>NC_134715.1:99471818-99774848 GCF_049634645.1 Pelodiscus sinensis | reverse complement strand
GACATTTTTGGAATATGTCAATCATGTGTGTCCTGCAGAATACTACATCGGATAATTCCATCCATTGTCAGGAGAACAGAATACATTCATTTACATTCTGTACTTCAGCTGCAAAATATATAGAATCCCTAATGTTAGTTTAAATTGATTGAATATGACCCCAAGTTTCCCTAACCTATCATTTACAAATGGCAAGAGATTTAGAATCATCTAACATTTAGGTTGTGTTTCTGGTGTCTGAGCTAATTATCTTCATGCTTATCTCAATGCATACATATGGCAGCAAGACAAAGCGATTCAGAAGTAAACATGTGAAATGCTTTTTTCATAAATATTTGGGAATGAGAATTCCTATTCTGTCTGTGGTTTTAGAAAGATGTACCTTTACTAATGTTTAAATGCCTTACATACAGTGTACAACAATGAATATTTGTCATCTTCAGGGGTTGGCTGCTCAGTGGATACTGTCCCACCTTTGGCAAAGGAAAAATTCTACTTGGTACACACATCACATATGAAGAAAAATACCTAAGTTAGTGAACATGCATTTTACTCCCAATGATAAATATGGACCTTCTTTGCAAAACAGAAGTAGTGCAATAGAATTAACAATTAACTGATTTAAAGGAGTATATTTTTTAAATGTTGAGGCTTTTCTAGTACAGGTCACAGTCTCATTTGGACAAGTTACTCAATGCTTTAATCTTAATTAGCCTCAGTGGAGCTGACAGCCTTTGGGGTCCTCTTGGGCAAGAAGTGGGAGTACCAGCTCCCCGCTCCCTGAAAGGGGCAGAGCCCAAGATGAAAGGGGTGGGGCTGAGGGCAGCCATCCATCAATGCTGCCTAGAACATGTTGTGTCCCCCCATCAGCCCTTAATAATGTCTGGAGCACACAGCATAGCATTTTGGCAGTGGTACCAGCCAGACCCTGGACCCCTCTGAATCAATGGGCCCTAGAGCATTTGCCCCCTTTGTCTCCTCGTGTGCTGAGAGAACTGACAGAAGATGGCTTTTTAAACAAAAGCTTGTCACAGGTTACAACAGGGAGGGTGAGTACTGAAAAAACAGCTCCATGTCAGGAGCAGCACAATGAGGAAAGGAAAAAGCCAGAAGGACTGTAGGGGGAGTAGATTTTACTGTTGCACTTTTTCAAAATTGTGGCTACATGCTTACCAACTCCATTGACTTTTGTAAAACAGGCTAGAGCTAGAGCTTACTCTGGGGAGTGTAGCCATTGACAACTCTCTACTCATTAAAACCTTGCATTTTCTGAGTGCAGTTAGTGGAATTATGGTCAGGGACAGAGCAGCTTCTTTTGTGCACTCTCCATCTCCCCTACTTTTGCACCAATACAGAACTGTACACACTTTGGTATCAATAGCTACCTGTGATTGAGCACAGGATTTAAAATATTTATATTATTTATTTTGAGTAACCTGGGGGTGGTTAATTGGGGCTATGTCTGTAGAAATCATGAATCACGACAAATGTGAAATTGTATTATGAAAAACTGCGGTATTATGAGGGTCGATAGACATGTGGGTCTACCATTACTGACAGACCCTGTAGCGTGCACACCCTAGACAGAAGAAAAGGGAAATACTTACAGGCAGTGATAGTAGTTAGACATCATAAAGATTATGCGAAAAGAAGCTGCATCCTTAAGGGGGAAACAGTTTAGATAATTCCTGTGCAGAAAATGGGGAAGGTGGAACAATAGAAACTTAGTGGGAATAGACAAAAGAGACCAAGTGGCCAGGAGGGGATTAAATGAAGAACTTTATAGGAATGTACATAAATAGGAAAAAGAAGTTTGGGACAGATGAGAGCAAGGTCACAGAAGCTGAGTAACAGGCACTGGGATAGAGACATCACCCATCATGAAGCAGCTCTTGACTATTTTACTGTGCCCAAATCACTCCAAGCACTCTCTGCAACCTAATGGATTTGGATCTCAGCCCAAAGAATGCCCTGGAGTAGTAAGGAAACTGCATTTAGCAATTTACATTATCTACTCTCCTGTGCCTGACACAATTAAATATAAAAGACCATAAAGGTGTTAGACCCTGTGAAAAGTATGTGTTTGTGTGTCTTGCCTACTTCATAACTGCTGTGTGCCTTTGGGAGTGTTAGACTATAAATCAATAGCTCCTTACCTGTAGTGTGGAGCAGTGGGAGAAAAAGAGGGCTTAAGTAACAGGGGTATCTGAGATGTCAGGTCAGCATGGGTCATGAAGGCCTAGGGCAGGAGAAATGATGAGTTATGAAGGAAGAGTAGATGGAGTCACTGCCCAGGAATTGTGTCCTTGAGACCAAGGAAAGAACTGCTAACACTCTAGTAGCTTACTGCACCTCAGGGGATCCAAATCAGTCCTGGCAGGTTTGTATAATATTTCACGGTGCCCAGAATGGGTCCAAGTCCCTCCCTACACTCATCTGCCTTGTTAGCATATCCACGATATATTTGAGTGATTCTGTCTGTTTGCCTGTTCAAGAACACCTCCTACATGGTAAGAGCCAGGAGCAACAACCTTGGTATGCAGTTTCCTCTTTTCCTAACTTAAAGCAAGGTAAAGTTATGGGGGGAGGGGAGGGGTGGAACCCCCTCCCCCCCAATCATACAGATATGTATAAAAAGAGCTCCTAACAATAAAAACAAGGTATACAGCTTCCTCTTATCATAACTGAAAGCAAGGTTAGAATTTGGCTATGTGTGGGCAGGGGCTGAAGCTTTCCCTCCATGGATACAGGAACACATAAAACCATACAGAATCACCAGGAAGGTGAAAGGGACTGGCTGGGGTGCACCCACCCTGTCCAGACTCCCTGAATCCCAAGCCTCCAACTCCCAGGAGCTCCTTAGCAAGGGCAAGGGGTTTCAGATCCTACTCCAATTTGTAGGGTAACATTGTTGGTTGTTCCCCTTTGTCAGGGAGCGAGGGGTAAGTGCACAGTTTGCTGTATTTCTCAATGTCAGGAGTCAGATAATCCTGATTCTGCCTCAGCCAGGAGACATGCACCGACTGCCTGCTGGAGATGCAGCAATCATGCAGAGGCATTTCTCACCTGGCCCCAAGCTGCTGTGTGTGTGAGAGGGCTGGGGGAGTCCTCTCTCTCCCCCGGGAAGCCTGCATACTGAACCCCTCATCCCTTACCCCACTCAGAGGAATGATTTAAATGAAGAAAAACAAAAAATAATTGAATTAAGGACCTAAGCAATGCTGGGTAAATCTTCTAGTATATACACATACACATACACACACCATAAAACATGTAAAAATGGACTGCACAGAGCAAACATTTAACAGTTTCTCTATATTGTAGAATCTGGAAAAGTTTGGGGGGTGACTGCTCTGGGGTGGGCCTGGGGATGAGGGTTTAATGTGTGGGAAGGGCTCAGGGTGTAGGGGTGAAGGCAGAAGGATGGAGCTGTGGATGATGGGTTCAGGATGCAAGAGGAGACTCCAGTCTGGGGCAGAGACTTGAAGAGGGGTGTTGAAGAGGGCTCTGGTTGAAGCTGTGGGATCTGGGGTGGGGCTGGAGATAAAGATTTTGGCTACAGACAGGTTGCCCTGGGGCTGGGACCAGAGGAAAATTCCCCCCTGCCCTCTCCCTGGAGACAACAGCAAGCTCCGGGGGGGGGGGGGGAGGGCTCTCCCCACTGGTCCACACCCACTGATGGGGGGAAAAAGGAGCAGTTGCCCAGGGACCCCAGGCTACGTCTACATTGGCCCCTTTTCCGGAAGGGGCATGTTAATTTCAGCGATCGTAATAGGGAAATCCGCGGGGGATTTAAATATCCCCCGCGGCATTTAAATAAAAATGTCCGCCGCTTTTTTCCGGCTTTTAGAAAAGCCGGAAAAGAGCGTCTACACTGGCCCCGATCCTCTGGAAAAAGCGCCCTTTTCCGGAGGATCTTATTCCTACTTTGAAGTAGCGCTTTGAAGGGCGCTTTTTCCGGAGGATCGGGGCCAGTGTAGACGCTCTTTTCCGGCTTTTCTAAAAGCCGGAAAAAAGCGGCGGACATTTTTATTTAAATGCCGCGGGGGATATTTAAATCCTCCGCGCATTTCCCTATTGCGATTTCAAAAATTACCATGCCCCTTCCGGAAAAGGGGCCAATGTAGACGTAGCCCCAGTGTTCTAAAAGGGACGGGGAGCCCTAATTATTGCTTTGACCGATCTACCTGGTCTGGAGAAAATTGCCTCTTGATTGAAAGATGCTTTTGATATACCACAGCCTCAGCACCTACATGAAGCATATTAAATCATCTTTCAATCAAGTGATGCTGTGGCTTTTCCCCAGAACATAGTGGATCATTGCAATGTGGCTATGGCAGTCTTGGGTCTTCTCCTGGCATGGGTGGAGAGGGGGCTTGATGTTTCTCTGGGAGGGAGGTGGACTTATGGCCCTGTCCCAGAATTGCTCTCAGTGAACTTGCTGCCAGTAGCACACTCACCCCACATCACACTGCATATGATCCTAGGGCCTCTCTCTGCCAGCTCTCTGGGTGCTCTGTGCATGCTGGGGGGTGAGGGGAGAATGTACTCCGTCACCTTGTAACCTCACTGATGAAAGGGAAGACCTGGGGGGAGGGGAGGGTCAGCTCACCTTGCTCTTTTATAGCTGGAGATGCAGAGCAATGCTGTTGGGCATAGCATGAAAAGAGGCAGCCAGCAGAAAAGGAGTGCAACACAGGGAGTGGTAACCAGTTGCTGCCCAGGCCTCAAAGATGCTGCAGAGTGTGTGTACAGAGGTGGCATGAGGAGCTAAGAGATAGGCACAGCCCCAATCATTGGTGGAGCCAAGCCCCATGTTCTGAATATTAGTGAAACACAGTCACAGGAGGCCCATACTACTTGTAGCCTATGCCAACAGGAAATGCTTGCTAGCATCTGGGATATCTGCATTCCATTTGTGACTGAACATCTAAGTATCCTTCATACATAGAAACTTATTTCATTTTAGCTGCTTTAGGTGCATTGCACATAAACACTGTAAAAGTGTTCATTTGCATGACACTTAAATACTAGTGTAGGAAAAAATTCTATAAGGCAAAGTTTCTGATCTTTCCCCCACTTTTCATATGCTGAGTATAAAGGCATTTGACGAGCCTATTAAACAGACAAAAACCCACATGCTAGTTTTAAATAGAAACTTTCCCAGTTTTACTTTAAATCTTCAAATGCAAGTCATTTTAAAAGCTGAAGCTGTCTAAATAATACTTTATATAAAGTAACATTTTAAGCAAATTGATTTAATGTACAGTTAGAATCAGATAGGGCATCATACAGTGTGAGAGGCAAAAGATATTTTCTTTTCTTTTCATTTTATCATTTCTTACAGTGATTTTTAACAACTATCCTTTGGGATAATATGTAGCCCAGTATTTAAATAGAGTTAACAGCATGCCTTGTTGTCAAAAAGAAAGAAATGAAAGCCTCTTCTCTAGAAGAGATAGAGTTATGCATATAAACAACTATTAATAATATGTAGATATTGCATGAATGAGATATGGACCTAGGTACACATAAACTTTAGCCAAAAAGGTAATTATATTCATCAGAAGGTTCCATTACAGACTAGCATATATTATGTGATGGGTTATACATTTGAAACTGTTCATTAATGTTTTCAGTGATTCATCTGGGTAAATATATATTTATGGTCATCTTCAAAATGGTATTTTAGACTGAGCAGATACTATTGTCTTCTGGGGATTTAACCATGTGAATCTTTCTTACTTCAAGGATCTCTGAACAGATGAGAGGAACTTTAAGGCTAGAAATTACCTAAACATTATACTGTAATTTTCTTAGCAGTTTGCTTTCCATAAGAAATTGCTTGCTCACAAAACTGATTCCGATCATCCATCTATCATTGGCTTCCATTTTCCAGTGGAATGGTCTAATTTATCACTGTCATGCTGATGACAGTTGGCTCTATCATTATCTCCTGATTCCTATGTGGCTGTTATCATAGCTGGAGAAAATTCAAAATCACAAATTGCCTACAAACTGAATCTTTCTCAGATTGGGTTTATTATTAATTAGTATTCTTCTTTCAAATGATGTTGCTGCTCTGGTGACATAAGAGGTTAACCTTTCAAGTGTTAGTACAGGTTCACTCTCTCTAGTCCAGCATTCTCTGGTCCAGCAACATCCAAGGTCCAGAATGATTTTAGTTAGCCAGCTATCCACTTATTGTGGATGTTGCCTATGGTCCCATAAAGTTTGTGTACAGCCACCAGTCCTGGCTCCAGTGTTCTGTTCTGTTATTTAGTTCTCATTTACCCCTAAATATCATCTAAGACCCAAGTAAGCAGTGGAAGTATTGGCAACTCTGCTAGACAATTTTGACTTCCTGTGGTTTGGTAACTTCTCTGGTTTGGCACTGATTAGGTCCTGAGGATACTGAACTAAAGGGGGTTCAACCTGTACATACTTGGGAAAAATGAGGCTGTGTCTACATTGGCAAGATTTTGCACAAAAGCGGTTGCTGCCTGTCTACATTGGCCGCCAGTTCTTGCTCAAGAACACTGACGTTCTAATGAAAGAAGTCAGTGCTTCTTGCACAAGAACTATGATGCTCCCGCTCAGGAATAAGCCCTCTTGCACAAGTGTTCTTGCGCAAGAGGCCAGTGTAGACAGGCGACATGGATTTCTTGCGCAAGAAAGCTCGATGGTTAAAATGGCCATCGGAGCTTCCTTGCGCAACCGAGCATCTACACTGGCACGGATGCATTTGCGCAAAAGCACATCTCTTGAGCAAAAGCACATGCCACTGTAGACGCTCTCTTGCGCAAATACTGTCACGCAAAAACTCTTGCGTTAAAGAGTATTTGCAAAAATCTTGCCAATGTAGACTTAGCTTGACTGATTGAGATTTGTCTTCCACCGCCTACTCTAGTGTGAACTGAAAGACATAAAGGGATCCCATTAACATTACTAAGCTTTAGTTCTTTGAGGGAGAATTGGACTGTCATTTTCTGTGATTGGACAGCACCTAGCCAATGAAATAGTGATAAATTTTATAGTGCTGGAGCTCTGAGGAAGTGTCAGAAAGCCAACACACATTTATTTATGGGCATACTGCAGCCGTTCTCCTCAGCTAAGATAGCTTTGCTGATCAATCAGGTTATTTTAGACCCAGCAAAATCAGTGTGGCAGATTCCAGGCATAGCAACAGCCACTTGCAAAAGAGCAAATCACAAGGACTATGTCCCCACCAAGGGCTCAGTATCTTCTTCACCCATCCCACCCCAATTAACTTGTGGTGAAGACAGCTCACAGTATGCACACATGAGAAAATCACCCCATGACACCATCGAGATGTTGAGATGCTTTCAACCCTTGGGCCTACAAGTAAACACACAAAAATCAACAATACAACCCATACAGCATCTGGAATTCAAAGATGCTCACGTTGATTCCATGACAGCCACAGCCTCCCTTCTACACCAAAGTTTCCAAACCATCACCATACTCATATTCTCCTTATGGATGGCTCCTCAGATTATGGCACAACAATGCTTGGAACTGCTAGGTCATATGGCAGCATGCACCACTGTTGTCAAACACACATGACTATACATGAAACTTCTGCAGGGTTGGCTTGCTGTGGTGTACAAGCCACACAAACATGTATTGACATTATCACTCACAATTTCCCCAAACTGAAGGACTCCCTTATATGGTGACCACATCCATGAAACCTCTGCTCTGGAATCTCCTTCAATCAAGATCCACCTGCACATATTAACAATATCGATGCCTCCCTCATGTTGCGGGGAACACATATGCAACATCATATAGCAAAGGGTCTTTGGTCCATGACTGAGCAGAATCTTCACATAAACATACTGGAACTATGAACAGTCCAATACACTTGCCTCCATTTCCTTCCATGTATTGTGGGCACTATGGATTGGGTGCTCACAATGTTCCATTGGCCTTCAACTGTGGAGTTGGTGTATTCAGCACAATATTCATTTCTCAGTCACTTACCTAGCTCCGTTAACACCACAGCAGACAAACTCAGCAGACAGTATCCCACAGACCATGAATGGGAAGTAAACAATGCCATCCAGCATGCCATATTTGACCAATGCAGTTAGCCAACCAGATACATCTTTCCATGACCAGGAACATGAAATGTAAAACCTTTTGCTGCAGAGTGGATCTCACCAAACATTTGATGGATGATGGTCTCCTCCTCAATTGGTGCCCATACTGGGCTTACTTGTTTCTACCCATTCCAATACTACACAAGGTAGTACACAAAATCCAAATTGAATGGCCAACAGTTATTTTAACAGCTGAAGCATGTTCCAGATACAACTGGTACCCTTACCTCCTTCTGATGTCCATCTGTCCCCCCATCATACTACCCTCTGATCTACCCACCTGCTCACAAAACAACCAGGCCAAATCCTACATGCAAACATATGGATGCTTCAGCTCAAGGCACACTTTTTGTTTGGCTATCGGACTCTGAATTAGCGTGTTCAACATAAGTCCAGAATGTCTTTCTACACAGCAGGAAATGATCTACCCGTACAACCTACACACACAAAATGGAACAGGTTTAATGACTGGTGAATTGCAAAACAATTCCAGAAGGGAATCACTTTCTCTCATTTTAGACTACCTCCTAGACTTAAACAAGCTGCCTTTCCCTTAGCTCCATGAGGTACATCTAGTCACTATCACTGCATTCTATGTCAAAATATTCAATAACTCCGTATTTACCCAATCTATTACCCATCATTTCTTAAAAGGTATCACCTATACTGATATCTCTCCCAGTTCACCTCCATGAAACCTGAATCTAGTCCTCACAACTCTCTCTCAAACCATTTGAGCCACCAGCCACCTGCTAACAACTGCACCTATTCATGAAAGTCTCCTTCCTTGTGGCAATCATATTCACCAGGCACAGTAGGAAGCTGAGAGCACTTACAGTGCACCCATGACACAATATTTTTCAAGGACAATGCTATCCTGAGAACCCATTCTAAGTTTCTCTCTAAGGTTTGTAGTTCTTCTTTCACATTGATCCTTAATACAACTGCCAGTTTTCTTCTTGAAGCCACATAAGAGTGCACTAGAAGCCCCCATGAACACCCTCAATGTCAGAAAAGCATTGTCACTCTATTTGGAAAGAACTAAGCCATTTTAGACCTTGCAGAAACTTCTTTGCCTCAGTTGTTGAACACTGCAAGGACAACTTTATATCCACACAAGCACTCTCCATTTCAATAGTGGGATGCATCAGGCTCTGAGATCAACTCCAGGGAGTGCAGCCACAACAGATAATATGCACACATTCTACCAGAATGGTGGGCACATCAATAGCCTTCCTATGCATTGTTCCCTTGACTGACACATGTAAGGCAGTGACATGGACTTTTCAACACACTTTTACCCAACCCTATGCAATCATCCAGGCTTCTCAGGTGGACACATCCCTGAGCAGACTGGTACTCTTAACAGGCATTCTGCCAACTCCCAAGTCCCTCCATCCTAAAGGAAGTTGTTACTAAATTGCCTAGAGTGGAGCACCCAAGAGGACAGCTCTCAAAGAAGTGAAGGTTACTCACCTGTACAGTAACTGAGTTTCTTTGAGATGAGTGTCTCAGTGGGCACTCCACTATCTGCCCTCCTACTCTCTACTTCAGAGTTATGCTGCTCCATAGTAGAAAAGGATCTCAGGGTCTGGGTCTCACATGTGACTCTTTAAATGAAGGGAGATAGTGAGATGGACCCTTTGTCCATGCAAGCTAGAGGGACACAGCTGCAGAAATCTCTGTGCAAAGGGTTGCACCCACGCCTAGAGTGGAGCATTCATGGAGATACTCATCTTAAAGAGTATCAGTTACTGCACAGGTGAGTAACCTTCACTTGATGTCAGAAACCTCCAGCTTTCTTTTATTGGTAACCAAAAACTAGATTACTACAGAGGCAGGAAAAGTTAAAATGCTACTTTATTCAGGACATTATGATGCTTCCACAGATGCAATGGAATAGTGTTTTGGGAAGAAAAGGGTGACTATGTATTGTTCTGTATTTGGATCATATTGTCTTATCTTTTCCTATGAAAACATAGATTTACTTCCTTATATGTAAACTGAAAGATATATGTTATGGTAATTATGCTAGTACCCTTATTCCTTTAGTAGTTTGCTTTTGACAGGAAAGAGATAATGAGGATTATAGCACAGAATTTGCTTTTGAAGTGGTTTCTTGAAAAAAAAATTCAATAATATTGATCTTTTTTCAAGTCAGTTTCCAAGGCTTTGGAGGAGGTGTGTGGACTCATAAATCCATGTTATAAAGATGTATTGGGCTGGCAATACAAACTTCTATGTTTGTGCAATTGATTACTATTTAGAATATAACACATAATGCAAAACTTGGAAATTTTACATCACTTTCAGAGTTATATGTATTAAAAAGATTAAAAAGTAATTAATACTTTTGGGGGGAGGGTTATTTGTTAGTTGCATAAGCCCCACATTTCTTAGTTGCAATATATCTACCAAGTAGAGTGATTTGTACTTGTGTTTATAATATTTTATGTTAGTGATCTGTGATGGTATGTGCTTTAATTGCCTTAAATTACTGATTGAAAGAATTTCTTAATTTTCTTAATGATATTTAAAACTCATTTGTGTAATTACTTGCACCTTGGATCGTTACTTGAATCAGTAATTGTCCCTTTGGAAATACAAAATTAAACGAGATCAGATTCATTCAGCAGAAGCCATTCCTGTCAATCTAAATGTATCACATTTATTAATTTTGTAGTATAGATAAGTATATGCCCAAAAGACTGAAATATAAGTAATGTTCCCATCCAACATTTGTAGTAAAATGGTCCATATTCAAACTACTAGTTTATATCTAAATGTGTCCATGAGTTTACACTTATCCTGTGTTCTTTACCTCCTTGCCAGCTAATAGAAAGTGAAGGGAATGAACACATTCAATCCAAGCATGGCTTGGATCCACTATTAGGGGCAAGGATTTATAGTACCTATTCCTTTACATTTTACAGAAGTAGCTGCAACTTAAACTTTGGATTGGGGTTGAAGTTCTAAGCTAAAATCTAAAGATAATTAGGCATTTAACACCCATTTTGATCATAAATCTCTATTTTAGGCATCTTAGGGTGTGTCTAGACTACAGGTTTTTTTCAACAAAAGTGGACTTTTGTCGACAAAACTATACCTGCATCCACACTACCACTGAGTTCTATCGACATAACGTCGACAGAACTCAGCAGTTTTGTCGATGCTGGTAAACCTCATTTTACGAGGCATAATGTTTTCTGTCGACAGAAGGTGTTATTGCATGTAAACTTTCCTTTGCGTCTACACTACCATGTCGACAAAGCAGCTTGCTTTGTCAACAGAACTCAATGTAGTCTAGATGCTCTTTGTCGACAGAAGTTTTGTCGACAGTATCTGTCGACAAAACTTCTGTCGACAGAAGCCTGTAGTCTAGATGTACCCATAGAGATCCACAGAACCCCTGCTTGGCTGCTGCTTAGCCCTGTTAGCACCTAAATTCTTTCAACACATACATTGTCATTGTTAAAGTTCCCTGGGAGCCTATATTTCTGCATCTGGATATGTGCACTGCTGCCTCACTGCAGGTGTCCAGACACCTAACTTCTGCCTAAACCCATATGTGAGCCAGAGAAGATAGGAATTTCTGCATCAAGATCGGGGATGAGCAATAAGCTGCCTGTGGGCCAAATGTGGGTCACAAGGATCAGTTCCTGGCAAGCTACCAGATGCTTTATTTAGATAAGCATCTTCATGTACGGCTGCTTGCAAGTCCTGTTGGCCATAGTTTGCCATTCATGACCAATGGCGTGACTTCCTGAAGCTCCCATTGTCCAGGAAAAGATAAACAAAACCTCCGGGAGCTGTGAGAATCCATACTTGAGGACATTGAGGTAAATAGAGCATCTGGTGGCCCACCAGAGGCTAAGCCAGAAAGAAACCACATCTGACCTAGGGGTTAGGGCCATAGGCCATACTGTTCACCCCGACTTACATTGCCTTTGGGGCCTGATCCTGGAAAGGTGCTCAGACGTTACCTACTAGATTACATTCTATTCACAATATGTCCAGGAGAGAAGGCTGAGGAAGGATTCCTAATCTTATAATATTTAGCATAGTGGTTACAACACTCACAGGTTTGATTCTCCTATTTGCCTGAAGGGCATAGAGGATCTCCTGCCTTTTAGGAGTGTTAATGAACAACTGGGATAGGAGAATATTCTAAGGATGGGCTCCCTCCATTTCTCCAGTTGAAGCTGCTCCATTTTGGAATGAATAATAAATAGCCACTGGGCTGGAGAAAGAGAACGAATGACTTTATAACCTGACAACTAATGCAGTTAGGCAGGTAGGAGAACCAGGGTCTAGTCTTATCCTTCTGCTTTGACTCCTTAATTATTGAATCACTACAGCAGGTGCAAAATACTGGGTGTCCAGTCTCCCAGATGAGTCCACCAACTGCTAGGTCATACAGTCTTCTTCTCTGGACCATGACTACTTAATTATTTAATTAAAAGTGAAACAACTTCAATACAAAAGATTGAGGGAGGTCCCTTCAGAACGTTGCTCAGTGGTGAAGAACTCTCCTTTAAGACACAGAAGATGCCCTTTTCATATATTTCCTTCCCTTCAGGTAGCAGGGAGAATTGAATCTGAGCCTCCCACATCCTGGGTTACTGCTCTAAGCAGAGGCCTAAGAGTTATAATGTGGGCACCTCTTCTATCAGCTGCTTTGTATGGAGTGAAACTGATACTTTATTCATTCTCACATCAAAATGACTTAGCTGCCTAAGCCACCTGCCTCCAAGAAAAGTTCCTGGTTGTGCATCATAAGCATAGATAGATGTCCCACCATAGCCCAGAGTTAGGTACCTAACACAAGGGGAAGGAAATTTTACAGTGAAAGCTTTGTTATCTGGCACTCTGTTAACCAGAACACTTCGTTAACCGGCATTGCCCCCAGCCACAATACTGTCACATCTTTAGGCACACAGGATTGGCTTGGTTTACCATGATTGGTTTAACAGTTTTTTATTTAAGAAGTACTAATCATCTTTAACTCAAAATAGAAATGTGAGACCAACTGCCTCACACTACAAAACTACCAATATTAAAATCTGAGTTTTACTATTATTGTCCATTGGTTTTTCTTAGGTTGATGGGACTCTCAGATAACTGGAATTTTTAGATAACCAGAACACCCTAATCCCTGAGCATCCCGGATAACACAGGTTTTACCGTACTAGAATTTTTTGAAGGAGCTCAACAAAAGTGTGGACAAGGGGGAGTCTGGGGCTATAGTGCACTTTGATTTTCAGAAAGTCTTTGACAAAGTCTCTGACCAAAGGCTATTAAGCAAACAAATCTGTCATGAGATAAGGGGAAAGCTCCTTTCATGGATTGGTAACTGATTAAAAGATAAGAAACAAAGAGTAGGAATAAATGTTCAGTTTTCAAAATGAAGAGAGTTAAAGAGTGGTGTCACCGAGGAGTCTGTTCTGGCACAGTCCTATTCAATATATTCTTAAATTATCTGGAAAAGGGATAAACATGGAGGTGCTGAAATTTGCAGATGATACAATACTACTCAAGATAATTAAGTCCTGAGCAGACTGAAAAACTGCAAAAGATACCTGGAAACTAAGTAACTGGGCAACAAAATGACAAATGAAATTTAATGTTGTTAAATGTGAAGTAATGCACAATGGAAAACCTAATCCCATCGGGTATGTCTACACTAACCCGCTAGTTCGAACTAGCGGGGTAATGTAGGCATACCACACTTGCAAATGAAGCCCGGGATTTGAATTTCCCGGGCTTCATTTGCATAAGCGGGGCTCCGCCATTTTTAAATCCCCGCTTGTTCGAACCCTGTGCCACGCGGCTACACGCGGCACGAACTAGGTAGTTCGAACTATGCTTCCTAGTTCGAACTACTGTTACTCCTCATGGAAGGCTTCCTAGTTCGAACTACCTAGTTCGTGCCGCGTGTAGCCGCGCGGCACAGGGTTCGAACGAGCGGGGATTTAAAAATGGCGGAGCCCCGCTTATGCAAATGAAGCCCGGGAAATTCAAATCCCGGGCTTCATTTGCAAGTGCGGTATGCCTACATTACCCTCCTAGTTCGAACTAGGAGGGTAGTGTAGACATACCCATCTATATTTATAAAATGATGGGGTATAAATTAGCTGTTACCACTCAAGAAAGAGATCTTGGAATCATTGAGTGTATTTTTCTGAGAACTATCCACAATGTGCAGTCAAAAAAACTAACAATGTTGGGAAAGATTAAGAAAGGGATATAGAATAAGACAGAAAGTATCATAAATCCATGCCCACTTCTTGACTACTATTTTGGGTGTGGTTACCATATTTCAAAAAATATATTGGAATTAGGAAAGTTTCAGAAAGGGCAACAAAAAATATTATGGGTATGAAATAGTTTCTATATGACTCGGGGGCTATTCAGCTTGGAAAAAGGGGGATATGACTGAAATTTATAAAATCATGACTAGTGTGGAGTAAGTAAATAAGGAAGTGCTATTTACTCTGTCTCATAACATGAGAACTGAACTCAACAAATGAAATTAATAGGCATCAGGTTTAAAACAAACAGAAGGAAGTATTTATTCAAACAATGTGTAACCCACACACCTAGGCTACGTATAGATTGCATTCCTTTTTTGTAAAAGGATGCAAATTAGACGTATCGCTATTGCTAATGAAGCCGGGATTTAAATCTCCCCCGCTTCATTAGCATAGTAATGGCTGCCGCTTTTTTTGGCTCAGAGCTTTGCCGGAAAAAAGCGCCAGTCTAGACGTGGATCTTTCGGAAAATAAAGTCTTTTCTGAAAGATTTCTTATCCCTTATTTTAAGAGGGATAAAATAAGGGATAAGGGATCTTTCGGAAAAGGCTTTATTTTCCGAAAGATCCGCGTCTAGACTGGCGCTTTTTTCCGGCAAAGCTCCATGCCGAAAAAAAGCAGCAGCCATTTTTATGCTAATGAAGCGGGGAAGATTTAAATCCCGGCTTCATTAGCAATTGCGATACGTCTAATTTTCATCCCTTTTACGAAAAAGGGATGCAATCTAGACGTAGCCCTAGTGTGGTTACTGAGCAATGCAAGTGGCACTTAGACCACAGCAACAGTTAAGCTCAAGAGACCTCTACTTCATGGGCGAGCAAGCAGCTGGCTTTTAGCTCAGAGGGTAGAGGCTCCTATAGTCAGCTCCTGAGCTCCCAGGTTCAAATCCACTGTGGTGGTGGTTACAAATGCATAGTCAACCTGTGGAATTGTTTGTTAGAAGATATTGTGAAGTCCAACATCTACATACAAAAATAGATAAAATTCACAGATTATACATACCCTTAGGCTGCGTCTAGATTGGCATGTATTTTTGCGGAAATACTTTTAACCACCGGGCTTTCTTGTGCAAAAAATTAAGGTGTCTGTCTACACTGGCCCTCTTGTGCAAGTATGCTTGTGCAAGAGGGCTTATCCCTGAGCAGGAGCATCAAAGTATTTGCGCAAGAAGCACTGAATTCTTACATTAGAACATCAGTGCTCTTTGTCAGCCGATGGTCAGGGCAGTGTGTGTGTGTGTGTGTATGTTACACCCGAGTCTTCTTTGCTGGGACACAAGGCCCCGTCTCAGTGGGCAGTCTAGGAGAGACCGACGGGCACCCCGAGGAGTTTAACATCCGTGTCTTTGTCCGCTAGGATCGGGATCCCTTCGCGGAGGGCAGCCAACAGGCTGACAGACGCCCCAGAGTTGATAGGAAGAGCTTATTACATCTCAGAGTTTTAACTTCTAGGATACAGGATCCCTTCGCAGCAGGCAGCCTAGGAAGACTGAGAGATGCCCCTACGGATCTGTCCTCTGGAAGCGACATGATCCAAATGCCCCAGCTCTTCCTGTATCTGTCCCTTATGACCGGAAAGGGGTACCAATGTAGACACAGTCTGAGTGGATGTTTTCAGATAACTATTCACAATAACTCCAAGATCTCTCTCTTGAGTAGTGGCAGCTAAATTAGTCCCCATCATATTGTATGTATAGTTGGGACTCTTTTTTCCAATGTGCATTACTTTACATTTCAACATTAAATTAAATTTGCCATTTTGTTACCCAATCACTTAGTTTGGTGAGATCTTTTTGAAGCTCTTCACAGTCTTCTTTGGTCTTAACTATCTTGAGCAGTTTAATTTAGTTTCATCTGCAAATTTTGCCACCTCACTCTTTACCCCTTTCTCTAGATCATTTATAAATAGGTTGAACAGGATTGCTCTCAGGACAGATCCTTGGGAGCAGTACCATAATTAGCTCATTTTGCTCCTGAGGCAAGAATATAAAATTGCTCCTCCTCATGGAAATGGTGCCCCTAAGGATTGGTTGACATTGGCCATCCTTGGCGCAGCCAGGGGTGCTGACGTGGCACGAGGCACAAGCGAAGATAGCTTAGTAGTTGTCTTAAAATCATTAATTTTCTATATTATTTTTCTGTGCCCCCTCAGCTATTTGCCCGAGGCATGTACCTCACTTGGCTCACCCTTGTTACGGCCTTACTTGGGGGACCCCACTAGTTACCTCTCTCCACTTTGAAAACTTACAATTTATTTCTACGTTTTGTGTCCTGTCTTTTAACCAGTTATCAATCCATGAAAGGAACTTCCTTCTTATCCCATGACAACTTACTTTACCTTATGCTCTTTTAAAGGATTTATCTCAAGAGTTCCTGCAAATACATGTGAACAGTCCCACTGACTTCAATGGGATGAAATCCTACTGAAAAGTCTTTCCATCAACTTCAATAGGCAAGAGATCAGACCCCAAGGATATAAAAATCTTCACATGGTGCAACTATTGCATCAATGAGGTCTAAACATAAAAATGCATACAGACTGCAAAGTCAGTAAAAGTGCAGGACTTATAAAGTAGGTTTACTGCATTTTTAAAGTGCATGTAAAGAAACTAGTTTCATATAGACATTTTAAATCATTTTAATGCATGCTACATAGTTCTCAAATCCAAATCTTTAATTAGTTTTAATTGTACAAGTTTTACAGACATGCTTTTACATTTTACATTATGCTATTAGGGGATGTCTAGACTGCATCCTCTGTCGGCAGAGGGATGCAGATTAGGCAGGTCGACATTGCAAAGGAGGCAGGGATTTAAATATACCATGCCTAATTAGCATAAAAATGGCTGCCACATTTTGCCGCCTCCTCACTTTATCAGCAAAAAGCAGCAGTCTAGAGGGGCATCTGTTGAGAAAGAAAGCCTTTTTCGACAGATCCCTTTTGCCTCCTGCGAGGAGGATCTGTCAAAAAAGGCTTTCTTTCTCAACAGATCCCCTTCTAGACTGCCGCTTTTTGCCGACAAAGTGCTAAGTCGGCAAAACGCCATAGCCATTTTTATGCAAATTAGGTGCGGGATATTTAAATCCCTGCCTCATTTGCAATGTCAAACTGCCTAATCTGCATCCCTCTGCCAACAGAGGAATGCAGTCTAGATATACCCTTCTTGTCCTCTAATGCAGGGAAATATCATTTTATATCATATTATAATTTAAAATTAATAATCCTTTCTTTAACAAAGGGCAATATTTTACAACTTTTCAAATGATTAAAGATTCAAATGCTGCACAGGTCCTGGTGTTTCTGTGTGCTGTTATGTAGAAATTCACTCCTCTCATACATTTAAAGCAAAAAGAATAAATCAAATATAATGAAAACGTATTTCAACTAGCAGCACAAAGATTCAACTATGAGTTGATCAAGACTGTATGTTTACCTTCACTTTGTGGCTGAACATTGCTATGAAGCAATTTTCTAATTCATAAGTCAAAATTAATAAGGCATAGGAAAAAGAATACATCAAGACAAAAATGACCTTCTGTTTCCATACACTAAACTGCTCAACCTCAAGTTTTCATCCGAGTACGGGGTTAATTGTTCAATTAAATCTGAACTACTTGAGTAGAAATAACTTCATTTTTTCAAGGGTAATTCTGCTTCTAATTACCAGTGTAGATTAGGAGAGCTAATACTCAGCTTGAATCATTTAGTGACTACTGTACTTTCCCTTTGCATTTAAGCTACACATATTCTTCTGCTGGTTTTATTTCTTTGTTGCATCTTTCTGTAACATGTAGTGTTTGTTCATATTTTTCCAATTACCTGTTATTGCATTCAGCAGATTGAGCTTTTTTACTTCCTTACATTATGTTGCATGCTTTGACAGATTGTCATCTGTTGTGGTGTTATCATGAAGAAAAAATGGGGTTCCCCCCCAATTTTGTATATAAACTTTAAGATACCATAGATTCATGGTTTATTTTCAGATAGCAAAATATCTGTGGAAGAGTTTTAAGAGAGTTGGCTGGGACCTGGACTGTTAGTATTGATTTTCAATACATTTTAGAGAGCCATGGAAGTTCCAGTACACTAGAAAAAAGCTAATGTACAACTATTAAAAAGGTTACATGTGATGATTTGGGCAATTATAGACTGGTTAATCTATAATAATCTCTATGCAAGATAATGAGGCATCTGATACTAGTCTTGATTGATAAATAATTAAAGGAGAATAATATACTTACTGTCAATCAACATGGGTTTATATAAAATAATTCCTGTGAAACTAACTCATCTTTGTTGATGGTATCACAGGTTTGATAAATATAATAGTTTTGATATAAAAATTGAGACTTTGCAAAGTGCTGCACAACATTTTGATTGAAAAACTAAAATAGAAAATTATCAGGGAACACAATAAAGGGATAAAAAACTAGCTATGTGCTGTATTTCAAAATATAACTGTGAAAGGGGAATCATTATCAAGTAGGCTCCTGAAAAGATCAATGCTTGACCTTATGCTACTTCAAATTTTTCATCCATGTCCTCGAAGAGAACATAAATATCAGTAATTAAGTTTGCAAATGACTAGGGAGCAGTAAATAAAGAAGAGGACAGGTCACTAATGAAAAGCAATCTAGATCACTTGGTAAACTGGACACAAATATTGCCCTGACATTCTATAGAGTAATTTCAGACAATGTCATGGAGAAGCTGAGCACAGCAGGCCAGCAGCAAGAGGCTGAGCAGAGCAGGATCCAGGTGGTTCCAGCTCCTGCTTCCACACTGACTGTGGAAGGGGGTGAGGTAACCCGTGTTGCCACCCCATGCCAGGCGATCATGTTAAGGCAGCTACTTGGGGCCCTCCAAAATGCAGTATGTGGATTGGACATCTCTGCACATGAGCTTTTCAAATATTTTGGAAAATATAAGATGACTGTTGTGGGGTTTGGATTTTTAAAAGATTAAAAAAAGTTCACTGAAAAGACAGAAAATGTTCACCTCAGAATAACTCAAAAGAGTTGTCTTTAATGTTATGCAACAGATCACATAATTCAGCCATTACAACACATTTCTACTCTTCACCTAATAGCCAGTTGCTCAAACAAAAACCCTTAGCACTCCCTTTTCTTTGAATGATCATCTTTGATAAGTCTGTTGTACTCAGGAGGGTGGTAACTAAGTGATCAAAGGAACCACAGTACTCAAAGCTACTTGTAGGAACACCCATATATTCTTTAGTTTGTTGTATTTTGGTGACATGCATGTCCTGATCTTTTACTTTTCTCTTTTATGAAATAGTAAATCTTTGATCTCAAGGTAAAGGTTCTCTTCTTTGAGATATACCTGTTCAAACTGAGCACTTATTGTCAGCTCTCTCTTTTGGTTAAAACTCTAGAAAAGGGACATTCATTACAATGCAGGAAACAGAAATTCTTTAGTTCCAGTAGTGATTATACTAGTATTTTTCTTCCGCGGTGATAGTACACATTGGCCAATTTGGTTGCAGTTCAGTATTTTCATTTATTAGTGAAAGAACCATTTTTAAGTCACATCAAATTAAGCCAATTAAAATAAAAGTTATAGGGTGTTTTTTTTCAAAAGTTATTAGAAATGTTGGGTGCCTCAGTTTTTGTGAGTCCAGCTTTAGATACCTAAATGCTTAGCACTTTTCCTTCTAAGTCTTTACAGATACAAAAGTAATATCAGTAATTGTCATTTCACTTGGCTAAAATATTGTTTGATTAAACCCTGCAGAATCTTAGAAATGTAACGGCCGCTCTTTATTCAGGATAAATGTAAGAAAAATTGTAAGCCCCTTTATAGAACTACATAGCCAAGGCAATAAGACCCTACAATGAAAATACAAATACAGGTCACTGCCAAAACAAAAAGCACATGCAAATCCCATCAGAAATAGAGCTACGTGGACAATGGGGGATTCAATGGGTACTGCTTAATGTGGGCATGTGTAATATGTGAAAGCAATGCAGAAACAAGAGAAGCTGACAATTGGGCTTCCAGTGCTTTCGATACATCTCCTTGGCCAAATGCTGACTGGAAAGGAGGCTGGAACTGTGAGCAAAGAAACTGTCATTGATTCATAATGTGTTTAAAAAAAAGAACTTTATACATCAACAGAATGGCATCAAAGAAATACCTGAATATCATCATCCTTTTTATGAACTACCCACAGGATCCCTAATGCTGGCTATTCATGTCAAAAAAAGGACTAAAACCAGTAAGACCAAAAGACAGATAAAACTACAGGTTGAACCGTCCTGATCCTGTACCCTAGACACCTGACTGTTCCTGAACAGTCCAAACCAGAGGAGGTCAATTCCAGCCCCTCTGACTGAGCCTCACTCCTGACAGACAGGCACTGATGCCGTCCCCGGACACTGGCCTGCTCTGCTGCTTGGCTTCCTGTCCCTTGGCTGTTGGCCCATTTACCTTCCAATCCATTACAGTCAGTTGGAATGGGAAAGGAATCCTGGATGTGGTTATGTAAATATACTTCAGTTGGTTGCTCAGGCCTGGTAGATGTTCAACTGTTAGAAGGTGCTTTGCCCATTGTAACCAGTTTGGTTGTTGTGGGGGTCACAAACTGTGTTAAAACTAAATGCAGGAATTGTAAGATATGACCATCTATGCTTGAAGTTATTGTGGGAATGCACAATGGAGAAAGTCCGACTGAGTTTAAATCAATTAAGAGAAGAGACCCTGTCAGTGTAAATACACTTGGATGAATAGAGACTGGTCTTTCAGAGACCTATAGATTGAAGTGTGGAGGGAGGTGAGTCAGCAGGCTGCCTGCCCTCCAGGCATGAGCTGTAAGACTGGCTCAACCTATTTCTCCCCTATCCCCACTAAAGTTAAAGAAAAGTACCATAAGGACTCCATAAGGAGTCCCTTTTGTATGTAAATTTACTCCAGTGAATGCTGGAATCTCTTGTGGCTGGACTGTGCTTTGGACCAAGACCTGAAATCACTGGGAGATGAGATCACTGAGCTTACATCACTAGGTCTGAGCCAGAGCCAAATCCACCACAAGGCAGCAGAAGATGCGATGAACAGCCAGCAGGGGGGTGATGGAGAAGCGTTAGGACTGGCCAGCAGTGTGGGGCAATGAATGGCCAGCAGGGCGGCGCCAGAAAGCAGCAAGCAGGTAGATGTCAAGTGGCCAGCAGAGTGGGTGAGATGATTCTTAACATCCCCCTGCACTCAGGATCGGAGGTGAACTCTGCAGATTGCCTTTGAACTCTAGTCTCCCCTGACCAAGGGCTGTGACTGAGTGGAGTGCCGAAAAGTGTTGGGCATGTGAATGGGACACTTACATTCCTGGACTTGAGAGCTTGAGAGGAAAAGGACATTGACCAACCTACTTGAGCTGGGATGTTTACTGTGGGTTTGGTTTGAACTGTGTTTGTGGTGTTTTCCTATGATTTCTGTTTGTGGTGTTTTCCAAAATTAATGCCACATTGCTTCTTTCCCCTTTTATTAAAAGTTTTTCGTCTACACTCAGACTCTGTGATCGAGAGTGGGAAAGCATTGCCTCCCAGAGGTGCCCAAGGGTGTTTTGTGAATTTTCCAGGTTACTGGGTGGGGGCTGTAGTAGTTTAGGATAGTGATACAATAAATTCAGGATTCACTGGTGTGACATCCTGACAGATCTCCTGCTACGTCAGTGATGATAAACATTCAGTTGCATGCATTTTCATATGCTCCCTCAGGATATTGTGCCCATTCTATGCAGGTAGCTAGCATAACAGGTTCACAAGAGCCCCCAAAATCCACAGACTCTGATAAGATATGAAGGCACCTGAGTCAGGTTTATTGCCGAACAAAGTACATTAATAGTTGTCGGTAGCCAGATGGCCTCCGAGCCCCTATATATTTGTACCCAGGACAATGGACATGGCTCAATTAATAGTATGAATTGCATTATCGCCCCCAACCTGGCCAAATAATTAAGTCAAAGTACCCCAATATTTATAGACAGAAATGAACAATCTAGGATACACACTGCACATATCATCTTACACATTAATGACATGTTTGGTACCTCCCCTTGTAGTTTCCTGTAAAGCATTCATACCCATTGTTATGTCTACGCTCTTGTTGTTTCTAACAATTTTATCATGTACTCAGCTGATTGTTCTTGTACTGTCCTGGTGGCATGTATTTACATACTTCATGTGCTTTTATAAGTGCTAGTAGTTTTAGTACCAAGACACATTAACTTGCAGGAAAACATTTGCTTTTGACCTGACCTGTCTATTACTCATAGTATAATTCTTACTTACATTGGTTCAAGCACCAGGCCCATGCTTCAGACTCTTTCTTTCTCCTACAGAGGCTCAAGACAGTTCTGTGTTGGGTGCATGGAGAGGAATTCCTAGATATTGACCCCGGCCCTGGCTGCTGCTGCTGCTACTTGGCAGAAGGGTTACAGGTATAATATTAGCTGCTCCAAGCTATACAATCATCTTTATGTGAATAGAAAATCATGAAAAGATATTTTCACACCCGAGTTTTACAAAATAGACAAAGTTCACATAAAAATGTCATAGGAAAAGCTAAGTTATAGGAAATAACTGTATTTTTTCTGGATTTATCCCAAATTGAAAATTTGTGGCCTGATATTTAAAAGTGTATCTTCCTAATTAATATAGAGACAGATACTTATTCCGAATTACTGTCATCACATCCGAAAACTGTAATTTACCACATTGAGAAAACAATCCTAATTAGAGTGGACTGATCAGAATAATCATTTTAAAAATGAAATGACAAATTGTGTCCATTTATCTGTTTTATGGGCAACATTAATTTATAAATATTTCTTTTTCTTATGTTACCCTGACTCACATCATTTAGTTTGGACCAGGAAATAAAAGATGGGTTTCTCACAAATCCTCTACTTTTATTATAGTTTATGGAAATTACTTTGAAGGATTCCTTTCTTTATATTTCTCAGGAAGTGTGTCATTACTTCCGAGGTGTTTGTGTTTTATGAAAGGAAATCAGGAAGTTGTGAGACTCTGACTGTTATTACAACCAAAAGCAAAGCAAAGTGACACTCTCCCAATCTCTTGCCCATCAAGAGCAAGTACTCTGTCAACATCTTGAAACATAGAAGTCAGGCTCATGACTGATATATTTTTACTCTGACATTTACAATAAAATCATGGCAGTGGGCAATCTACAAAATTTTGATTTTGAACAGGAAATTGTTAATTGCTAACAGTATTTCCTTTAGCTCTAGTCAAAGGGATGTAGCACTTCTAAAGAAGAATGTAAGTTCTGCCTCCATCTCTTCCTTGGAGATCAAAATGGTGATCAGTGTCACACCGTTTGGAGTGACTCACAACTGTGAGTGCCTATTGAATCATTGAACACTAGAACTGGAAGGGACCTTGAGAGGTCATTGAGTCCAGTCTCTTACTCTCATGGCAGGACCCAATACCATCTAGACCATCCCTGATAGATGCCTATCCAACCTGCTCTGAAATAGCTCCAGAGATGAAGATTCCACACCTCCCTAGGCAACTCATTCCAGTGTTTTACCACCTGACAGTTAGGAAGTTTTTCCTAATGTTCATCCTAAACCTCCCTTGCTGCAGTTTAAGCCTATTGCTTCTTGTCCTCTCCTCAAAGGCCAAGGAGAACAAGTTTTCTCCCTCCTCCTTGTGATACCTTTGTAGATACTTGAAAACTGCTATCATGTCCCCTCTCAGTCTTCTCCTTTATAAACTAAACAAGCCCAATTCTTTCAGTCTTCCTAGATAGGTCATGTTCTCTAAACCTTCTCCAGTTTCTCTACATCTTTCTTGAAATGTGGTGCTCAGACCTGGACACAATACGCCAACTGAGGCCTAATCAGCGCAGAGTAGAGCAGAACAATGACTTCTTGTCCTGATTAACTTCATCCTATTTACGTCAGACCATTTCTCCAGCTTGTCCAGATACTTATCAGAGCATACTATTAAAAAACAAGACAAATACCCCAAACTGCTGATGTGTTTCATAATTAGATTTCATCACGCCAGTAACAAATGTGAATTCCTTCTACCACAGAGTCAAAGAGGCCTACCATGGAGTCAAAGAGTCCCCATACACCAGTCTATCTTGCTACTCAGATAAACTGAACTTTGTAATAAAAGATAATTCAGACCAAAAATCCACACCACTTCATGTTTCTTTCAGTCCCAAGAGACCTGTCACTTTCCTCAGGTCAACTGATACTCCAGATCTTATGCTAAAGACAATTCTGCTAGCCAATTCTATAGTAAACTAAAGATCTATTCACTAAGAAAGGCAAATTAGTTACTGAGATTGAAGCAGATAAGATGTATGTACAAATAAATTACAGTTTGTAACTCCAAATGGTGAGGATAATGTAATGAATTGCCAGTTTTTCCCACAGTCTTTCAGGATACCCATATTGGTTTTTTTGGGATTTCTGCTTTGCATCTGGTACACTTTGCAGTAAGTGTCCTAACAATCCAGAGATAAGGGATTTTTCTTTGAATCCATTCTCATCTTCTGGTAGAAAGTAACCTGTGTGTGTCTTGGCCTATGTGGGCTTTTTCTTTTGACAATGAATGAGGAATGCACGATGAATCTGACTTCTGCTCATTATACAAAATAGTCATTTGCTTTGTAATTAGCATTTTTTTCTAATAAAGTCCTTCATTCACATTCCACAAGGGTTCTGAAATGACTGATGACCTATTTAAATACAGTATTATTTACAATGGAAATGTCTGCTACTGAATAACAGAATTCAGATACAAGAAAACAATGCACATAACACTCCATTAGTTTTATGAAGTTTAAACACTTAATACTGTACATTTATAATTTAACAATCAATTTGACCTATCTACACAAATATGACCACATGGAACTCCTCTTTTATCATCCAGCTCCTTAATTTTCCCTAACATTATCAGTTTATCCCTCCTACAGAGGGGAGAAAAAGTTACTGTCTATTGAACTTCCTGGATGGAATGATGAGAAACAGTTGGTGACCCTCTTCTGAAAAGAATTGTCACTGTGGCTTTGTCAGGGAAAAATAAGAGTAGCCATTCTTACTATCCATCTTTCCTTCCTTTGGTGCTCTCTAGGATGTCAGATAAAATGGTCCTGATGTAAGACATGAGCTTGTCTTTAGGCATTTTAATTTCAGCCAGTCAAATAAAGTGGGGACCGTCTGTCACTGTTTGTGACTACTCTTCACTAATCAGTATAAATCCTATAGAAGCTGCTTAATCAAGATGTCTTGTTAGTTACAATTACAGCTCATTTAAACAAAATTTAACAGTAGTTAACATTATAACCAGATGTCTCCAACTCATTCTGTTCAACGTAAGCATTTGTGACTTTAAAGCATCATATTAACACCCTAACTGTAATAGACAAGGTAATTTCTTGGTTGTCCTTGTGTGAGACAGACAGAACACTACCCATTAACTCATTTAATTGCAACTGGCAGGACAATTAGATAGAAAAATCATCCCAGCAAAGCGGTTGCACAATTATTATTGTCCCACTACAGCAAAGGAAATCTTATTCAATTTAATAGGTAAGACCTAATTCTTTAAAGTTTTGCAGCTAATATAGCTTTCCTAATAATCCATGTCCCACTTCTATGGCCTTGATTGCAGACCCATATTGGTAAAGTTTAATATCCATTCTGAACTGTGAAATCAACATTTTCACAGTACTCTCTTCACAAAAATATATGTGTTTGTGTGTGTGAGTGAGAAGCTAAAATCCCAATCGTCACTGAAGCTTAAAGCTGAACTGACATCAGCATGTATACTAATTACATGGTAACACTAATCAGAGCTAAATAATGAAACTAGAAAAAGAAGATATAGCTAGGAAAAAGCCAGAATATTTTAAGCTTGATTTAAGTTCAGCTCCAGTAAAAAAATAAAAAGACTTTAATTACATATCCGGTGCTCAGCCTGAGTAACTCGGTTGGCAATTGGAAGAAATAAAGAAAATCTACCCCTAAAGCAGAACAAGTTGCTACAAACTAACTCCCAAAGGGTTACTGTAATGTACTCATAGTGCTGAAGTAGCCCCCAAAGTTTTCTTGTGTCTATATAACCTATCACCTCTCCACCTGTCTCCTGTCCTGGATCTTCCCTATCCTCTGCTACAGCAAAACAAATTTTCGGCATATTCCTCCTAAATATTCCTTGTTCACAAGAATGCTACCTGGATAGCACTCCCCAAAGGCAGGGATATAATTTACCGATTGAGGCCACATTCTGGAGTCCTTGTTCAGGTGAATTCCTATTGTTTCGTAAAGTCCTCAGAATTTGACAAAGCATGCAAAACAAATGAAGTTTCGTTCTTTTCTGCAAATGTTTACCTATCCTGATTAAAAATTGATCCTACAGTATATGGTATGGCTTAGACTTTATGGATCTCACTCACCATAGACAATATTTTAACTTCTCTATCAAAAAATTGTTGAAGGTAGCATTTTAATATACATTCACTTCTTGACTGACAACTTGACAAAGAATATCAGTATTGTGAAAATTTAAGAAAACTGTCATATAGGCTATCTGAATCTAGACAAACAATAGTGATATTATAAAGAAGGTCACTTACTGTGATTTTTGGAATTAAAACTTATCCAACAGTGTACCCATTCCACCAAGTATGGTGAAAGTAATTTACTGCTGTTTTTCAGTATTGGAAAAGAAAAAGTTCATGCTGTCATTGATTGACCTTTAAAAAGAAAAATGTTGCTGGCTTATGGGTAATAAGAAAGCAATGATTTTTTCCCCTCTCTCCTCACTAGTAGACTTTCGCCATTAGGGTTCACCGCTTAGTTTCACAACACTTTTTTAAAGTGTGCCAACATAAATCAACTATGAATCTGTCACATAAGCAAAAAGATAGGACTGTATAAACAGTTGATTAACAGTAATGCTGCATGATTTCCATTAATTTTCTGATAAGCATTAAATGGCTCTGTTCTAGACAAGTTTGTGGAAGATTACTGTAACAGCTATTGTCCACATTTAAAGATAATTTTAAAAAAAAGCAAAACTGATCACTTTGCTCAGACACAACAGTCACTAAATTTCTGATCTTTCATTTTTCTAGAAAGTATGAATATCTGTAAAATAAAGATTGATCATCAGGTTTATATAATAAATGATCACAGCCAATAATTAATCTTTCAACTCTACTGTTGCATGATTGCCTGTTGAGATTTGGCAGGTTTTTACTATTTAATCTTCTCATCTGGAAATAGTATCTCTTCTACTGCAGATCATACTATGGTACTATTTCTTTATTTTAAAAGTCAACAAAACAACATACTGCAATTTGGCCATAGCAGTCTCTCAGTTCTAGAGCAAAATAAATCAACATTTCCTGAAGGCAAGAATTATCTATTTTTGTATTGGAACTTAGTGTTAATCACTAGAATTCATTCTTCAGGAAGAAAATCTACTACTGCAGGGAAGGTGGACATGTTAGAGAGTTGGGACTGTGTACATGGCATTAAATCCGGAACTAGTGCCTGATCACACTAAATCAACTAGAACAAAATTATATATAAAATATAATCTGTTCCCAGTGTTTCCATTGGTGGGAAGAGATTCTTTAATTTATGGCTCCATATATCATTGCATTGTACCAGACATATAGATAAGAACCTATAAAAGAACAAATTGTACAACAGTCATGTTATAGAGAAGAAATTGATAAATGCACTCTTTTGTGCACATACAATTTGTGTTCCATTTCAAAATATGTATGGGCACCACTTTGGGAGCACAAGAGCTAAACTGGCTTGTGCAAATATAGTGTCCGTAACCCAAACTGAAGAAACATCTCTCTTCTCAGTGATATGCAAATGTTGTAAGTGTGTCTATAAACTGGTACACAGTTAAACAGCCACATCTTGCACATACACTTCATGGACTGTATTGCTCAAGGATCCCCTTTGCCTAAAATATAATAATCTTTATAATATACCTTAGATAATTATAGAAGTGTCCAAGAGGCACTTGGACAAAGAGGTATATAGAATTTCTTTTAAAAGCTACTATTACTCCTAATAATGAACTATATTGATAGTAAGATAGCCAGTTGTATTTACCATTGAGAGGTTTTCCAGTGGGGCAAGATGTCTCCCTACCAGTTTAGATTGATTTGTTTTGTTTATAATAGAAGAACTGAAGATACTTGGAAAGTCACATTTTTAGGAAGGGAAACAGTCTTCCTTTAGCCTAATACAGGCAGTCCCCGGGTAACGTACAAGATAGGGACTATAGGTTTGTTCTTAAGTTGAATTTGTATGTAAGTCAGAACTGGCTCCAGATTCAGCCGCTGCTGCTGAAACTGACCAGGGGCTGACTACAGGAAGCTGGAGGCAGAATTGCTCTGCCCCCAGCTTCCTGGAATCAGCCACTGACCAGTTTCAACAGCAGCTGAATCCAGAGCCTGGGACAGAACAGCTGGGCGGCCAGGTAGGTCCCTGCAGGACCAACCCGGCAGCACCCTAGCTGCTCTGCCCCAGGGTCCACAACAAAAGCCTGGTCTGCTGGGGGGGGGGGCGCCCCAGCAGACCAGGGACACGGGGACTAATGTGCCCCCCCCCCAGCAGACCAGGGACACGGGGAGCAAAGCCGCAGCGGCGGCGGGGTGCCGCGCCTCTGAGGCTTTGCTCTGGCAAAGCCTCAGAGGCGCAGGACCCCGCTGCCGCTGCGGCTTTGCTCCTGGTGTCCCTGGTCTGCTGGAGACGGTCCCCAGCAGACCAGAGGCACTGGGAGCAAAGCGGCAACGTCGGCAGGGTCCTGCGCCTCTGAGGCTTTGCTCTGGCAAAGCCTCAGAGGCGCAGGACCCCGCCGCCACTGTGGCTTTGCTCCTGGTGCCCCTGGTCTGCTGGGGACCGTCTCCAGCAGACCAGGGACACCGGGAGCGAAGCTGCAGCGGTGGCGCGGGACCCCTCCACCTTCCCGGCTTTGCTCCAGGTGTCCTTGGTCTGCTGGAGATGGTCCCCAGCAGACCAGGGGCACCCGGAACAGCTTTTCTCACCCCGGAGCTGCCTGCGAGCTCCGGGGCGAGAAAGCCCTGTTCATAAGTGCGGATCCGACGTAAGACTGCCTATACTCTTACTTTATCTGTTTTAAGCAGGTTTGGAACAAATCCTGATTACACTGAAGTCTAAAGCAAATGTCCCTTGCTTTTTTATCATTGTCTTTTAAATCATTGTTAAAAGCACCGTATAAAAACGTTTCCCAATTAGTTTCATTAAATGCATTGTGTTTGTTTTGCTGACCCAGCCAACATAGCCTAAGATGTAATATTGATGTGTATTCCATCATGCTGTGCATAATTACCAGTAATAAAGATTTTCTAGTTCAAATTATGCCCTTATTTTCACCTGTGATACCACATATAGTACTTAACGCATCTATTGGTAGTTAATGAGAAAAAGTTATTTTTGAACTTTGACACTTCTATAGTTGTTTAAGGTATACTATTAAGATTCCAGCAATTCATACAAATCAGTAAACTAACACGAAGAATTGCTTTGGGAAAAGAAAGGAAATTAGTGAACACTTTTTTTTACTGGAAATTCAGTTCAAATGTGTTTATAAACATTTATATAAGTCCCAGAGGGTATGTCTACACTATAGCACTAATTCGAACTAACTTAATTCTAATTAATTAATTCGAACTAAGCTAATTCGAACTAGTGCATGTAGACCTAAAAACTAGTTCGAATTAGCATTTTGCTAATTCAAACAAGCATGTCCACATTGAGTGGACCCTAAACCGAGGTTAAGGATGGCCGGAAGCAGTGCCGGCAGGGAATCAGATTAGGACTTAGAGCGTGGAGCTGCTGTCTCAGGCTAGCCAAGGGCTGTGCTTAAAGAGACCCGACCCCCACCCCGGACAGACAGTTCTCAGGGGTTCTCCGCATGCTTGTCTAACTCGATGAGGGACAGCAAAGCAGTCCTGGCTTGGAGTACCCTGAATGCCCATACTTGGCATGTCACAGCACTCAGCCATCAGCCCGGCTGCACTTGCCGCAGGCTGCCATCCGGGGGGGGGTGTCAATCGGGGGGCTGCAGGAGAGCTTCCACTCCGAGGAGCCCGCAGAACCACCCCAGTCCTCCCCATCGGGGGCTCGTACCCCATTCCTCCCTCACCTCCTTCCACTTACCCCTCCCTAGTCCCTCTTCCTGATGTACAAAATAAAGGACACATGTGTTCAAAACTCTATTTATTGAACAAAACTCTATTTATTGAACAAAACTCGGGAAGACTGGAAAAAGGAGGTGAGAGAGAGGAAGAGAGAGGGTGGGAAAGGGAAGAGGAAATCTGGGAGGAGGAAGCTGGAAGGGGGAGCCAGGGGAAGAAGGAGGAGGGGAAAGTATCAAACTATGGTACGCCATATCTTCAGTACTGTGTACAGATGTGATCTCCTCACCCCAGAAAAGATATTTTGGCCTTGGAAAAGGTTCAGAAAAGGGCAACTAAAATGATCAGGGGTTTGGAACAGATCCCATATGAAGAGAGGCTAAAGAGACTGGGACTTTTCAGCTTAGAAAAGAGGAGACTGAGGGGGGATATGATAGAGGTCTATAAAAGCATGAGTGGTGTGGAAAGGGTGCATAAAGAAAAGTTCTCCATTAGTTCCCACAATAGAAGGACTAGAGGACAGCAAATGAAATGAATGGGTAGCAGGCTTAAAACTAATAACAGACAGTTCTTCTTCACAAAGCAAATAGTAAACGCGTGGAACTCCTTGCCGCAGGAGGCTGTGAAGGCTAGAACTAGAACAGAGTTTAAAGAGAAGTTAGATCAATTCATGGAGGTTAGGGTAGAAATGGAGGTTAGGGTAGAAATTAGTTGGGGGTGGAAATGGTGTCCCTGGCCTGTGTTTGTGGAAGGCTGGAGATGGATGGCACGAGACAAATCGCTTAGTCATTGTCTTCGGTCCATCCCCTCCCGGGTACCTAGTGTTGGCCACTGTCGGCAGACAGGCTACTGGGCTAGATGGACCTTTGGTCTGACCCAGTACGGCCATTCTGATGTTCTTATGCTCTAAGCTCATGACTCAGGGTCTCACTGGACCACCCTGATTTTCATACAAACCTGCTCCTGGGTGGCCAGGCCGGCAGCTATCCTGCCCTAGACGGCCACTTTCCTGTGCCTAGTGCGGACGTCATGGATGAGGTCTACGATCTCCGCACTAGACCAGGCCAGCGCCCGCCTCTTGTGGCCCCAGGCAGACTCCTGGGAGCCGCCAACCTGGTCCCGGGAAGAGGCGGAGGGATGGGTGGCAGCGGGTGGCTGGCTCATGCCGTGCCAGGTGCAGGGTCTGCTGGCTGGGTGCTGGCAGGCTTGCTCCTGGAACGGGCATCGTAGCCAGACCGTGCCCCTTTAAGGGCTCCGTGGCCGGGAGGGGGTCAGAAGAGTTTCCCTGGTGGTGCCCAGAGTAGCCACCAGGGAAAGCTGGGGAGGGCTAGCCTCCCACTAGTTCGAGTTAAGTGGCCACACAGCCCTTAATTCGAACTAGGCATTAGTCCTCGTGGAATGAGGTTTACCTAGTTCGAATTAAGTGCTCCGCTAGTTCGAATTAAGTTCGAACTAGCGGTTTGTATGTGTACCGCCTATTAAAGTTAATTCAAACTAACGTCTGTTAGTTCGAATTAACTTTGTAGTGTAGACATACCCAGAGTTATCAACTGGCTTGTCATCTGGAATATTATATATGGGAAGAAAATAGCCTAACATTATTTAATGATCAGGACAATAGATTTCAAAAAAAATCATTTAACTAACATGAAAAGGGAACTGAATATACACATTGAAATAGTTTTGAAGCCAAAATGCTGCTGGATTTTTGGCTCTCTTGTCCATCTTTGAGCACTGGTTAATTAAAACTTGATTCTCCTATTATGATTTTGTGAGTTTAGTTTTATATTTTTAACTGTGGTTTCTTTTATCCCTTGGAACATAAACTTAGTTACCCTTTCATGTTTATTGATTGAAATGGTTGTTGTTGGTTTCAGAATAATCACTTAGTACTTTTATTTAAGAAGGATCTATTAGTTGGATATATCTGGAATTCTATCTATGATCCAGTCTACACGATGATCCCTCCCTCGTCGATCTAACTTACACAACTTCCGCTGTGGTTTGTTCCACATAGTAAGTTCAGTGGGGGCTGCTGTCCTGTCAACTCTGGTTACTCTTCTTGCCCTTGTGAAGGACTGGAGTTTATATGAGATTGCTGAGGTCTATTTATTGCATCTAAGCAGACACAGTAAATCATCTGCTGATGGATTGATCACTGCAGCATCAATCCACAGTGTAGTGAAGAGAAGCCCTAAGCATTTAACGTTGCCCATCATTGACTATCTGAAACAGCTTCTGCTTGAAATTGATAGCAACAGCCATATCCCTCATGGATTTAAGGGAGACTGGGATGTTTAAGTTAAAATTTTTCAGGGGCTAGGCTTTTTGTTTTTGGGTTGGTGGCAGTTTAGGAATACAAGGAGATGTTAATACCTTGAATGCCATTCTTATAGTGGAAAGAATTATTAAAAAGGAAGGTTTTTCATTGCTTCCTAAATCTGGTTTCAGTTAGTGTGTTTTTTTGTGAACTAAACAAAAAACAAACCAACCCCCCCTCACTATTTTTTAGTTTACAGACCAGGCCTTTCTCTTGGACAAGCACATGAACATGCAAGTGGTATCAAGCTAGCACAAATCTGCTTATGTTTCCATACTATACACAATAATCAACATTTAAGTCAAATCCCAAGTAATCATGTATTTGTTTGTTTGTTTGAGATCTGCACCGCAGAGCTAATGGTAGAATTTAGCTTTTAAAAATGGAGAACATAAAAGCAAGAATCCAGATTATTATACATAGGTAAGGACCTAAACAAATTTAACATGATTGACAGGAGACTGACTGTGGAGTTATTTTTATGAAAGGCATTGAGTTTGGAAATATTTTCACATTCTCATGAAAGTGCTTTTCAAGACAGTGTAAGCTATAAATTTAGGAAGATGATTAGGCAATTCTAAATCAATGAGACAGTATGTTTGTTTGTTTAATGGACCCCTATGATCTATCCTCAGCTTCCCATAGACCCTGAATTTATGCTCCCTTCTCCCCCATCAGGCTTTCATAGTTAAATAAAATGCATAATTATGAAGATTTCAGAGTTTTAAAATATTATCTTACTGAAAATTACAAAACTATATGAAGGAAGAGTGATTTATTTTTAAACGAAGGCATTACTCATAAATTTTCTACTATATTTCACTGGATTCTCATGGTCATATTGGAAAATTAGTCTTGCAAGCCCTCATAAATGATCCTACTGATTTGCTCGTATGAAGACAATTTGCATGAGGGTTAGCAGAACCAGGCCTTTCTCTGTACTAATTAATCAGTTGGGATTCAAAAGAGTATAGCAGAGGGCAGAATCTGACTTTAAATCTCTCAGAATTCCTGTGAAAAATGTTTATTATTTAAGCAAGAAACACAACAATAACTATCATCAAACAAAACAAAGCAAATTACTTAATTGAAAAAAGAATGTTGCATAACGAAATTAAGGAAATACAATTCAGATGGAGCTGCTATATATTTGGGGTATAAGTGATTGGAAAACTATTCCTGGAGAATATTTATCAGTGGTTATCAGTCAAGTTGGGATGGCATATTGCAGAGAACCTCCGGCCCATGGGCCTGATGCAGATCACTGTGGATAGCCCCTGGCAGTCTGCCAGATGCTTTTTTTTAACCTGAGAATCCACAGGCATGGCATCTTGCAGCTCCTATTGACTACAGTTCACTTCTCCTGGCCAACAGAGCTGCAGAAAGAAATGGCCCAGACTATGCAGCTTCCTGCAGCTCCCATTGGATAGGAATGGTGAAATATTGTCAACAGGAGCTGTGAGCAGCCATGCCTGTGGATGTTCAGGTAAACAAAGCATCTGGCAGATGACCAGTGACAAACTCTGGTGAACCACCTCCAGTCCAGATGCTGGAGGTTCCACACCCATGGCACATAGAGGATATATTCTGAGTCCAGTTCTGTTTAATAACTCCATCCCTCATTTAGAGAAAGGAATAGAGAATAGACTCAAAGTTTTTCAGATGACACCATGTTGGGAGTGGTTGCAAGTGCTTTGGAGTGAGGATTAAAATTCAAAATGATCTGGAGAAACAGTAGAAATGGTCTGAAATAAACAGGATAAAATTCAATCAGAACAAATACAAAGGAATCCACTTCGAAGGAATAGTCAGTTACATTCATACATAATGGCAAATAACTGCCTAGGAAGGAATATTACACAAAAGGAGCTTGGATAATAGTGGATCACAAGCTAAATAACATTGTAACGCTTTTGAAAAAAGAAGCAAACATTAGTCTGGGATGCATTAGCAGAAGTTCTGTAAACAAATCACAAGAAGTAATGTGGATCAATATGGGAAACTCCAGAGAAAGACAACAGAAATGATTAAAGGTGTGGAAAACATGAGCGATAACAAAGGATTGGGAAAGGGGCTTGTTTAGTTTGGAGAAGAAAAGACAGAGAGGACATAACAGTTTTCAACTACATAAAAGATGGTAACAAGGAGAAAGGAGAAATTTTGTTCTCATGAATTTATGAAGAGGGGCCAAGAAGCAATAGGCTTAAATTGAAGAAAAGTCCATTTACTTTGGATATTAGGAAAAAAGTACTGGTCAGGATACTTAAGTACCAGAGTTACTTAATTAGTCAGGAAGTTTACGGAATCATCATTAATGGAAATGTTTAAAGCAGACTAGGAAATACCTGCCTGGGATGGTCTAGTTGGTACTTGGTTTTCTCATGAGTACAGATGTAAGGCAGAAATGTCAAAATGTAGATTTATTTGAATGTAAATGCAAAGGTTTGATATATAATACTCTGTAAAATATGTAAACAGTGCAAAAGGACTGCATAATATATTTGTCAATATGAACTTTTATTATAAATGTCTGTATGTTTAGAATATGCTAAGATTTGCCATATTTCAAGATGGAGTCTGAAACTCCATCTTGGATTTAGAAGCTTCTGATACCATCCATATTAGCCATAGGTTCTGTCACGTCCGCAGGTGACTGTTGAGATTTAAAACATCATTCACCTGCCAGTTGCCATTTGCATAAGCCATGAATATTCAGTAGCATTCCTACCAGCCAATCATTTTGAACCATGTGTAAAGTGCATCCTTGTAGTATCCAATCAGTTTGAACTACCAAGGTGATGAATATGCCTGAGATCTAGCTATAAAGGTTCTGATCGAATGATGGTTCATTCTGGTCGTCAGGCTTAACCCGGGATCAGGGCGTCGCTTGTCCATCGGGTTTTAGGAATAGGCTTAGATTGGAGCGAAAGAGAGCGAAAGAGGTCGTGTACAGTCTCAAATGGTACTCTAATTACCTTTTCCTTTAAGGAGTCTGACGGAAGGTCAGTTCTCCTATTTTATAGTTTCTAATGGCCCTCTAGTTACCTTTTCCTTCAGGGAGCCTGATGGAAGGTCAGTTCTCCTACTTAGGTTAGTTAGTTAGTTAGGTAGTATTAAATAGTTAGATCTCGTCATCGTGTCTGTACGTCAGGTCGCGTCGGTCAACGCATGTCGGCCGTCGTCGAGTATGTTTGTCGGGCGCGTCGAGATTAGTGTAGGGTTTTATTTTTAGGATAGGATTAGGGATAGGTAGGGCACAGAGTCGTCCATCGTCTGTTCCGGTCACTACCGAAGCACGAGAAGGGAAGCCGGCGAGCAGAGATTCAGTGCAAGGTGAATCGTCGGTCGTCGAACCCAACTCCAGCGACGAGGGATCACCTGGCTGTTCCTCACCCGAGGCTCTAAACCAGCCAGAGGCTAGTAGGTCGCCAGCTCCAACCGTCCATCGTCGAAAGACTCTGTCGTAGGTATAGGGACCTTAAGGGACTGCCCCTTCTGGTCTAATTGTAGTGTAAATGGGGACTGCCCCCCGATGTTAAATGGAGGTATTGCTTGTAAATTTAACTTCGCATAATATAGTCTTGTGGTTATCAGTTTAAAACCCAGATTCAAGTTTTCATTTCAATGCGCCACAAACACTCTAACCGGTGATTAGATACGGGAAAGAGGGTCCCATCCTGAAATACCATCCCCAAGCAGATTGGTCGGGATATTAAATTATCTCTCTGGGAAATGTCCTTAAATACCCTTGATATTTCCTTATTCTGTTTGACATACAGGTAACACAGAGGAGTGGACATGATGACCTGTCAAGATTCTTCATAAAAGGATTCTTTGAAAGTCAAGCACTCAAATTAGGAATAACCAGAATTAAGACTGCACAGACAATTTAATTTATCTCCTTTGGTCATACGCATTATGATTCAGTCTTTAATTACAGAATAGCCTAGTCTCTAGAGGGAATTTTATTGGAGGCCATAATATCATGACTGATGTAGAAAAAGTAGATAAGGAGTAAATAGCACTTCCTTCTCATCACAGAAGAACAAGGGGTCACCCAATGGAATTATTAAGCAACAGGTTTAAACCAAACTAGCTACAGGCATAAAGAGAAACAAGAAGACATTTATAAATATATTAGAAGCAAGAGGAACATCAAGGACAGGGTAGGCCCATTGCTCAGTGAGGAGGGGGAAACAGGAACAGGAAACTTGAAAATGGCAGAGAGGCTTAATGACTTTGTTTCGGTCTTCACCGAGAAGTCTGATGAAGGAATGCCTGACATAGTGAATGCTAGTAGGAAGGGGGTAGGTTTAGAAGATAAAATAAAAAAAGAACAAGTTAAAAATCACTTAGAAAAGTTAGATGTCTGCAAGTCACCAGGGCCTGATGAAATGTACCCTAGAACACTCAAGGAGCTGATAAAGGAGGTACCTGAGCCTTTGGCTATCATCTTTGAAAAGTCATGGAAGTCAGGAGAAATTCCAGTTTAATTTCTGTTACTTATCCCAGGAAAGATAATGGAGCAAATAATTAAGGAAATCATCTGCAAACACTTGGAAGATAATAAGGTGATAGGGTACAGCCAGCATGGATTTGTAAAGAACAAATCATGTCAAACCAATCTGATAGCATCTTTGATAGGAAAACGAGTCTTGTGGATAAGAGAGAAGAGGTGGATATGGTATACCTAGACTTTAGTAAGGCATTTGATATGGTCTTTCAGGGCTCGTCTACACTGGCCCCTTTTCCGGAAGGGGCATGTAAATTTCACCTATCGTAGTAGGGAAATCCGCGGGGGATTTAAATATCCCCCGCGGCATTTAAATAAAAATGTCCGCCGCTTTTTTCCGGCTTTTAAAAAAGCCGGAAAAGAGCGTCTACACTGGCCCCGATCCTCCGGAAAAAGCGCCCTTCAAAGTAGGAATAAGAGCCTCCGGAAAAGGGCGCTTTTTCCGGAGGATCGGGGCCAGTGTAGATGCTCTTTTCCGGCTTTTTTAAAAGCCGGAAAAAAGCGGCGGACATTTTTATTTAAATGCCGCGGGGGATATTTAAATCCCCCGCGGATTTCCCTACTACGATAGGTGAAATTTACATGCCCCTTCCGGAAAAGGGGCCAGTGTAGACGTAGCCCTATAATATTCTTAGCAATAAACTAGGCAAATACAACTTAGATGGGGCTACTATAAGGTGGGTGCATAACTGGCTGGATAACCATTCCCAGAGAGTAGTTATAAACGGTTCACAATCCTGCTGGAAAGGTATAACAAGTGGGGTTCCGCAGGGGTATGTTTTGGGACTGGTTCTGTTCAATATCTTCATCAACAATTTAGATATCTGCATAGAGAGTACGCTTATTAAGTTTGCAGATGATATCAAGCTTGGAGGGCTTGCAACTGCTTTGGAGGATAGGGTCATAATTCGAAATGATCTGGACAAATTGGAAAAATGGTCTGAGGTAAACAGGATGAAGTTTAATAAGGACAAATGCAAAGAGCACTACTTAGGAAGGAACAATCAGTTTCACACATACAGAATGGGAAGTGACTGTCTAGGAAGGAGTATGGCAGAAAGGGATCTAGGAGTTATAGTGGACCACGAGTTGAATATGAGTCAAAAGGGTGATGCTGTTGCAAAAAAAGCCAATATGATTCTAAGATGCATTAACAGGTGTGTTGTGAGCAAGACACAGGAAGTCATTCTTCTGCTCTACTCTGCACTGATTAGGCCTCAGTTGCAGTATTATGTCCAGTTCTGGGAGCCACATTTCAAGAAAGATGTAGAGAAATTGGAGAAGATTCAGAGAAGAGAAACAGGAATGAATAAAGGTCTAGAGAACATGACCTATGAAGAAAGACTGAAAGAATTTGGCTTGTTTAGTTTGGAAAAGAGAAGATTGAGAGGGGACATGATAGAGATTTTCAGGTATCTAAAAGGGTGTCACAAGGAGGAGGGAGAAAAATTGTTCTTCCTGGCCTCTGAGGCACTGTGGCAATGGAGGTTTAGGTTGGACATCAGGAAAAAGTTCCTAACTGTCAAGGTGGTTAAACACTGATATAAATTGCCTAGGGTGGCTGTGGAATCTCCATTTCTGGAGTTATTTAAGAGTAGGTTAGATAATTGTCTATAGGGGTGATCTAGACATGGTCATGGTGTTGGTCTTGCCATGAGGGCAGGGAACTAGACTCAATGAACTTTCGAGGTCCCTTTCAGTCCTAGTAATCTATGATTCTGGAAGGAAGTATTTCTTTGCACAATGCACAGTCAATCTGTGGAACTCTTTGCCAGAGGATGTTGTGAAGCTCAAACTACACTAGGTTTCAAAAAAATCTAGAAAGAATCATGGAGGATATATCCATCAATAGCTATAAGCCAAGATGTGCAGGAATGGTGTTCCTTGTCTCTGTTTGCCAGAAGATGGGAATGGGTGACAGGTGATGCATCACTTATTCTGTTTATCCCTTCTGGAGCACTTAGCACTGGGATTGTCAGAAGACAGGAAACTGGGCTATATTGACCTTTGGTTTAACCTAGTATAGGCATTCTTTTGTTCTTTTTATGGAATTCCTACCCTATGATTATGAAAGACACATCCCTTAAACTTTGTCAGGAAGGTCACCATAGAATATGTCCCTGTACAAAAGCATGGCAGTACTAAAATTTTGACAAATTATTTTAAGATTTTTTTTAACATGGATAAACATTTATCTTCTTTCATTTTCTGAAATGGCTTAACAATTTTGGCTGAAAGTTACCAAAATACTTCACCTGACGCCCATACTAGATATGAGAAATTTTAGTCCAAACATTTCAAGGTTGGCCATTTATAAGCAAAGAAAACAGGTCCTTTTAATGGAAAGTGTCACTCTTAGTAGCTGTATAGTATAGCTACAAAACTTAATTATAGGTGACAGTATAGGTGCTGCCTATAGTACCCATTTTACACTGAACCCCTTTTCAGAGATGGGTTCTCTGAAGTATAGAACAAATGATTTATCTCAGGTCACATAAGGCTTGATTCTGCCCCCTTTACTCATATCGAATAGTATTCTAATATACAAGATGTTCTGCTGGCTGCTCATGTACCATTCTTTGGGTATGTCTACACTGCCTCCCTAGTTCGAACTAGGATGGCTAATGTAGGCATTCGAACTTGCAAATGAAGCCCTGCAATGAGGAGTAACAGTAGTTCGAATTAGGAGCTTTAATTCAAACTACTTAGTCCGTGCCGCGTGTAGCTGTGGGCAGATAGTTTGAACTACGGGGCATTTAAAAATGGCGGCGCCTGGGAAAATGCAAATGAAGCCTGGGATATTTAAATCCCGGGCTTCATTTGCAAGTTCGAATGACTACATTAGCCACCTTAGTTCGAACTAGGGTGGCAGTGTAGACATACCCTTTGGCTGTGTCTAGACTACATCCCTTTTTCGTAAAAGGGATGCAAATTAGACATATCACAATTGCAAATGAAGTGGGGATTTAAATCTCCCCCGCTTCATTAGCATAAAAATGGCTGCCGCTTTTTTCCGGCTCGGAGCTTTGCCGGAAAAAAGCGCCAGTATAGACGCAGATCTTTCCAAAAATAAAGCCTTTTCTGAAAAATCCCTTATCTCTCTTAAAGTCCACTCACTTGTACTATTGGGGTTTGCTTTAGTGTTCTAAAAATAGTGGTGTAGACATTGCAGTTCAGGCTGAGAACCCTTTCTGGTGGGCTTACAAAGCTATTTTTGAGCACTAGTACTAGAGTTTGCCATGAGTGGGACGAAAATGAGAATGAAAATACTGATAATGACAATACTGTATCATTTCCTGTTGAATCCCTTCCAATATTTTTTTCAAATGTGCTTTTTCAGATTGGCTTAATTCTTTTATCTCACATTTTTTTTTGTTTTTTATTCTTCTAGTGCTGCTTCTACTGGGAAAATTGTATTTCAAACAAACAGCATGTGCTTTTATGTTGGGGAAGGTGTGAGCTGTATAGTGCCTATGGACTGTCAGCCAGGAGCAAGCAATAACAACAAATAAATAATATATTGCTGAGTTGGTAAGGGGATAAGGGAGCAAGTACTGCAACTTTAACAGATTGTAATAGCTATTTTTGTTGCTGGCAGAAGCTGCCTTTTTATACTTCGGAAGAACAGCATAGCCATGTTCCTCATCATTTCTCTTTCTGTCTCTCATAGCCAGTGAAAGGACAAATTGTATTCTGCCCAATAAGTTATAGTATCACCATCAGTAAGCAAACAAATATATATCTATATTTAGTTACGAATGATTTTGTTTTTCTGTACTGGAAGTGTTTGATTGGGATAGACATAGTCCCTTCTTTACCTGTGCTAGGTGCAGTTCCTGTTGTGAGAAACCAGTAGGAGCCATTCCTCAGACAGGAGTTATTTACTTCATTAATAACATCTGGTTTGACCCATGTGTGGCAGTCTAAAATAAATTTTATTATAGTTTGTTACTTGTTTCACAGGAGTTGGCAGAGCTCTAGTTTCTGCAATGTGACATTTTTAGTTTGGTGACCTTTATCATTCAGAAATAATTATAAAGTAGAGAAAAGGCTACTTATACCTACACAGGTAAGAACAGTGTGTGAAAGCTGGTGGACCAACTCACTAGCTCCTATGCTGAATAATCAGTGTTAGCTCAGCACAGTACACATTTTCCCCTGACTTTATAGTGCCTCTCTGAAATCAAGCTCTTTCTAGTAAAGCTTCTGTTTCCTGCATATGTTTCCCACCAGGATGTTGAGCAGACTCCTTGCTGATTCTTACCCTTAACTTACATATCTTTCTGGCCATATAGTTTCCACCTTCTAGGAAACTCTGCCTCTCAGCTGTCTATGCTACTCAGGGTATGTCTACACAGCGACATTATTTAGAAATAACAGCCATTATTTCGAAATAACTTTACTAACATCTACACAGCCAAACTGCTATTTTGAAATTAATTCAAAATAGCGGAGTGCTTATTTCAATTTGGTAAACCTCATTCCACGAGGAATAAAGCCAAATTCGAAATAGCTATTTCGAAATAAGTGCCAGGTAAACACTTATATCAAAATAGGGGGCCTCCATCCTTCCCAGGGTGCCTTGGTGGCCACTCCAGCCTCAACCAAGAACACTCCTCTCCCTTCCCCACTTCCTGGAGCCCTTAAAGGGGCAAACTCTGGCCACAGTGCCCGTGCCAGCTCCAAGCCTGCCATCCCAGAGCCAGCAGTCACTGCCCCTGACCCAGTGGCCACAAAACATGAGCCAGCAAGCCACTGGCAGCCAGCCTTCCACTATTCCCCAGGAGCAGTCTGCCAGCTCCCAGGAGCCTGCCAGGCCTGGAGAAGGAGGGCGCCTTCCTGGTCCAGGGTGGAGATCATGGACCTTATTCAGGTTTGGCGGGGATACCCCAACGTCCATGATCTCTGCACTAGATGGAGGAATGTGGCTGTCTATGGCAGGAAAGCTGCCAGCCTGGCTAGCAAAGGCCACATGCAAACGCAGGAGCAGGTTTGCATGAAAATCAAGTTGGTCTGGCGATACCCCCCAACCCTGAGCCCTGAGCTTCCCCTCCCCCTTCTTCTCCTTGCTTCCCCCTTCCAGTTCCCTCCTCCCAGGTTTACCCCTCCCCTCTCGTACCCTCTCTTCTCCCTTCTCCCACCTCCCTTCCCCAGTTTCACAAGAGTTTCATTCCTCCCCCCCACCAGTTTTGTTAAATAAAGAGAGTTTGTGTTCATGAAAATACATGTATTTTATTTTACTTCAGGAAGGAGGGTTGGGGAGGGGTAAGTGGAAGGATGTGAGGGAGGAATGAGGCACAAGGACCCACTGGGGCAGATCAGGGAGGATCTTAGTGTTCTTCAGGGTGGAAGCTCTCCTGCAGGGCCTCCTGGATACTGACAGCCCCCCGATGGACCTCCCGGATGGCAGCCTGTAGAGAGTGCAGCCAGGCTCACAGCAACACGTCCATGAGAAGCACCAGAGTGCCCAGGGGCAGCTCCGGCTCCAAGTTGCAGAGTGCTGTGGCGTCCTGAGTGAGGGCAACCAGAACATGTGTAGACAATATGCTTTACTGTCCCTCATCGAGGCAGGCAAGCAAGCAGGGAAAGCTGAGAACCAGCTGTCCAGTGGGGGTCCCTTTAAGCACAGGCTTCAGATAGCCTCAGGCAGCAGCCACACAAAGTAGCTCCTGACCAGATGCCCTGCTGGACCTGGTTCTGGCTGGCCTTAAATGTGATTCAGCGTCCATTGCGTGTGGATGCGCTATTTCGAAATAGCAAAATGCTATTTCAAAATGCATTTTGTGTGTAGATGCATTATTTCGATATAACTTATTTCAAATTAACTATTTTGAAATAAGATAACGGTGTATTGTAGACATACCCTCAATTACTGAACTCAACCCATCTGCCAGTGTCTTGAAACAGGATGCATGCACTCTAGAATCAGTGGCCTATTACATGATAATTTTCTCTAATCCTATAGGAGTAGAATTTTCTTACCTATATAAATATAAAAGCCATGTAAATATCTGCCCTCCTGCTATGAGGGCAGGAGATGGGATTCGATGTGACCTCTCAAGGTCCCTTCCAGTTCTAGCATTCTGCCTAATCTCTGCTTATCTAAAGCTGCAACGAATAAAAATCCATGTGCTAATGTACAGTATTTACTCCATAATTGCAGCATGTGGACAAGGGAATATGGAAAGTTATGCAAACCTACATGATTTATAGCAGTTGCCCTCAGCATTCTTAGTCACAACCAAAACAAAAAAGTCATCAACACTCCTGCCATTTCCACACTTTCTATTATTGTTTTTTCCCTTTATATTGAGTAACAGGGCTACCCTGTCCTATGTCTTCCCCTTCCTTATAATGTATTTGTAGAATGCTTGCTTGTTGACCTTTATGTCTCAAGCTAGTTTGAGCTCATTTTGTGCCTTTGCCTTTCTACTGTCCCTGTATGGGCCTTTCTAATGCTCCTGTATACTTGTGGGCTTTTAAAATATATTCATCCTTTGTTATTTGACCTAGTTTCCACTTTTTGTAGAAGTCTTGACTTTTAGATCTTTCAAGATCTCCTGGTTAAGCCAGGGTGGACTCTTGCCATACTTCATATTTTTCCTATGCAGTGGAATTGTTTGCTTTTGTGCCTTTAATAATGTCCCTTAAAAAACAAACAAACAAAAAAAAAACCCTGCCAACTGTCTTCAATTGTTTTTCTTTGTAGACTTGCTTCCAGTGGGATCTTACCTACGAAATCCCTGAGTTTGTTAAAATCTTCCTTCTTGACATCCATTGTCTTTCTTTTGCTCTTCTCCCTTCTATCATTCCTAAGAATAATGAAATCTGCCATTTCATGATTATTTTCACACACTCTATGTTCCACTTTCAGATTCTCAACCAGTTTCTATTAATCAAAATCAAATCTAGAACAACCTCCCCCCAGGAGCTTTTTATGCCTTCTGAAATAACACTTTAGCCAGTGTGCTCAAAAATAGTGTAGCTGGGTAGCATGGACAGTGGTGAAATGGACTAGTCACCCCAAGTACAAACCCAATCAAACTTCATGGATAGGTACTCAGGTGGTTAGAGCTATGCTGCTGCACTGCAGTTACACAAAATGTAGTGCACTATCTGGGAAACATCCTCTCAGTTCTAAATATAGATATACCCTTTGGGATGCTACCTGTCTCACTATCCAATGAAATGGATATTTTGGTAACATGCATATAAAGTAGATCTAGAAGAAAAAAGGAAATCAAATTAGAAAATATGAGGAGAAAATGGGGAGGAGAGTGCCAGAAACACACACAGAGAGTTTTTAGAACTCTGGGATGGCCACTTTTTTAAACATGAAATTTTACACGCATCTGTTAGTTTCATTTCATGCAGTTGTGCACCACCTTAAATGTTGCCTTTATGTGCAATTTCAATGAAAGTGGTTAGTTTTGCAATGACAGTATCTACGTTAAAGAAAATATTAACATATTTTTTAGACAAAAATAATCTTTTCTGGAAAAGTGAGCTCATTTACAACTGGAAATTGGCTCGTCAGTTTTGCAGGCCCTCTTCCCCTTTCACTTCAGTGTTTTCTATACTACTGGAACTATTTTTACATTTATAATAATTAAACCCCTTGCATTTTGAGTAGATTTTGCTACAAACTTAAAACTTTTAAAAACATATGAAAAATAAGCCTAAAAATATCCAGTTAGTATACTTTGGCCATTCTGCTTCCCCATTGATCTAAAAGTTCAGAGCAACAAGATGTTCTACTCTCAGTTGCCTCTAACTCATTTCCCAAACTTTTGAAAGCTGTGCCCCTTTCAGCTAAATAAAATTGATGCTGGTTGAAATGCTTTTGACTGAACAATTTTCTGCCAGAAAACGCAGTTTCGTCAAAATCAAAACACTTCACAGGAATGAGTCAGTTTCAATGACATTTTCAACAGGAAAATATCAAAATGATATATTTTGATTCTGTTTTTTCAATAATGTCAAGACATTTCATTTTGATAAGGTAAAATATTTTGTTTAGATTATAATACTTATTCAATATGAAACACAATGATCTGGCATTCTAAAAATGATACTTTTCAGTGTTTGTCTCCTTTATTATTTTTCTGTTCTGGAATAATTTTTGACTTTTGTTTAAATTTGCAATGATTTTTCTCCCTGTAAATGTCAGAATTTCACAATGAACAAAATTATGTTTTCCAGTCAGCTCCAAATAATCAGCAACTCCCTGCCTCCCTTTTCCCCTCACACCAGGTAAGAACTTTAAAAAATATATAAATGGCCATTTCAAATACTCTAAGTAGATCTTCATAATATGTAAATTCAACTCCTTTCTTGTATACTATATACAGTCAGGTCATACTTTTCAAGGTTTCTTTTGCAACCATTGCAGCTGGAGATTCATGTGTTTTTAAATAAAACATGCGACTCTTGGGAATGAGACTCTCAAGACCTGTGTGCATACCCCTCAGCTCCTGGAAGGTGAGCCTCATTCTTAAAGAAACACTGTCTTAAGCAAGCATGTCTGCAAACTTTTAGGTTACAAATATAATTGGTCTTTTCTAAGAAAAAAATGTAATTAGCTTGAAATGTAAATGGACAATGTCTCCCAGGCACAATCATTTCAACTATATTACACTGAACAACACTGAGTCTGGTTTACCACAGTTACCTACTTTTGGATTCTTTAGCTACCAGTAACAGCCAGTTAGTCTCAGGCAAAAATATTCTTGATTCTATGAGGGAGTTCTGGGTCATGGAGACAAGAAAATATTTTCAAGTATTAAAGAGGTGAGTCACAGAGAAGTTGAGAGAGTAACTGAAAATGCAGCTTATGAAACGTGTAAATTCTGGAAAATGGAAATGTGAATAATAATCAAACATCAGCTTTCACCCTATTTCTTCTATACAGCTGAATAGTAAAAGTAAACTAACACAGGAAATCATTTCTACCATAATGAGGGTATTCTGAGGTACTTGGCAAGATCCATGTCAAGGAAGCCCCACTCTGAAGAATAATGTATAGGACTAGACATAAATTAGTGTTACTCATTTAAACTTCTGCTGAGTTACACCAGGGATCATTTATGATCAACAGGCTATAACCATAATAGTAAAATATATACCAGGAATATAAATAAACTAATGCAAAAGATTAAAATAATCTCTGCAACTAATGGCATCAATTAATGGCATCACTCAGTCCAAACATGAGCCATCCTTTTTCCTGATCACCACATCCCAAGTTCAAAATGGCTACCCACCCAGATAAACCATCTAACCTACCTAGCCTTAGGTGAGGCTTGAACCAAAAGCCATTTGTGAGTGAGCAGAGAAAGGAAGTCCTGTAATCCTAGGGGTTAAAGAAAGCCTATGGGCCCAACTAGACCTGCTCTGCTTTACCTGCAACCAGCACCAGGCCTGGAGGGAAGAGAAAAGGAAGGAGCCTGGCTCAGTTTGGGTCTGACTAGCAAGGAGGCAGGAGCTTGGTTCAGTGGTCTAAAGACACAAAATAGAGCCTTTCCACCCGCAAACATGGGAGCAAATAAGCCCCCTTACCCTCTGGGAAAAGGGGGGAACCTATTGGGAAGCCCCATCTGGATGCTTGAAGCCACACCTCAAACTTAAGGACTAGATTAGGGAGTTGTTTAGAGTTCCTGGGTAGGGAACAGAGGGGATCAGGTGGACAATGCAAGTCTTTCCCTCCTGTCTATTCAGTGACCTAGCCATTAGGCTATACAGCCTCCATGAACCTGGCCACACCATTCTTTGCCTCTAAAGGGGATAGAACCATCACTGAGCCAGACCTCAGACACCTCTGTCAGTGGGACATTTAGTCCAAGTGACATGCTGAACACCATGATTCTGGAAGGTGTAGACCTCAGGGGTTATCATTCATAACTTAAAACACAAGGAAACTTGAACACATTTTTCATTTGACCTAAAGCAAAAAGTCAGTTGTTAGGCAAGTATAGAATATATAAGGTACATCATCAGAGAGAAAAAGATAAATCAGCTGTCCTAAGCCCTGCCCCATAGAAGATTGTGTGGGAAAGCTTAGCATTACTTTAAAGAGGCTGAAAGGGGCATATATATAACTGTGCTCCTCCTCAACTCAGTTTTAAAAGGAGAAGGAGCAACTCATTTCTCCCTAGCTAGAAAAAGGGATTGTTACATTCAAATGCATGACAAACAAAGCGGAGAGATGGTTGAACTCTTGTCATCTTTCCAAGGAACCCCACTCTTCCCAAGAAATGCAGTTATCTACCACCCCACCAATCTTTGATTCTCTGGAGAGCAGTGGTGCAGATGGAGCAGCAAAAGCTAAGGGTATGTCTACACTAGCCCCCTAGTTTGAATTAGGGTGGCTAATGTAGGCATTCGAACATGCAAATGAAGCCCGGGATATTTAATTTCTGGGCTTCATTTGCAAGTTCGAATGCCTATATTAGCCACCCTAGTTCAAACTAGGGAGGCAGTGTAGACATACCCTATGTTATTGAAGTGAGCCCATGATGCATTTTCAGTTGACAGCACTTGAATAGGAATTTCTCCATCTAATGAAGTACATATTCATCACAGGAAGTATCAGCCTAAGCATATTCATACTGCCTGATTAATGTGCCTCAATCTGGGCCTAGGAAGGCCATATTTAGCCTAGTCCAGTTTGTAGTCTGCTATGTGAGGTTGTCAGAAAGGAGATCAGATGATGGCACTGGTAACAGTTGTTTGTGTTACAGTCACCAATTTAAAACTGTAATTGGACTAAGGCTAAACGAGCAAAATAGTTCACTAATTACCTTTGGTCTGCCAAAATGAAGATTTGTTAACTATCTGCAGGATCAGCAAAAGCCACCTTCACCCCCTCTCCACAGACCCACATTTCCCCTGCTTTTCTCTTGTTTTGATGAGGTTGGTTGGTACCTTTGAGAGCACTCTTGTTCTTGTTTATGTTGTAATTCTTAATGAGTAAATAGATTAAACTCTGGATATCACAACACTTGTGTTTCAGAGTTCAATAAAAAAGTCTATATTGAAGTTGAATTCATACCAAGAGATATTGTAACCGCCACCACGTGGATTTGAACCTAGGACCTCTGCAGTAGAGTACAGAAGCCTCTATAATCTGAGCTAAAAGCCAGCTGCCTCCTAGCCCATGCTGTAGAGGTCTCTTGGTCTTTATTGTTACAGTGGTCTAGGTGCCACTTGCATTACCCAGTAACCACACTAGGTTAGTGGGTTACACTATCACAAGACAACTTCCAATCAGTTACTGGAGCTACTGTTTAAAATGTTATCTAGATGTAAAAGGCAGAGAATGCACTAATCCATGAAGTATATCTCCTCCCCCCCCCCCCCCCAATTTTTTATTATAACCATAATTTTATTATAAAATAACTAAATATTCTGTCAGTTGGGGAACAAAACTACTGTAACATTCATTTCAAGGAAGTTCTACTTCAGTGTGCCAGGCACCAGGATCTGCATAGGCTTGATCCTGAGACAATTGTAAATCAATCCTCAACAATGACTTCAGTGGTTAGTGATCAGGCCCCAATGCAACTAGCAGACAAAGCTCCTGATTAAAATATAATTTCAGTAAATATCTAGTGACACCAACATATTTAAGAATGTTATGGCGTATAAAATATATTTAAATTGAGCCAATACATTTGGCTGGTGCTGAATCAATAAACCAAACTATGTTCTGACTTAGGAGAAACCTCCCACCCCCCACTATAATTAAAATAATGGATACATGCCAAATTCTATCCTTAATAATGCCAGCAAATTCAGTGAAGTTATCTAAGACATAAATAGTGAAACACAGTAGAATTTATCTCTGGTACATAGAATTACAGGTTATAAGGATATGACCTCACTGAGGCTACGTCTACACTGCAAGCTTCTTTCAAAATAAGGTTTTTTCGGAAGAGATCTTCCAAAAAAACTTCTTTCGAAAGAGAGCATCCACACACAAAAGCGTATTAAAAAAGCGATTTGCTTTTTCAAAAGAGAGCATTCAGACTGATTGGACGCTCTCTCACATAAAAGGCCACCCAGAATCACTTCAGGCAGGGCCTTAGGTTACCAGTTGCATCCAAGTGCTGATGCAGGAACCTTACAGAGACACACGCTTAAAGGGACACCGCCACCGCCCACCCCCAACCCCTGGACAGCCATTTTTCTGCTTCTGCTGCATGCTTGCCTGCCTCTTTGAGGACCAGCAAATCTCTTGCAGTGCCTGCTGTGGTTGCCCCACTTTTTTGAATGCCACAGCTTTTCCCTTTGTGCCATGGAGCTGGAACTGCCCTTGGGCGTGCAATGTCCCTACATGGCCATGCTGCTGTTTCTGCAGCACTTTCTGCCAGCTGCCTTCCTGGTTCTGAACGAACTCGACAGCGAGCTCATTCTTGAGACCTTCTCCCTGGGTGTGGGAGCTACACTCTGGCAACCAAACTCCACAGGTGGAGAGGCATTTTTGGAAGCTTGACACCAGTTTGGACTTGTGGGACTGACTGGTTATGGAGTGGTGGGATGACCAGCAGTGGCTCCAAAACTTCCACACGTGGAAGGCCACATTTTTGGAGCTATGTGCCTGGCTCGACCCAGCCCTCTGAAGACGCAACACCCACCTGAGGCCGTCCCCCTGGAGAAGTGGGTCGCATTAGCCATCTAGACGCTCGCCATTCCTGACAGCTATCGGTTCATGGGCAACCAGTTTGGCGTGAGTAAGTCCACTGTCAGGGCCCTCCTCATGGAGGTAAGGCACTCTGGGGCTACAGTCCCTGCAGGGGGAGGAAGTCCTGGAAAAGGAGCACCCTCGGGATGGGGGGGCTGGAAGTGGGGGTGGAGAGGAAGCCCCGTCCCCAGTGGGTTGTGCCGTCCTGCCCTCACACAGCCCTGCTGTTGCAGGGGGAGGGAAAAGGGGTGTTGAGGTGGTCTCATAAGGGGTGGCTCCTGTGGTGTTTGGGGGAAAGGGATGAAAGGGGGGCAGACAGCTCCCAGGGGTTCATGTACTCCCTATCTCATTCTCTGTTTTGTGAGTTTGTCTCTTTCTGTGGGTTGCGAGGGCTATTAACTCCATCCTGCTACACTGGGTCATCTGCCTGGGAGACCTGGACCCAATAGTGGCTGGATTTGCTGCCCTGCAGTTCCCAAATTGCACTGGAACTATAGATGGGACCCACATATTGATCCTCGCACCTGAGCTTTGAGCCTATATTAATAGGAAGGGATACTTCTCCATGGTGCTGCAGGCCTTGGTCGACCACTGTGGACAGTTCATGGACATTTTTGTTGGGTGGTTGGGCAAGCCACACGAAGCCTGCAACTTTCATAACTCTAGCCTGTATAGAAAGCTAGAGGCGGGCACGTTCTTCCCACAATGTGAATGTGCTGTTGGGGTGCCATTGTTCATTGTGGGCAATGTGGCCTACCCACTCATGCCATGGCTCATGAAGCCTTATATAGGATATTTGGACCTCAGCAGGGACCAATTTAATGTCCGCCTGAACTGGACCATGATCCAGGTTGAGTGCACCTTTGGCTGCCTCAAGGCACATTTCAGGTGCCTGTTGACCCACCTCGACATAGGGGAGCACAACATCCCCGAGGTGGTTGTGGCATGTTGTGTCCTCCACAACATTGTGGCAAGGAATGGGGAGGCCTTTCTTCTGGGGTGGGGGGCAGACGCTAGCTGCAAGGCGTGATCCTTCAAGCAGCCATGGATAGCTTCCATCCACCAGGTCCATCAGGCTGGGGTGCACATCCAGGAGGCCCTGAGGGACAGGTTCTCTCAAGGAGCACAGTAATTCTCTCCAGGGCCTCGCCAATAGGGGCCTCTGGCTTGCTGACCTATCCTTTCTCCACCACAACCCCTCCCTTCAACAATTCCCTGACCTCTCAATAAAAACACTTGTTTGGTTTTGAACAAAGTGAACTCTGTATTGATCTTTCATTTAAAAAGGCTGGGGAGGAGGGCTCATAACCTGGAGAGGGGCTTGGAGTGGCATGAGGGATGGCAGGATGTCCCACCTCTGGTGCGGGGACCTCGTCAAACTTGGGGTAGAGTGGGTCTGAGGACCACAGGGAGTGGAGAGGAGGGAGGCTGGACCATGGTCAGGGATGGCAGGAGGGATGGGGAGGGGATATAGGCATCAAGTGGGGAGGGGCATGGACATTGCTTGGGGAAGGAGAGAAGCATCGCTTGAGGAGGGAGCAGAGGCATCGTTTGGGGGCCAGCTGGAGGGGGAATGGGCTGCAGGGGGTCAGGAGGGTGGTAGGTAGGAGCAGTGACAGCAGGTGGGTTGCCATCATGTCAGACATGATGGCACACCTGTTATTGCACCACTGCATTATCTGGTACCATGTGTGGTTCCACCACTCTGTGTTCTCATGGATCTTCTGCACCAGGTTCTGCTGCATGTTGCATAGGACACTGACATGCTGCCACATCAGGTCTTCCTGGACCCTGGCATGCTTACAGGTACCCCAGGCTGTAGCGGGTGTCTCAGGTGGAGTGGCTCACCCCTCAGTCCAGATTGATCTGGCTGTGGAGAACACAAAGAGGGAGAGGCAGTCTGTCATCCATGCAGACACTGTCCCTGAGGCTGTGCCCTCCTCTGTGAGCAGTCACCAACAGTCCTTGGGCCAAAGCAGGGGGATGTCCTGGGAGCAAGGCCATGTGTGGCCTGCATAGCTGGCCCTGCCTCACAGAGGCCCCAAGATGCCCAGGGGACCATGCTGCCCACTTCCCCTCCACCCCCACTCCGGCCCATGGACAAGCAGGCAAGGGAAGTATCCGGCCACAGTGGGATCCTCTTATGGACACGAGAGGAGCTGGGAACAGCCTGACCCTCCCTGGGGTCCGCACACACACCTGCAACTCGCAGTGCTGTCCACGGGAATGGATGATATGTCGCACATGCCGGCATGCCCCCGTGCTGTCTGCGGTACTCCTCCGTGTGTCTCGGGTCATGCCTGTGCCCTTGTGTCTAGCTCTGGAAGGTGCTGGGAGGGCCCCCACCCCGGGGCCAGATATGTGTAGCCTCCCCTGAGTCTGGAAGCAGGATCCCACCCGTGTTCAGGAGCTGCCTGCTGATTCCATATGATGCATACTAATGCTACACGTGATTCCCACGTGCACAGATTGCAACACAATGTTCAGCCCGAGCAGCCCAAGCAATGCAACAAACTTAGAGCACTCACCTGAAGATCCTTCCCCAGCATCAGACGAGGCCTGGGAGATGTCCTGGCTGACAGACACTGGCTCCAGGAAGAGGGTGACAGTGTCCGCCTCCTTCTCCTTCTCCTCCTGCTGTCCCTGGTCCTCCTCTGCCATGACCTCTGGCTGGGTGATGACGGGGGTCTGGAGGCTGGAGTCCACTATGACAGATGGGGAAATGAATTCCCCACTCCCCAGGATCTGGTGGAGCTCATGGTAGTAGGGGCAGGTGTGGGGTCCTGCTTCTGAGCGCGAGCTGCATTCTCTGGCCGTAACGTATCCCTGACACAGCTCTTTACCCTTACTCCGGACCTGTTCTAAGGTCGAGGGTGGGTGTCCATGCTCTGTCAGGGACTCAGCCAGGCCTGGGCAAAATACCGCCCACAGGCCAGATCTGGCCCATCAAGCCACCAGATCCAGCCTGTGGAGGCAGTGGGGAGCCGCAGGCAGGCTCCACAGCTTGCCCTGCACGCCAGGCAGAAACACGGCTGCAGGGGTCCATTTCTGTTTTAAAGCTGGCGGGGAGGGGGGAAATTTTAGGAGCAGCTCCCCCCAGCACATTCCCATTGGCCAGTTTAACAGGCAGCTAAGAAGAATCACAGCCCCTCTGCTGGGTTCAGTTATTCATGAAGCACATGGCTTGGCAAGCAGGCAGGCTGGCTGGGAAACATTTTAAGCTCTGCAGGCAGGCTAGTTTGGAAGCTGACAAGTAAGTCTCTTGGCTACAGCCTGCTTCTGGCACCCCAGCCCTTTCCTGCCCCAATTCTCTGCTCTCCCACTCAACATGCCCAAAACCTCTCTCCCCCTCTTACACTCATGCCTCTCCCCAGACCTGGCACCCCAGTCTCCTGCCCTAGATCACAATCCCCTCCTACCATAGGTCACATCCCAAACCCCTGCACTCCAGTCCCCTGCCCTATGTCACAACCACTTGCTTCATCCTAACTCCCTCCCAGACTCCCGTCTCCCTTCTACACCCCAGTCCTTTACCCCAAGCTCCCTTCTGCACCCAACCTCCATTCCAGACTCCACATCTCCATTAATATCATTGAAGAGTGTGGCCCTCAACCACTTTCCAAAATCTTGGAGTGCCCCCCCCTTCAAAAATTATTGCCCACCACTGCACTCAGCCATGTGCTCAAAGATTTCTGCCTTGAGGTGCTTGGAGAGGAGATCCTGCAATGTCTCCTCTTCACCCCACAGCTCTCCGCTCCAGACCACAAGGGTGCCTGCCTGTTGGTCCCCCTGGGTGGTTCCTGGGACCCCTGAGGCTGCTCCCTGTGAGGACCAGGATGGTCTCAGGGAGCTTGTGGCTGTGCCATCAGAAAGCAGGCCTCTGGGTATGTCTACACTAGAAAGTTAGTTCGAACTAACGGACGTTAGTTCGAACTAACTTTCCTATGCGCTACACTAGCGCTCCGTTAGTTCGAACTTAATTCGAACTAACGGAGCGCTTAGTTCGAACTAGGTAAACCTCATTTTACGAGGACTAACGCCTAGTTCGAACTAGCTAGTTCGAACTAAGGGCTGTGTAGCCCTTTAGTTCGAACTAGTGGGAGGCTAAGGCTTCCCAGGTTTCCCTGGTGGCCACTCTGGCCAACACCAGGGAAACTCTATTGCCCCCCTCCCGGCCCCGGAGCCCTTAAAGGGCCACGGGCTGGCTACTCACTTTGTGCCAGTTGCAAGGCTGCCAGCACCCGTGCCTGCACAGCCTGCACCTGCCACACCATGAGCCAGCCATCCGAGGGCTCCCAGCCCTCCACTGCTCCCCACGACCAGCCTGGCGGCTCCCGGGAGCCTGCCCGGGGGCGCACAAGGCGGGCGCCCGCCTGGTCAAGTGCGGAGATCGTGGACCTCATCGAGGTTTGGGGGGAAGCCTCAAATGTCCACGATCTCCGCACTAGCCACCGGAACGCGGCCGTCTACGGACGCATGGCTGCCAGCCTGGCCGCCAGGGGCCACCAGCGCAGCCGGGAGCAGGTGCGCTGCAAGATTAAAGACTTGCGGCAGTCCTACTCCCGGGCCTGCCTGCCAGGGGCTGACCCGGAGGCCTGCCCCCACTTCCATGCCCTGGACCGCATCCTGGGGCCTCATGCCGTCCCTGCCCCCCGGGACGTGATTGACCCCGGGGCAGAGGGACCGCTCCTGGACACCGAGGAGGAGCAAGAGGGCTCTGAGAGCCAGGAGCCTGCTGCCAGCCTTCCCAGGACCCGGGACCCCCGAGGCACCCCACAGAGCCGCTCGCCTGCATCATCAGAGGCCGGGGAGGCGTCCACCTGTGAGTACCCTTGTGTTCCCCTTATGTGTACGGGGGGCTGGGGCGAGAGGGAGCCCCGGGACCGTGCGCCTGGGCCTTGCCCACCACGGAGCAGCAGCTGGGGATCCTGCAGGGGCCCTGGCCTTGCAGAGGGGAGCTGGGTTTCACACACCTGGGCCCCTGGGGTAATTGACCGCTGGTCTTCTTGCACCACAGCTGCAGCACCGGGGACTGCAGGGCGCACCACACCGCCTGCAGCAGCCGCCCGCGCCCGGGCAAGCAGGACAGCCAGGAACCAGGAGGACTACCAGAGGCGGCATCTCCGGTTCCTGGACCGACAGCTCCGTCTCCAGGACCACTGGGTCCAGGAGGACCTCAGGCTGCGCCAGAGGAGTCTGGAGGCCCTGGAGGAGCAGGGCCGTGCCCTGCGAGGCCACCTCCAGAGCCTGCTAGACCGCTTTCCATTTCCTCCTCCCCCTGCTCCCCCTCTTGCTCCCCCTCTTGCTCCCCCTGCTCCCCCTCTTGCTCCCCCTCTTGCTCCTCCTGCTCCCCCTCTTGCTCCTCCTGCTCCCCCTCTTGCTCCCCCTCTTGCTCCCCCTCTTGCTCCTCCTGCTCCTCCTGCTCCTCTTGCTTCCGCTCCTGCTTCCTCCACACCCCCTGTCCTCTCTGCCCCCCCCTCCACAACCATTCCCCACCGACGCCCCCAGACCCGCAGTGTGGCGAGACGGGAGAGGCACCCAGACTCCCACCCCTGAGCTTTCCTTTCCCTTCCTCCCTTCCCTCCCCTCCCCTCCCAGCTCCCTCGTCCCAGGTTTCCCCCTCCCTTCTCCCACCTTCATTCCTCCCTCCCCCACCCCAGTTCTCTGAAATAAACAGACGTTTTTGTTTGAAAAACAGGTGTCTTTATTGTACAGTAGCTAGGGAGGGGAAAGGGGAAGGGGGGGGGTAGGGTGGAAGAAGGCCCCGGTGGGGCATGCAGGGAGAGGTCAGTCCTCCTCCTCCTCCACCTGGAAGCTCTCCCGCAGGGCTTCCCGGATCCGGATGGCCCCCCGCTGGGCTTCCCGGACGGCGGCGGTGCGGGGCTGACCGTAGTGTCCAGCCATGCGGTCAGCCTCAGCCATCCAGGCTGGCAAGAAAGCCTCCCCCTTCCGCTCACACAAATTGTGGAGCACACAACATGCCGCCACCACGGGAGGGATGTTGTGCTCGGCCAGGTCCAGACGGGTGAGGAGGCATCGAAAGCGGGCTTTCAGTCGCCCGAAGGCCCCCTCCACCACGATGCGGGCCCTGCTCAGCCTGTTATTGAAGGCCTGGCGGGAGGGATTGAGGTGTCCCGTGTAGGGCTTCATGAGCCAGGGCTGCAGTGGGTAGGCGGCATCCCCCACCAGGCAGACGGGCATGTCCACGTCCCCGACCCTGATGTGGCGGTCGGGGAAGAAGGTCCCGTCCTGCAGCCGCTGGCACACGGAGGAGTTCCGGTACACCCGGGCGTCGTGTGCTTTGCCGGACCAGCCCACATTTATGTCCGTCAACTGTCCCCGGTGGTCACATATGGCCTGCAGGATGACGGAGAAGTACCCCTTGCGGTTCACGTACCGGGACGCCTGGTGTTCCGGGGCACGGATGGGGATGTGCGTCCCGTCGATGGCCCCCCCGCAGTTGGGGAAGCCGAGGGCGCCGAATCCCCGGATGACGGCATCCGGGTCGGCGAGGCGGACCACCCTGCGGAGCAGCACCCGGTTGATGGCCTTGACCACCTGCGGAGAGAGACACAGCAAAGCGTCAATCAGTGGGGCGCCCGGGTGGCTGGGAGCGTGCGTGCCCTGGCAGTGCCCCGCGCCCCACTCCCGGAAGCAACCCCCCTGGCGGCGTGTAGTACGGCCGGGACAGCCCGACCCCTCCGGTGCGGGGCGCTTTCGCCTCCTCCCGCCCCCCCCTTTGTCCCTGGGGCGGCCCATCCCCTCCTCGCAGCCCCCCTGCCCCCCGGCTCGGTGGCCGACGAGCGCCATACCTGCATGAGCACTGCTCCGACAGTGGATCTCCCCACGCCGAACTGGTTCCCGACGGATCGGTAGCTGTCCGGCGTGGAGAGCTTCCAGAGGGCGATGGCCACCCGCTTCTGGAGGGGGATGGCGGGCCTCATGCGAGTGTCCCTTCTTTGCAGGGCAGGGGCGAGCCACTCGCAGAGCTCCAGGAAGGTGTCCCTCCTCATCCTAAAGTTCTGGGTCCACTGTCGGTCGTCCCAGCGCTCCAGGACGATGCGGTCCCACCAGTCGCTGCTGGTGTCCAGACGCCAGATGCGGCGGGGCACGCCGGTGCCGGGGCGCCGCCGCGGCTCCTCCACGGCCCCCAGGGTGGCCAGGCGGAGAGGCAGGGGGCTGACGTTCCCCAGGTGGTGCCAGGCAGCCTCGAGCCATTGCTGGCAGGCTTGCAGCAGCAAGTCCAGAACGTGCACCAGAAGGTGCAGGGCGAGCCGTGGCTCCATGTTGCCACCTGCGGCGGCCCCCCCGAAGGGAAGCACCGACACAGACGGGCACAGAGACCGACGCTTTGCTGTCCCTCGGCGAGGTTGGCAAGCAAGCAGGAAAAGCTGAGAACCGGCTGTCCAGGGGGGGTCCCTTTAAGCACGAGCCTCAGATAGCCTCAGACAGCAGCCACACAAAGCAACTGCTGACCTGATGCCCTGCCAGAACCGGTTTCAGCTGCCCTTAAATGCCCCCCTGCGTCCAATCAGTGTGGACGCGCTAGTTCGAACTAGCAAAACGCTAGTTCGAACTAGTTTTTAGTTCTAGATGCGCTAGTTCGAACTAGCTTAGTTCGAATTAACTAATTCGAACTAAGTTAGTTCGAACTAGCGCTGTAGTGTAGACGTACCCCCAGTTCTTTCTATTTACTTTTGAAAGATCATGATTGCAAGTGTGGATGTAATTCAAGTTTGTTGGAAAAATGGCCATTTTTCTGACAAAACTTCGTAGTTTAGACATACCCTGAGTTTCCACTGAGTAGTGCATGAATTACCCTTCAGTAAGGGCTTTAGATTAGATTCTACTCTGATATAAATCAAGGGTGACTTAACTGATGTAAATGGAGATACACTAACTTTCTTAGCCCTATATTCAGAAAGTTCAAAACAGCAGGTTCTATGATATACCAGTTTTGCTATCAATCCAACAGCATTACCTCATATGCAAAATATACATATATTCCGAAAGTCAAATGAGAGAGATTGGTTCTAAAAATGGATTTTATGTAAAAGGAACAATAGAAGGATTTGTAGGAAGCTTTACTAATAATGGGTATGTCTACACTACCAACCTAGTTCTAACTAGAGTGGTAATGTAGGCAACCGGAGTTGCAAATGAAGCCCGGGATTTGAATTTCCCGGGCTTCATTTGCATAAAGCCGGGCGCCGCCATTTTTAAATGTCCGCTAGTGCGGACTCTGTGCCGCGTGTAGTCTTCCTAGTCCGAACTACCGTTACTCCTCATTTCACAAGGAGTATACCCATTCTATAAATATTCAACTTCTTGTTGTTAGTAATGAACTGATGGTGTTAAAGCTTTACATTTGTTCATTTCTCCCCTCTTCCCCCAGCTCTCTCTCATCTCATTAATTAGTATTTGAATATCTCTTTTAGAATTTTCTTTTACAAATAGCATGGCACAACGAGGAACTTCTTTGGCATTCTAATCAATGAGATTCAGAGTTTTTTAGTACCATGAATAAAATCTATTTTAAAATGAGACATTGTTAGTTTTTTCATCTTTTGCTTTTATTGAGCTATGCAGGCCCTTATCACATTAGTACTGCACAGCCTAGAGGAAGAGTAATTGTATCATCAGCCTCTGTTGTACTGTGTCTCAGCCCTTTTAACACACAATCGTCCTTTCCATTACTTCATGATTTTATTTAATATTCTCTTGGGTTAGAATCATACCAGAAGCAGAAAAGGGCTGAATTAAGAGTTTCAGTATGCTCTTTTCTAGAATTCTTTTCCAGTGGATTAAAGGGCATTGATATATTTGTATAAATAGGAGTACACATTAAACTGGGACTAACTAGATGGATATTGAACTTGCAATGTAGAGCGTAGTTGAAATGTAAAAAGGTAACTCATTCCAGTCTGTGATATGATTAAAGGAGCAAGATTGGATGTTCAGCATCAAACATTTTGGTTCCTAATGCAATCACATTCTTTTCAGAAAGGCTATGGAAATTTGAAACTTGTCTTTGGAGTGTGGTAGTGGGGTAAAACCAGGGTGGGTTTTCCTCAGTAGATAGGCTATTATTCTTTTGCCATTCTTTAACTGAAAACTAGAAAGCCTGATGTTCCCCTTTCAAATTTACATTCTCTAATGTAACAGATGGGATTTCTGCTTTGTATAATCTAAGGAATGCTGCACGTGGAAAATTTGTTGTTTATTAATTGATGCAAATCTTGATTTTTGTTTAAGAATGTCAAATCTATTTTTAGGTGTTTAGATTTGGACTCCTTGTGATCATTATAATGAAATGTAAAATTATACAAATTTATTTTAACTTTTAGAAGGCTATTCTTGTGTACCATAGGAAACAGCATATCACTGGCAGAAAGGGAGAGGGGATGATCTGATGGGTCTTTTTTATCTCTAACTGTTCATAGATACTGTGTGTCCCTTAGCACTCACAAGGAGGCAAAATGAAAATTTCAACTCAATGATGAGAACAACTTCAATTGAAATTCTAAGGACCAAATTCTGCCATTAATGCAAAGTAATAGTAGACTGTGAAATAGTTCCATTTTATCATAGTGTACTACTGAGTAGAAGAGACTCTCTCACTGACAAAAATTTGTTAAGCATGGGTTGATTTATTGCAGCTTTTGTCTGTACTGGGTGCTCTTCTGGGTGCTTAGTGCAGAGAGTACAACTCTGGCTGAGACAACAGTTAACTCAATGATTTGCTCGAGTTGTGCATGGCACAATTTTCTATTCAACTCTGTAATCTAACCATTGTAAAGAAAGTCATTGTAAACTACTATTAATTTATCTCTCATGCTCAGGAAGTAGTAAGGATCTCAATTTCTTCTATAGGAAAAATAATCCAAATAAAATATCTAACCTTCAGACGTTAGTTTTCTTTTTATTGTCCCATTTCCCAAAGAAAATTGCATTGAATAAATCATTGATAACCACGGGTAGGAAATCCACTAGTTTCTGCCTATTTTTGTCGGTACATACTCTAATTCCCCTAAGTTATTAATAATAATTTGTGAACAAAAATCACATTTGAGGATCTAGGAAATCAAGAAGTGTAATGTTATTTATACTTTCCCTCTTGAATAAACCATAGTTTACACTATATTAGCAATTACTGATTGTATCTGAGATTGTTTTATATGATATTCCTCTGACAAAGAAACAAACAAAAAAGACCAAGAAACATGAGATTTCTTTGACAAAGTAAAATCCCTAGTAATGCTGTCAAAATAACTGAATCAGTGGTAGGCCAATGATGACATAAAGATTGTGACTTAATGATGGCTTTAAATTAGGTAGTAAAGTACTGGTCAGTGATATTAATCTAAGCAAACCTTATTTTGAAAAGCCGTATTTCTGAAAGACTACAACAGATATGAGCCCCTACTGTTCCCAGTAAATGGTCCTATTCATGAATCCTTACACAGGAAAATTTCCACTTGATATTAAGGGAAATTTTAACAGAGGGTATGTCTACACTACAAAGTTAATTCGAACTAACAGACGTTAGTTCAAATTAACTTTGATAGGCGCTACACAGGCAAACCGCTAGTTCGAACTTAATTCGAACTAGCGGAGCGCTTAATTCGAACTAGGTAAACCTCATTCTATGAGGACTAACGCCTAGTTCGAATTAAGTAGTTCGAATTAAGGGCTGTGTAGCCACTTAATTCGAACTAGTGGGAGGCTAGCCCTCCCCAGCTTTCCCTGGTGGCCACTCTGGGCACCATCAGGGAAACTCGTCTACCCCCCTCCCGGTCCCGGAGCCCTTAAAGGGGCACGGTCTGGCTACGGTGCCCATGCCAGGTGCAAGCCTGCCAGCACCCAGCCAGCAGACCCTGCACCTGGCACGGCACGAACCAGCTACCCGCTGCCACCCAGCCCTCCGCCTCTTCCCGGGACCAGGCTGGCAGCTCCCGGGAGCTTGCCCGGGTCCGCAGGAGGCGGGCGCCTGCCTAGTCTAGTGCGGAGATCGTAGACCTCATCCATGACGTCCGCACTAGGCACAGGAAAGTGGCCGTCTAGAGCAGGATAACTGCCAGCCTGGCCACCCAGGAGCAGGTTTGCATGAAAATCAAGGTGGTCGAGTGAGACCCCGACCCTGAGCCCTGAGCTTAGAACATAAAAACATAAGAATGGCCGTACTGGGTCAGACCAAAGGTCCATCTAGCCCAGTAGCCTGTCTGCCGACAGCGGCCAACACTAGGTACCCAGGAGGGGATGGACCGAAGACAATGACCAAGCCATTTGTCTCGTGCCATCCCTCTCCAGCCTTCCACAAACAGAGGCCAGGGACACCATTTCTACCCCCTGACTAATAGCACTTCATGGACCCAACCTCCATGAATTGATCTAACTTCTCTTTAAACTCTGTTCTAGTCCAAGCCTTCACAGCCTCCTGCAGCAAGGAGTTCCACAGGTTGACTATTTGCTTTGTGAAGAAGAACTTTCTGTTATTAGTTTGAAGCCTGTTACCCATTCATTTCATTTGGTGTCTGCTAGTCCTTCTATTATGGGAACTAATGAAGAACTTTTCTTTATGAACCCTCTCCACACCACTCATGCTTTTATAGACCTCTATCATATCCCACCTCAGTCTCCTCTTTTCTAAGCTGAAAAGTCCCAGTCTCTTTATCCTCTCTTCAGTTGGGACCTGTTCCAAACCCCTGATCATTTTAGTTGCCCTCCCCTCTCCCACCCTCTCTCATACCCTCTCCCACCTCCTTTTCCCAGTCTCCCCCAGTTTTGTACAGTAAAGAGAGTTTCTATTTTTGACCACACGTGTCCTTTATTTTGTACAGCAGGAATGGGGGCTAGAGAGGGGTAAGTGGAAGGAGGTGAGGGAGGAATGGGGTACAAGCTCCCGATGGGAGGGCTAGGGTGGCTCTGCGGGCTCCTCGGGGTGGAAGCTCTCCTGCAGCCCCCCGATTGACCCCCCTCCCAGATGGCAGCCTGTGGCAAGTGCACCTGGGCTGATGGCCGAGTGCTGTGATGTGCCCAGTGTGGGTACTCCGGGTAATCCAAGCCAGGACTGCTTTGCAAGTGGGGAAGCCCTGAGAACTGTCTGTCCGGGGTGGGGGTCAGGTCCCTTTAAGCACAGCCCTCGGTTAGCCTGAGGCAGCAGCTCCACACTCTAAGTCCTCCTCTGATGCCCTGCCGGCACTGCTTCCAGCCATCCTTAACCTCGGTTCAGGGTCCACTCAATGTGGACATGCTTGTTGGAATTAGCAAAATGCTAATTTGAACTAGTTTTTAGGTCTAGATGCACTAGTTTGAATTAGCTTAGTTTGAATTAGTGCTGTAGTGTAGACATACCCTAAGAGAGTGACCATTTATTATGTGGCTCACCCAGTTGACCACCAGTCTCTTGGTTGTCCGGGGCACAAAACTGCTGAAATAAGCCTATTCCCTGCCACACATCACTTCTCAACTGATGCTAAGTATTTAACAGCACCCCTTAAAACCTGGGTGTCTCTGTTGCAGGAAGAGAGCAGCTCCTGTGCTCATCCAACCACAGGAACTGGGACGATAAGTGGAAGAACGGAACAAACTCACTGTAGCTTTTACTCCCATCCCCACTAAATATTCAGAAGTTACCTTATAGCCCTAATTACATAATATGCCCATTTCCCATAAAATGATAGACATACCCAGTTCCCTTCTCCATTACTCTGGTGTTTTAAAGCTGTCCTTTACCTTTTTCTGAATTCAGAAATTCTTGTCCAGCATCACAACACAAAGACCCTTGCATTAGTCCAACAGCTAGTGCAGTTGACTTATAATTGATTCCTACCACCTTCCTAAGAAGCATAGTTCCTCTTATGAGCAGGGGAGAGACATTTCTCCTCTCTTACAGCCTGCTTCTCCCCCTTTTCACTTCTCTCTTCTGCCTATTTGTGGGCTCCAGCTAATGTATTAATCAGGATTTTTGTCCTGCCCTACCCACAAATTAGGTACAGCTCTGCTGAGTCACCTCCAATTTACTTTGCCTAGTTGGAGCTGCTATGAAGAGAGTGCACACCCAGTGTGCTCTGTCGCAGAAACTTGATATAATGAGGATAATCAATAGGACACAGTAATAACAAGGTATCAGATATATCAGCAGGACAGAGTAGATTGTGCTGGTGTTGGAGTGGCATGATATGTGAAAGAAAGTGGGAGTCAAATGAAGTAAAAATCTTAAATGAATGAAACTCTACTATAGAATCTCAATAGATAGTAATGCCATTGCTTTTTGGTGACAAACCTAAGGAACTGTCACAAATCGAGATGTCCTGCCCAGTCAGAGGCTCACTTTCCCTGATGATTGGTTGGGTGGTGATTATTAACCACCTGTGAAGCTGTGCTGCCATATAGTTTAGCAAGAACACTGGTATACAGTTATTTTGAAATAACTCCCCTTATTTAGAAGTAACAAGTGGAGCGTCTGCACTACCAAGCTCGTTATTTCAAAATAAGGGGCTGGTGATTTCAAAATCATAATTCCTGCTGTCCTTGGGAAATAATTATGATTTCAAAATCATAATTCCTGCTTTCCTTGGGAAATAATCTGATTTTGAAATAATTATTTTGGGAGTTATTATTTCAGATTTAGTTATTTAAAAATAATTTCCTAGTGTAGACATGCTCTTAGAGACTAACAAAATATAGAGAGTATCATGAGCTTTTGTGGGCAAAACTTACTTCTACAGGTGATTGGAACAAGGCGTCCAGAGGTACAAATAAATAGAAAAAAAAAGAGGAGAGAGGGGGAGGAAAAGAAAAAAAACCTTGTTAATTAAAGTGTTCATGCTAAATAAGGCTAATAAAATCGTCTTTAAGTGACCAATACTTAGCTTTTGGTGTCTTTTGGGTGTTGAATATAATTGCCCATCCGAGAAGGTTTAAGATGGGAAATAAAGGGTACGAATAAATCATCAGTTTTCATAATGGAGAGAGGTAAGTGATGCTGTCCCTCAGTAATCTGTATTGGGACCAATCCTATTTAACATATTCATAAATGATCTAGAAAAATCTAAACCTCTCATCCTTACATTATTGTCTCATACATACATTGAGACTTGCCTGTCTGGCTGGCACTGTGTATGGAGAAAGTGGATAAGGAAATACTATTTACTCCTTCTCATAAGAAAAGGAGTCACCAAATAAAATTAATAGGCAGTCAACAGGTTTAAAACAAACAGAAACACTATAGCCAAGACTATAATGGGTTTAAAAGAAAAGTAGAAAAATAATGGAGAGAGCCATTAATAATTATTAGCCAGTATGGGTGGGATGCAAATACTGCTCTGAAGTATCCCTAGCTTCTCTTTGCCAGAAACTGGGAATGGGCAACTGTGGATGGATCACTTGATGACTACCTATTCTGTCCATTCCCTTTGAAGCACCTGATGATAGCCACTGTTAGAATAATGGTCTAGATTGGTCACTGCTCTGACTCAGTGTAGCCATTCTTATGCCCTGCAAAGGAGGAAGGTCCCAAACCCCAGACTCCAGCCAGAGCCAAAGCTTTTAGACCCGTAGCCTGAACCCTATAAGCCTGAGTCTGCTGATGCAGGCCAGGTCTAGTAATATCATGGCTCTTGAATTACAGGCCAGAGATACATGCTAACATTCAAAAGCCCCACCTTAGGAGAGCTGGCATTCACCTAGCCCATAACAACTTGATCCTCTATCACTGAATTCAGTGGGAGCCAGTGGGAATCAAATAGGTACACAATCAGGCCCCTAAGTAACAAAATCAAGACATCTCATTCTGAAAACAAAATACCCTAAAAAAATTCTAACATGCCCAGGAAAACTACTGTTGCAGAAAATGTTTTAAATGTTTTCTCTCTCTACATATATATATATATAGAGAGAGAGAGAGAGAGAGAGAGGGAGAGAGAGAGAGAGAGAGAGAGACTGGTTTCCTTGGTTTCTACCTGTTATTTGGTTTACTGTGCCTTATATCACACTTACACACCACCCAGGTCATACCACAAAAAAGACTCACGTTGACTAATGAAAACATACACATGATAAATTAATATACCAGTAAAAAGCAACAATACTTAGCAGAAATGTTAACTATACCAGGAACTGGACAGTAGTTTGGACACAAGACAGATAATGCTTCCAGTGGTAAAATGCTATATTGTATCTCTTAATTTAAAGCAATTCTTTTCTTAGTTTACCTTTTTAATTTTCTCAGATTCATTAAAAGATGTTTCCCCTTCTGATCTTTTACAGAACAGTCTAGGAGTTAGGAGAATATATTAGGCTGATAAAGAATGTAAGACTATTGTTCTGTGTACATCTATGTTTGTAGGCAACAAGGTGACAAATGGACAGGAATTTAGCCTCCAAGAGTTCAATAAGCTGGTATTGTCTTGGCATTGCAAACTGTTTATCACAAAAATCCTCTTCATCTATCACCCAGACCCAGCCTCTCTGTCTAATTTTAATTCCACTGACATTGAAACCTCAAGCCCTTTGTGAGTCATTTATCACACTTATTAAAATGTTCCATTGTGGATTAGAATAGCAATTCACTATTATTTCAGAATGCTGCCCAAGGACTATTCCATGCAGCAAATTCTAATGCTTTATTGAAACAGTAGTTTAGCTTTAATAAATGATTCTGTGCTAAGGTACCATGCTTTCAATTATGAGAGATGATGTTAGCATTTCAAATATGGCATCAATGTCCAAGATTATGCAAATCCTTTCACTTAATACTGCATTTAAATCTGCCCTAAATACTTCACAGTTAATATTTTAACAAGTATATGTCAATTGGATTATATAGGAAGCAATATCTGTTCAGCTCTCAACTTTTTGGGCGATAAACATGAGTTCTTCCCTTTGGAATGTGGAAGAAAGATCATACTGTTTTAAAAAGATTCATCCCTTTCCAATTAAGAAAACAAATGGATTTGTTAAAAATTAATATATTTGAAGGCTCAATCTTACTCCTCCTCAAATCAATAATTCAACAGGAGAAGGCCCCAAATGATATTTTAAATGGCTTTAGTGATTAATACATGTTACAAGTGTGCAGGTTAATGCAAATATAGGCCTGTGTTTCCTCATGCAAAACCTGACACTTCAGTGTGCAGCTCAAAATGTTTGCATATAAACACAGTATAAATACAGGGAGCACACCTGAATATCGGAAGGCGTGATAAAAGTATGACCTTCAGTCTCAAGGCATCACATGCCAGGAGAGCATTTGAGGGGTTTAAGAGTAGCTATCACCCTTAAAAATAAAGATACTGAACTTAAATGAATGTTGAATTGGAAGGATGGAGCAGTGGTTGGCATGCTAGCAGGAGCCTTCTGGGTGTGTCTTCACAGTACCCTTACCTTGAACAAAGCAACACAATTTGTGCTATGCAAATTGCATAGCCTATTTTGAGGTAATTTTGAAATAAAGTGCTCTTCTGAAATGTCCCTTAATCCTCACTCAATGAGATGTAGCGGGATGTTGGAATAGCAAGCCTGTTATATTTCGATACAATAGGCTTAATCTTAAGATGCAAAATAGCTCTGAAGTGTAGATGTAGCCTATGGGACCTAGGCTCAGTTCTCTGCTCTTCTGCTCACTTCATGTGTGACCTCCATCTGAAGAACTAACAATACATTTTTACTTCAAATCACTATTGTGAGGATACATCCTCAAGACTGTGAAGAATTCAGACACTATGGCTATGGAAGTCATATAAAGGGCTAAGATAAAATGATTTTACATCAGCCTCAGAAGAGGCATCTCACTATTTCTTTTGTAACCCAAAGTCAGTGAGACAACTAACAAGGGAGAGTGAAGTCTGTTCTATAGCATTAGTGGAGTGGCAAGTGTAATATAGCTCATGAGGCAGAGGCCCATTGCTTTAACCCATAAAATTTCAAGTTCAACTTCTCCTGTCGATGACCAGGGTCCATCAGCTCTACACTTCTAAATAAGGAAAAAAAGAAGACAAAGCTTTGAGAGAAGTTAAATATTTTGTATCATTGAGATTGATTCCAGATCAGTCCTAATTATACAAGATTGAGCACTGAGAGTACTAAAAATAAAATACCTTTAAAAGTAAAAGGCACAAGGACTTTGAAATGGGAAGTATGCGATAAAGATAAAGCTATGTGCTCAGCTAGAGAAATTCCAAACTACTTATTTTAGAAGTGTTCTAATGGAAGTGTAGCAAATATTTCAACTGTTTTAAAAGAAAATGGCATATCCTCAAACACTAATACCCCATCATTTCATGTATTATATACACACATTTTTGCCAAAGATTTACCCTTTTTACTTTGTGCAAAGGAAATTCACCATGAATCAAAAGTTAATCGGAAAAAGGTAATTTTGTGCAATATAAATGCTCCATTTTCTGTAATGTAAAACTTTTCAGTAGAACACAATGCTAACTTTCTAGCTGTGCATACTTTTGGATACAGGGTTGGGATAGAGGTGAAGCTGAAAGTTTAGTATGCAAAATTACAGCCAATTAAATGTCTCAAAAATATATTTAAATACCACAAAGAAAACTCAAGACATTCAACCCTAAGGTTAACCTTCAACCTTGAACTCATGTTGCTTTTGTCAGTGTTGCTGTATGTGTTCAAAGCATCTTTTAAAATACATTGAAGTTATTTATGCAAAAAGGGCTTGATCCAAGTTATTTTGAAATCAATGGAAAGGTTTCCTTTGATTTCAACAAGTTTAGATCAGACCCAAATCCTCACACCATGTGCATGAGAATGATCCATTTGAAGTGAGGTGGGAGTAAATCAAGCAATATGTGTCCCAAAGATTGCTGATCATTAAGGGCAAAATATTGTTAATCATTAAGGGCACTCAAACCACATACGGTATGTCTACACTACAAAGTTAATTCGAACTAGCAGCCGTTAGTTCGAATTAACTTTCATAGGAGCTACACATGCAAACCACTAATTCGAACTTAATTCGAACTAACAGAGCGCTTAATTCGAACTAGGTAAACCTCATTCTACGAGGACAAATGCCTAGTTCAAATTAAGTAGTTCGAATTAAGGGCTGTGTAGCCACTTAATTCGAACTAGTGGGAGGCTAGCCCTTCCCAGCTTGCCCTGGTGGCCACTCTGGGCAAAACCAGGGAAACTCTTCTGCCCCCCTCCTGGCCCCGGAGCCCTTAAAGGTGCACGCTCTGGCTACGGTGCCCATGCCAGGTGCAAGCCTGCCAGCACCCAGCCAGCAGACCCTGCACCTGGCACGGCATGAGCCAGCCACCTGCTGCCACCCAGCCCTCTGCCCGGGGCCGCAAGAGGCACGTGCCCGCCTGGTCTAGTGTGGAGATCATGGACCTCATCCAGATTTGGAGGGAGGCCTCCAATATCCACGACCTCCACACTAGGCACAGGAAAGTGGCCGTCTAAGGCAGGATAGCTGCCAGCCTGCCACCAAAGGCCACATGCAAACCCAGGAGCAGGTTTACATGAAAATCAAGGTGGTCCAGTGAGCCCCCCGACACTGAGCCCTGAGCTTAGAACATAAGAACAGCTGTACTGGGTCAGACCAAAGGTCCATCTACCCCAGTAGCCTGTCTGCCGACAGCGGCCAACACCAGCTACCCCGGAGGGGATGGACCGAAAACAATGACAAAGCCATGTGTCTCGTGCCCTCCATCTCCAGCCTTCCACAAACAGAGGCCAGGCACACCGTTCCTACCCCTTGGCTACCTCTAACATATCCCCCCTCATTCTCCTCTTTTCCAAACTGAAAAGTCCCAGTCACTTTAGCCTTTCTTCACATGGGACCTGTTCCAAACCCCTGATCATTTTAGTTGCCCTTTTCGGAACCCTTTCCAAGGCCAAAATATCTTTTCAGGGATGAGGAGATCATATCTGTACACGGTACTGAAGATGTGGGTGTACCATACTTTTATACTTCCCCTCCTCCTTCTTCCCCTGGCTTCCCCTTTCCAGCTCCCTCTTCCCAGGTTTCCCCCTCCCCTCTCCCACCCTTTCTCTTCCCCTCTCCCAACTCCTTTTCCCAGTCTCTCCAAAGATTAACCCCCCCACACACACACCATCCCCAGTTTTGTTAAATAAAGAGAGTTTCTATTTTTGAACACACATGTCCTTTATTTTTTACATCAGGAAGGGGGGCTAGGGAGGGGTAAGTGGAAGGAGGTGAGGGAGGAATGGGGCACGAGCCCTCGATGACGAGGACTAGGGTGGCTCTACGGGCTCCTCGGGGTGGAAGCTCTCCTGCAGGGCCTCCTGGATCCTGATAGCCCCCCGATTGACCCCCCAGATGGCAGCCTGTGGCAAGTGCAGCCGGGCTGACGGCCAAGTGCTGTGATGTGCTGAGTGTAGGCACTCAGGGCACTCCAAGACAGGACTACTTTGCTGTCCCTCATCGAGGTAGACAAGCAAGCGGGGAACCCTGAGAACTGTCTGTCCAGGGTAGGGGTCGGGTCCCTTTAAGCACAGCCCTCAGCTAGCCTGAGGCAGCAGCTCCACGCTCTAATTCCTAACCTGATGCCCTGCTGTCACTGGTTCCGGCCAGCCTTAACTTCGGTTCAGTGTCCACTCAGTGTGGACATGCTAGTTTGAATGAGCAAAATGCTAATTAGTTTTTAGACAGATGCACTAGTTCGAATTAGCTTAGTTCGAATTAACTAATTTGAATTAAGTTAGTTCGAATTAGTGCTGTAGTGTAGACATACCCTCACAGGCTACGTAGCTTGGCTCTATAAAAGGGGATTGTAGTAGATTTGGGACAGTGAGATCAACCCCCTCAAGCACAGCAAGAAGAATATAGAACAGTCTATTTATATGTAGTTCACAACAGGTCCTCTACTCTGTCAATGATGATCAACTTTTGGCTGCATGTATACATGGGTGTGCTCCTCTGTCTAAAGCATTAACCATCAGTAAACACAAGAGATTCCCGAGAAAGCCCCCAGAAACCACAAATTAGATAGGGATTGAAAGCTCCCCAGTAGGTTTATTTCTAAGTGACTTACAATAATAGTTATCAGAAAACAGACTCCTCCCTATGCCACTACACCTATGTATGCCATGACAATGGGCTATCGCCCAACTAAATGCCATGAATTATAGCATCACCCTATGGGCAGCCAACGACCACTCTTTGGGTTGCACTTTTATACACAGGTACAAACAAGTTAAACATCACTCCTGATGTATCAGGTTGCCATGCTCTGTTAGCTAGTTACCACCTCTTACAACACAGAAGGTAGGTTTCCATTGCTATCTATCATGCTGTCAACTCAGATCCAGTCCTGAACCTGGGTCAGTATGTATATTATTTGTGGGGCATGTATTGGTACCAAAATGTTTCATCCTGAGGTGTTCTTTTACCACCCCTCCGGAATGTGCTTACAACCTGTGCCTTAGGTATGAGTGTTTCTGTAATATCAGCCCTGTTCTTGCTAATTTCTGTGAGCAGGACCTGCCTCTTGCTCACACCTTAACTATGCTTTATATTAGCAAAGTCTTGACCATTGCTGTCTAGGCCTCAGGCCTCATACCAGGCCTGTGATATGTGGGCTTATGTTTAAGACCCTAATCTTACTACAGCAGCATTAACTGCAGCACCTCAGAACCGTTAACATTTTTTAATAGGGTTTATTTCTGGATATTTCTTCCAACTCAGCCCACCCCTCTTTCATTGTCTCTCATACTGCAATTTCACTTTTGCTCCCACTCAATCCTTCTCTCCATTATTTCCACTTTTTTGCCCGCTATTCCATCCTTTCTTTCTTTCTTTCTTTCTTTCTTTCTTTCTTTCTTTCTTTCTTTCTTTCTTTCTTTCTTTCTTTCTTTCTTTCTTTCTTTCTTTCTTTCTTTCTTTCTTTCTTTCTTTCTTTCTTTCTTTCTTTCTTTCTCTTTTGCTTATATGTTAAGCTTCATGTCATACAAAAAGAGAAAGTGAACAACAATATATAGTATTCCTGCTGGAAAGTTATAATATAACATAATTTTTAGAATTCAGAACAATATACCAGAACCCAAAATCAGAAAAACACAAACAATTCTGTTTCCAAAAACAGAGCACCACACTTTTCCTCATCTTATTCCAGCTATCTGTCTGCAAACTCACTTGGCAAGGCCCAGATTGCACCATTCTCTCCAGAGTTCCCTATGTGTCAGCTGGCTATTTTCGCAGTTAAATTCGTCACACAAGGCTCCTATTAACTCATTTCCTTCCCCCGAGCTCATACCATCTCCTACTATCCATATTTAAATTACAAAACCACCCAACCTTCTCTTCTTCCTGCAGAACTAACCCGACATTTGCCACCCACCATACCATTCACTCTGATGATGTGTTGTATTAGTCCCTCTACCTTTGTCTCTTCTACTTAAAATTATAAATACTTTGGGCTGGCACTGTCTGTTATGTGTTTGTACAGTACTTGGTACAAGGAGGTTCTAATCTCAAACTGTGAATTTGAGACAGCATCAGAATATAAATAGAAATTTGGACTCCTTTATCTTGCCTGCCACAATTTTACTCCTATCATAAGGCCTTTTAAAGAACTAGTGTAAGAGCATGTATACACTAAGAAATTATTTCAAAGTAACTAAACTCTACTTAATAACTCCTGGTTTTACAGAATTGAAATAGTGTGTCTCCACTACGGGGAAGCCTCAAAATTAGTCCGAGGCACACTTCATTAATGGGGATGTGCTATCTTGTCTTAGGGTATGTCTACACTACCCCCCTAGTTCGAACTAGGGGGGGTAATGTAGTCATACGGAGTTGCAAATGAAGACCGGGATTTGAATTTCCCGGGCTTCATATGCATAAAGCCAGCCGGCGCCATTTTTAAATGCCAGGCTAGGCTTCCTAATCTGAACTAGCTGTACACCTCGTTCGAACTAGGGGGGGTAGTGTAGACATACCCTTAGAGACCCAGGAGTATTTAGTTCGAACTACTCTGGAGAGTAGTTATAGCAGCACTGGAACATTCCCACTAACGCTATTTCAAAATAACTATTTTGAAATTAACATTATTCCCCAAGGAAAGCAGGAGTGCAGATTCTGAAATAAGCAGCCCATTATTTCAAAATAATGGGGTTGGTAGTGTGGACACTCCACTTATCAATTTGACCTAAGGGGAGTTATTTTGAAATAATGCCCTAGTGTAGACCAGTGCTAACTAATAGGCTTATCTCTGTAGCAGCACAATATTGTAATTATTAGGTTTCTTCTAGCAATAAAGCCAATAAATCTGGGTGTTTTGATTTATAATTAGTGGCTGAAATAACACCCTTTGGATCTGCACATGTAGAGAAATTTCTAAACCCAGATCTCACCCCTCACATCCAGAAGAGCGGTTTCAGTTGACCCTGTAGCACTGAGTCCTGGCCTCCCCCTTCCCTATGATTGCCAAATGGACTATCAGGTGTATGTGGAATTTGCAAAGGCTTAGGGGCATGTGCACCACAGGCACCAGTGTATGAACCATGGAGCAGCTCTTTGCCACTCTCATCCTTCCATGGAACTGAATTGTTATGCTTATTGCTTTACATTGGAAAACTCCTTTTTAGAATAGTCCTCCCAGCAGATGTGCTGGGGAAGATCTGATAGCATGGATCTACTTAAGCTGGCAGAAGGGGAAAAGTGGAGCCCATTCTTTTGTTCCTCCATCTTCCTCACTTCCCACTAACCCAGCTCTCATTTGTCCCATCTTCCTCTTATGTCTGATTAGTAAGACTGGAAGATACAAGGATCAGAGCCAGAGATTGTCATTTACTACATGTACCTATTAAACTGGAATCTTGATGTGACATATTTCTAGGTGCTGCTGAATTACAAATGTTAAATAATAATAAGGCAGGGAGTGGAGAAAGAGTCCCCCTTCTCTGCTTAGCATAGAAGCAGGGGAAATGCTCCATTTAACCTCTGATGGCAAGTCTGAAACTAAATGTTGGTGATCTATATCAGCCATGCAGGTGTCTTATTTTTTTGGAGTGGGGAGAGGAGGAGGCTGCCTTCTGTTTAGCATACTTCCACAAGTAAACTAAAATAATGACCATTTTTCCAGTGACTCATCTGTAGTAGGTCAGGTTTTCCAAAGAAGACGGCACTCATGTTCCCATAGGCAAGGTAATGTGTCAAGTTATTTATGCAGAGCCCCATTTAGGAATATCTAGCTGTGAAACGTGCTAATGGCTAGGCAGCTGGCATGCTGAAACTTCTGCTCATTATACCAGTCTAGAGCTGATCGAAGAAACTTTGATGAAACCATTTTGTCAGACAGTGCAGTTTCATTGGCATCACAGTGCTTTGTGAAGTTGTGCCAATTATGCCAAAATTGTGTTTTGAAGCAAAACCAGGAAAAAAATGTTCCAATAATACTGAAACATTCCATGTGGCTGCTTAAAGAAAAAGTTTTGAAATAAATTTGTTTCAAAATTTTGTTAAATTTGTACAGTATATTATAAAAACAAACACAAGACAAAAATATCTATTGATCCAAAGCAATTTTTTCTGGAATTTTGTTTTACAGTGATATTTGAAATTTAGTCCCTCCCACTCCAAACAAGAAAGAAAATAAATTTCAAATAGATGAAAATGGATTTGAAAATCCTTCAGGAAAACAAACACTATGATTTCAACACTGTAAGCTCCTTGGGATAGGAATTGTTTTTATATAGCTCCAAGCACAGTATGGCTGCGTCTAGACTGGCATGATTTTCCGGAAATACTTTTAACGGAAAAGTTTTTCTGTTAAAAGTATTTCCTCACAAAAACGTCTAGATTGGTCCCGGAGTTATCATTATAACGATGCTCTTTTGTGAAAAGCGCATCTACATTGGTGGCGCGCTTTTGCGCAAAAGCAGAATCCCGGAACCATTTTGAAGAGGGCAAAAGGGCACCAGCCCTTTCTGGGGGCGGGGCTGGAGCTCCGTTCAGACACATGCTTAAAGGGGTCTCGCCGGACGGTTTGTCTCCTGCTCTGTGCATTAGGACCTCTTACAGGGACTGACAGCCCCTAGCAGTTTTGGTGGTTGCCCTGTGCCTTTTGGACACCACCCTTTTGCCACCTAGTGCTTTTTCCTGGTTTTGGTTTCTTGTGCCTTACTTTGTCTGCCATGGAGCCACGGGTGGCCATGTGCCTGCTCTGGCCCCTGTCGGCCATTTTGGAGTGCCTGCAACTGGTGCTCCAGGCTGGTGCCCTCGTGTTCCAGGACCAGGAGGAGCAGACCTCCTTGGACTCCCTCACCAGGGAGGCTATGGCATCCCTGTGGTATCCCCACCCCACAGTGGAGACCGCTCTGGAGACTGGACACCAGTACGGACTGGTGGGACCGGCTGGTCCTTGGGCAATGGGACGACCAGCAATGGCTCCAGAATTTCCACATGCGAAAGCGGACGTTCCTGGAGCTGTGTTCCTGGCTCACCCCTGCGCTCCAGAGAGCCACCATCCAGCTGTGTGCACCCATCCCCATCAACAAAAGGGTCACCATAGCGCTATGGAAGCTGGCCACCCCGGACAGCTACCGATCAGTGGCACACCAGTTCGAGGTGAGAAGATCCACCGTTGGTGTGATCGACATAGAGGTAAGTCCCAGGGGGAGTGGGGATTGGGGTGGGGGGAGGGTGCTGCACTCTATGCCCAGGGGCAGCCAAGACTCCAGGCTGGGTCACCCAGGGGTTTGGGCCTCCCTTGCACAGGCCTGCTGGTGAGGGGGGTGGGGTGAGGGGGCCCTGGTGTGTGTGTGCGTGTGCGTGTGCGTGTGCGTGTGTGTGCGTGAGGACAGAGGGAATCATGGGGGGGCAAGGGAGCGCACACTCACCCCTGCCTTATGTGATGTGTTCCCTTGTGTTTCTCTGCACCCTTCTGCAGGTCGTCCACGCCATCAATGATGTCCTGCTCCCGAGAGTGATCCGCCTGCACGAAGTGGACACTATGTTGGCTGACTTCGCTGCCCTCGGGTTCCCCAACTGCGGGGGAGCCCTGGATGCAACTCACATCCCCGTCCGGGCCCCAAAGCATAGAGCAGCCCATTTCACAAACAGGAAGGGGTACTGCTCGATTGTTCTCCAGGCCCTCGTGGACCACCAGGGCCGCTTCCTGGACATCTATGCAGGCTGGTCCGGCAGGGCACACAATGCCCGCATCCTCCACAACTCAGTACTCTTTCGCAGGCTGGAGGTAGGCACCTACTTCCCCCGGTGGGAGTTGACTGTCGGGGATGTGCCTATGCCCATATGAGTCATCGGGGATGCGGCCTACCCCCAAGGTGTACCGGTAGTTCAGAACAGGAAACCTAATCCGAACGACCTGCTCCGTGCCGCATGTAGCCACGGGCACGGAGTCCGAACTAGCGGACATTTAAAAATGGCGGCGCCCGGCAAGATTGAAATGAAGCCCGGAAAATTCAAATCCCTGGCTTCATTTGCAACTTCGGTTGCCTACATTAACCACCCTAGTTCGAACTAGGGTGGTAATGTAGACATACCCTCAGATCCCCATCGCGTGGGATATCTCCTGGATGGAACCAGGAGAGTGACTGGGGGGGGGGTCCCATCCTTGCAGCAAAACTCAGGTGGCCCTAGGGGTGGCCCGAGTGCTTCCCCCCTTCTCCCTCCCACTATCCCTCACACACGCAGCCCAGGGACATGTGTGGCCGCAGTGGGGACTTCCCTCGGGGAGCCAGCCAAGGCACCGGGAGCAGGCGAGGGTCTCAGTGGGGGCCACGTTCACATGGCTGTGATGCTGCGGTTTTCCCAGGAACAGCTGGCTGTGCCTCACAGCCAGGCATGGAACAGTGTGCCGTTTTCCATGCTGCAAGCTTGTGGAGGTGCGGGCTCTGGGCTGAGTCCCTGGGGCCCTGGCTGGTTCCAGCTGGCATCCACCCTTCCCCCTGGTCCTGCCGCATGTGTGTGAGCAGCACAGTCCCAGGCGTGCCCTGGAGCTGCCTTTCACGGCCACGTGCCGCTCGGTCACCAGGCTGCACGTGGTTGCACGTGCTGCTTCCTGCCTAATGCTACACAGCGTGCAGCTCACGTGGCCTGAGTGACATGCTCTCCCTCTCCCCACTCCAGGCACCTGGCTTCCCTCCCCCCACCCTTGTGAGTGCAAAGTGCAACACTCACCCGTGGATCCTTCCCCGGCCTCCGAGGATGCGCAGGAGACATCAGGGCTGCTGGAGGAGGCCTGCTGGGTGGCAGTGCCAGCCTCATCCTCCGATTCCGTGCTGTCTCCCCCACCTCGGTGGTCCTTGTGACGGGGGAGGGCGCATGCTGCTGTCGACAGGCACGTCTGGGGCTTGTGGGGCTGGCTAGCCTAGGATGGCATGGAGCCGGTCGCAGTGGGGGCAGGTGTCTGCTCCTGCCCCCTGGCCCTCGCTGGCCTGCACATAGCCCAGGCACAGCTCCTTGACTTTCACCCGGACTTGTTCGAGGGTCCGGGCTGGATGGCCTTGCTGGGCGAGCGCCTGGGCCATGCGGGTGAAGATGTCGGCGTTCCGGTGCTGGGAGCGGGTATCATGGAGGGCCTCCTCCTCCTGCCACAGGTTGAGCAGGCTGTCCAGCTCCCCCGAGGACCAGGATGGGGCCCTTCGTTTGCGGCCCCTAGGGGCCTCTTGCGCTGGGGGTGTGGGTGGCTGGTGCCCCCCTGGAGCTGCCATCCTGCTGCGGGGTGGCTGCTGAGGATGCAGGGGCCACGTGGCAGACCTCAGCCCTGAGGTCCGAATAATGGCCCTGCCTGGTGAACTCAGCAGCCTGCGTCTGCTTTAAGAAGGCTCGCATGAGCAGGAAGTCCGGGAAGCTGATCCTGGCTACGGAGCCTCAGAGCGCCCATAGGGCTTTTTTCTGTTTAGCCTGCTTTTGTGCAAAACGTCTTAGCTGCCTGTCTACACTGGCCCTTTTGTGCAAAAGCATTTCCGGAAAAGGGCTTTTGCCCGAACAGAAACGTCAAAGCATTTCCGCAAGAAGCACTGATTTCGGACAGTAGAACGTCAGTGCTTTTGCGGAAATTCAAGCCGCCAGTGTAGACAGCTGGCAAGTTATGGAGCAAAAGTGGCCGCTTTTGCGGAAAAAACTTGCCAGTCTAGATGCAGCCTATATGATTTGGGCTTCTAGGCACCGCTGCAGAAAAATAATAATAGAAACAGAAAAAACCCTTATATAATCATAACTATTGTTCAGCAACATAAGTAGTGTCACAAACCAAGGGGAAGACTGATCATATAGGCATACTACGCTGTTGCATAGGGCACCAGGCTTTAAAAGGTGCCATATTAGATGGAAATTATTTTTTCTCTATTTAAACATATGTAAATATGGTAATTCTGATAAATGAAAGTATCAAATATTGTACTTGTAAAACAATGCATAATTGTCATGTCAAGAGTTGAATTATATTATTTATTTCACATTGAGGAACATGGCTGTACACGTAAATACACTTAATTCGTGTCATAGTTTAGCTTCAAAAGAGAACTCCTGGGTTTTCTGCCTGGTGCAAGGTATGGCTGTTCAGTCATTCTTAGTAGCTTAGTATTGGCCAGTCATCTAGTTGAGTCAGTGCTGCTCACCACTTAGTGCAGGCTAGTCTGCGACCTGCAACAGTTGTTCTGATGTGTTATAAGCTGTGATCCTGAAGATGCTGTGCCCACAAAATTTGGTAAGAGATTTTAACAAGATTACAAAAGGAGAATCACAAGTACTTGTAAGATTAAGATTGTGTTTTTAATTGTAGACTATTTACTATTAAAGTAATAGTAAAACCTTGATTTTCAAACACCTGACAGCTAATGTTAACAAATACCACTTAACTTACACATTTCTTTCCATTCTAATTGCAATTATGTTCAATAATAATAGAAATTCTGGCATTCTGTTTAATTTTTTAAATAGTTTCAAGTGAACATTAAAATAATAAAATACATTACATTTTTCTGGATTTGTATTACCTTGATGTCACTGCATGCCCAGTAACTTCACATTTTTCTCTATATTGAATGGGGAGGGAGCATCAAAATCAGTTTACATAGGGTACCAAAAACCATTGGGCCAGCCCTGCACAAACCCACAACATACACTGGGGAAGTAAGTCAGGAAGTGAGCAAGTTGAAAGCTTCTCTTGTTCTGTATACTTCCATCTCTTATTTGGCTCATTTTGGGTATGTATACACTGCAAAATTATTTTGAAATAACTAGCACTATTCTGAAATATAGGCAGTCCCCGACTTAAACGGATCCGACTTATGTCGGATCTGCACTTACGAACGGGGCTTTTCTCGCCCCGGAGCTCACGGGCGGCGGGTTGCCACCCGTGTCCTCCAGGGAGAGAAAAGCTTCTCCCGGTCTCCCTGGTCTGCTGGGGGGGGGGGTCCAGCAAAGCCGTTGGACCCCCCCCAGCAGACCAGGGACACCCGAGCAAAGCCGCCGCCTGGGTGGCTTTGCTCGTTTGCCCGGGAGCAAAGCCGCCCAGGCGGCGGCTTTGCTCGGGTGTCCCTGGTCTGCTGGGGGGGGGGGGGGTCCAACGGCTTTGCTGGACCCCCCCAGCAGACTAGGGAGACAGGAGCAAAGCCGCACAGGCAGCATCCTGCCTCCTGTGCGGCTTTGCTCGGGGGCAAAGGAGCAAAGCCACACGGGCGGCGGGGTCCCTCCGCCTGTGCGGCTTTGCTCGGGTCTCCCTGGTGTGCTAGTGCGCCCCCCCCCCCCCAGCAGACCAGGCTTTTGTTGCAGGACACCTCGGGTAGAGCAGCTGGGGTGCTGCCGGGTTGGTCCTGTGGGAACCTACCGGGCAGCGCCCCAGCTGTTCTGTCCCAGGCTCCAGATTCAGCAGCTGTTGAAACTGATCAGGCTGATTCCAGGAAACTGGGGGCAGAGCAACTCTGCCTAGGGCTTCCTGTAGTCAGCCCCTGGTCAGTTTCAGTGGCAGCAGCTGAATCTGGAGTCAGTTCCGACTTACATACAAATTCAACTTAAGAACAAACCTATAGTGCCTATCTTGTACGTAACCCGGGGACTGCCTGTAATTTAGTTTGTGTCTAAAGAGCAGGCAGTTATTTTGAAATAGTGTCAAAATACTGTCAAACTTGAGGACTTCTTACTCCAATTCCTGTAACCCTCATTGAACGAGGAATAAGGGAACTTGAAAGGAGAGTGCTCTATTTTGAAATAAGTGCCGTGTAGATGCTCCCTATTTCGAAATAAGCTACGTAATTGACGTAGCTCAATTTGCATAGTTTATTCCGAGTTAAGCCCTGCAGTATTGATGCACCCTTCGAAACAATGAATCTGACTTTCTTTAGCTACCTCTCATTGGCTATATTCACTATTTAATGGCTCATTTCAAAATATATGTCTCTTTCCTTCTCCTGATGTAGTATAAGGGCTCATTAAAACTGAATCTGTCTATGACTTTCCTTATAAAGAATGATCACAATACAGAATCTCATTTAAATTGAAATATGTTCTTCTTTTTTGCAGTCTCTCTTCCAAGACTCATACTATATTATATCTTTTTTAAGGGAATTATTACCATTTTTGGCTCCTCATAGGGCTATACTGAGAAACAAGGGAGAAACCGAAATAACTTCCTTTACAGAACATAAAGATGGCATATTTCAATACAGATCTTTCTACCTTCTCAACCCCTTTCCCCTCCTATTGCAGACACAGCGCCTTTATTTTTTATGTTTAAAATTATCTGAAGCAGGATCTCTCTGGATATGTTTACATTTCAATTGGACACCCATGGGAGCCTATGACAGAGGGTAGGGCTGGTGAAACTGAGGATAAAGGGATGTTGAATTAAAGTGTAAATATTTGGGCTCTGGCTTCAGCCTGATCTGCTACTTCTCAGAACTTCTCAGACCCTCCTACTTCTCAAACTTCTACAGCCAGGGCTTCAGCCCAAAACATCTCGGGTGTGTCTACACTTCAGGGCTTAACTCGAAATTGAGCTACGTCAATTGTGTATCTTATTTCAAAACAGCTTATTTCAAAAGTGGGAGAATCTACACAGAACTTATTTTGAAATAGAGCACTATTTCTTCAACTTCCCTTATTCCTCATACAATAAGGGTTACAGGAATAGGAGTAAGAAGACCTCCAGCTTGACAGTATTTTGACACTATTTCAAAATAACTGCCTGCTGGGTAGACATGGACTAAGTTATTTCAGAATAGCACTAGTTATTTTGAAATAGTGGTGCAGTGTAGAAGTACTCCCTACATATCCAAATGTCTACATCACAATTTAAATAACTCCTACACTGAGGGTACGTCTAGACTGCAAGCTTCTTTCAAAAGAAGCTTTTCCGGAAGACAGTTTCCAGAAAAACTTTTGTTGAAAGAGTGTGTCTACACAGCAAAAGTGCACTGAAAAGCAATCTGCTTTTTCAAAGGATAGTGTCCACAATGATTGATAGCATCCACATTGATGCAATCTCACATATAAGGCCACCAGGAACCAGTTCAGGCAGGGCATTACATCAGCAGTTATTTTCGAGTGCTGTTGCCCAAGCCTAGCTGAGAGATGTGCTTAAAGGGATCCCCCTGGACAACTATTTCTCTGCTTCTGCTGTGTGATTGCCTACCTCTCCGAGGGATAGCAAAGCTTTAGCAGTGCGTGCTCTGGTTGCCCAGCTGTAGGATGCTGAAGCATTCTTCTTCACATGGAGCCCGAGCTGCCCTTGGGAATGCAATGGCCCCACAAGGCCATGCTGCAGTTTGTGCAGCAGTTTGTGCAGGCTGCCTTCATGGCCCTGCACAAGCTTGACACTGAGATCATCCTTAAGACCTTCTCTCTGTGTGTTGGAGTAAGACCCTTGTAACAGCACCCCACAGAGGAAAGATGCTTTTGGAGGCTGAACACCAGTTCTGACTGGTGGGACAGCCTGGCCATGGAGCAGTGAGATGACCAGCAGTGGCTCCAAAACTTCCACACGCAGAAGGCCACCTTTTTGGAGCTGTGTGCCTGTCTCACCCCTGCCCTCCAGTGACACGACACCCACCTGCAGCCTGCCATCCCCCTGGAGAAGTGGGTCCCCATCACCATCTGGAAGCTCGCCGCCCCAGACAGTTACATGTCGGTGGGCTACCAATTTGGTGTCGGGAAGTCCACTACTGGAGCCCTCCTTATGGAGGTAAGGCACACTCAGGCTGCAGTCCCTGCAGTGGAAGGAGAGTCCTGGAAAGGGGGACCCTAGGGAAAAGAGGCTGAGGGTGGGGCAAGCCCCATCCCAGGGGGGGTTGTGCAGTCCCACCCTCTCACAGCCCAGCTGGGGAGCAGTCTTGTAGGGGGTAACAGCTGGAGTATTTGAGGGGGCTGGAGAGGAGACAGGCACCTCCCAGGGGCTCAGGCACTCCCTCTCATTCTATGTTTTGTATGTTTGTTGGTCTCCTTCTGCAGGTTGTGAGGGCCATCAAATCCATGCTGCTGTGCAGGGTCATCTGCCTGGGAGACCTGGACCTGATCATCAGAGGATTTGCCAGCCTGGGGTTCCCTAATGGCAGTGGAGCGATCGATGGAACTCACACCCCAATCTGTGCACCAACTCATTGAGCAGCCCAATACATAAATTACAAGGGCTACTTCTCAATTATGCTGCAGGCCCTGGTTGACTACTGTGGACAGTTTACTGACATTTTCATTGGGTGATCCAGCAGGGCGCCCGACACCCGTGTATTTAGAAACTCAAGCTTCTGCTGGAAGCTGGAGGCTGGCACATTTTTCTCCCAGGTGTGACTTTGGGGTTGTAGACATGCAGATGCCACTATGCATCGTGGGGGATGTGGCCTACCCACGCATGCCATGGCTCATGAAGCCATACACTGGTCACCTGGACCCCAGCAGGAACTAATTCAATGCCCGCCTCAGCTGGGCCTGAATCCAGTTGGAGTATGCCTTTGTGTTCCTCAAGACGTGGTTCAGGTGCCTCCTGACCCGCCTGCACATGCGGGAGCACAACATCCCCAAGGTGGTGTCGGCATGTTGTGTCCTCCACAAAATTGTGGAGAAGAATAGGGTGGCCTTCCTATCGGCGTGCGGGGGGCGGGGGGGGCAGAAGCTGGTCATGAAGGGAGGGCCTTTGGGCAGCCACGGACAGCTGCCATCCACCAGGCCCATCAGTTGGGAGTGGCCCTGATGGAGAGTTTCTCTCAAGCACCCCAATAACTCTCCCCAGGACCTCCCCACTTGTGGCCTGTGCCTTGCTCCACTATCCCTTTCCCACCACAACCTCTTTCTTCCACCCTTCCCTTCAGTCTTAGTAATCACACCTGTTTCAATTTGAACAAAACAAACTTTGTATTCTTTCTTTGAATAAAATAAATGAGGGTATGTCTACACTACAAAGTTAGTTCGAACTAACGGACGTTAGTTCGAACTAACTTTCATAGGCGCTACACTAGCTCTCCATTAGTTCGAATTTAATTCGAATTAATGGAGCGCTTAGTTCGAACTAGGTAATCCTCATTCCACGAGGATTAAGCCTAGTTCGAACTAGCTAGTTCGAATTAAGGGGTGTGTAGACCCTTAATTCGAACTAGTGGGAGGCTAGCCCTCCCCAGGTTTCCCTGGTGGCCACTCTGGCCAACACCAGGGAAACTCTACTGCCCCCCTCCCGGCCCCGGACCCCTTAAAGGTGCCCGTGCCAGGTGCAAGCCTGCCAGCACCCAGCCAGCAGACCCTGCACCTGGCACGGATCGAGCCACCCACCTGATGCCCCCCAGCCCTCCCCCTCTTCCCGGGACCAGGCTGGTAGCTCCCGGGAGCTTGCCCGGGACCGCAAGATGCGGGCACCCGGCTGGGCTAGTGCGGACATCGTGGACCTCGTCCACGATCTCCGCAATAGGCACAGGAAAGTGGCCGGCTTGGGCAGGAGAGCTGCCAGCCTGGCCACCCAGGAGTCTGCCACAAGACTTATCCTGGGTGCCTAAAGCTTTTAGAGCTGGAAGGAAACAGGAACTATAGAGTTCTGATTAGTTTGAACAGAGTATCCACCAGGGCACCTGTGTTATTTCCTGAAGGCTTCTTCTTTCTGGAAAAAGAGCTTCTTCCACATCCACACATGCCTTTTTCTGAAAGAGCTCTTTTGGAAAAAGTCTTCTTCCTCATAGAAATAAGTTTACCACTATCAGAATAAAACTCTCCATTCTTTTGACTTTCTTTCCAAAGAACACAATAACAGTGTGCATGTAAGTGTAGTTTTTTCCAGAAAAACCATGCACAGACCATACTGTGAGCCCTATGAACCCTGTTCAGTTGGCATTAACCAAACATGATTTTAAACTTCAGTGTAGGCATACTCTCAGTGATGTTGTAAGGGAGATGACGTAAACAGAAGGTCTCGGGGCCAGTTTGAAATTTAATAATTTTGTGGGGCAGTGGGGTGTTTAACTTTGGTTTTAGTCTTCACCTTTACTCTTGTACTTTTCCCCACCATTCTCACCTTATATTTTATCCTTTCAAGTGTCCGGAATTTTGTAATTCCAGATGTTGCCTGAGAGTGGTCCTGTGGCACCTTAAGTTATGTCTACACTATGGGATAAGGTCAAATTAAGATGCACAACTTCAGCTATGTTCATTGCATTAATTGCATCATTGAAGCACATTAACTCGACTTTTGGCATTGTACACACTGCAGAAAATCAAAGGGAATCCAGATAATCATATCTACACACATAAGAAGAAATACAAAAAACAAAACAAAAAACAAACAAAGTCACTGCCAAAAAAGGAAAATTCCTTCTTGTTGCCTTGAGTGGCAATGAGTTAAATTGCTTCAGAGGGGTAGCCGAGATAGTTTGTGCAGGATAAACTTAAAAAACAACCAGTAGTCTGGTAGCACTTTAAAGACTAACAAAACATGTAGATGGTATCATGAGCTTTCATGGGGACAGCCCACTTCTTCAGATGACCGGAGTGTTGGAACACTTTGGTCATCCGAAGAGGTGCCCATGAAAGTTCATGAGTTAAATTGTGAGTCTGTAAACAAGAACTAGTCAGCCAAACAAAGAGGAAATAGCTAGCACCACCTCAGAGTCCTGGCCCACTCTGTGTAGCATCTGCCTCCATTTGTGGCTACCCCTGATGCTCAAGAATGTTCCTCCTTTGACTTCCTGCTGTGTAGACAGCACCAAAAGCCGAATTAAGCTATTTCAACTTCAGCTATGCAATTGACATAGATGAAGTTGCATAGCATAATTCGACTTTTGCCCTGCTATGTAGATGTGTCCTGAAGGAATTCTCAGCTGCTATTAGGGATAGATTTGTAGCTCAATTTGTACCAGTTGAGTAGAGAAAATATGGCCTATTGTAAACATACACACATACCCACTCTCCTACATTTTCTTACCTCTCCTAACCCAAACTCATGCATTTTTTTACATTTTTTTAGGCCTAGGCTAATTAAAGGATTTCACATTCCCTCGTGGTATCCCAATTTTATGCAGCACTTGTAGTAGGAGTGATTTTATACTGTTCTGTTAATTGTAGGACTCTTTTTATAGGAATAAGTTAATTGCTAAAAATTGTATGCAACATCTTCCCTCAAGATGTTTTACATTACAAATTAAATCGCCTTTTAGATAGCTGCTATTAACTTTCACTTTACTGAAGACTGAGGAAAAAATTAAATAAGAATGTGGTACAGTTTAATGGTCTGAGAGTGAATGTCCAGAAAGCCTCATGAGATCTATCTGTTCTTCTCACACTGCATTCCTTCTGCAGCTTTGGGCAAGTCATGCAGCTCCATTTGAACAGGCATGCTAAATATGCAATGTGGCCATTGCTCCATGGGCAAAGGCTACCTGAATCTAAGGTTATCCAGCCTCCCACCTCCATAATCAGGTGATTTCCCTGTGTAGGCTACAAGAGCTACACTGCTATTTTTAGTGTGCTAGATCAAGCAGAGATCACGCTGGTCTGCCTACCTGCAGTGGTATGTTCACTCTTACTTGCTCTTTAGTTACGCTTCAGGAATGATTTGGAAAGAGACTTTACCTAGTCCATGAGTCTGAGTCACATTTTCAAAAGTGAAATAGTCATTTTGACACCTAAATAAGTTTAGGTGACTTTGAAAATTGTACCTTTAACCTCCCCCCTTCAATCTGTAAAATTGTGATAATTATACATATCTGCTTTTTAAAGAGGGGTTATTTCAAATGTGATTTAAAAATTAAATATGTGAATTGTAATATACTCAAGTATTATTAAAATGATTAAAACCCTCTGCTGAATTTGTTCTTGAAACTTTGGCACTTATGCTTTGTCATAGAAGACAGATTGACTACAGAACTGAAAAGTATGACATTCAGTAAACCTTCCCTCACTGCAGTTTAAAGAGGAGGTTACTAATTGTACTGATCTGCTTGTCTTGCTATTTGGGTTATACGTCACTGAGCATATGAGTCATCCATGGCTTTGGCACATAAATGAAAGCTGCCGGGAGTTAGATTTAGTTTAAATACTCTTTTTCTAACTTTCTCCAAAGTGTGTAGTTGACAAGAATGTATATAATATTCCTTTCTCCTTTTTGCTTATCACATCACATATATGAAAATTACTCAGGCTATTCTACACTAGGGCTGTTTTTCCAAAAAAACTTCATTTATGTCCACACTCCAATCACGTTCTTTCAAAAAAAATCGAAAGAACATAGAGGTTTTTCTAACAGCAGTAAACCTCCTTCAATGAGGAAGAATACCTTTTCCAAAAGAGCTCCCCGGACCGACCCAAACCCAAGTTTGATGAGGTCCCTGCACTCAAGGTGGCACATTCAGCCACCCCCATGCCACTCCCAGTCCTGAGCCCCCCCTTTCCAGGTTAGGACCCCCCCTTTCCCTCCCCAGTTATATTTTTTGAAAGACAAATACAAATTTCGTGTTGAAATGCAAACAGGTGTGTTTATTGAGAGGTCAGGGAGGGGGCAAAGGGAGGGGTTGTGGTGAGAAAGGGATAGTGGAGCAAGGCACAAGCCCCTAGTGGGGAGTCCCTGGGGAGAGTTACTAGGATTCTGCAGAGAAACTATCCCTCAGGGCCTCACGGATGTCCACCCCAGCCTAATGGGCCTGACGGATGGCAGCTGTCCACGGCTGCTCAAAGGTTCTCCTCTCATGACTGGCCTGTGTCCCTCGCCCCAGTAGGAAGGCCTCCTCTTTCCTTTCCACAATGTTGTGGAGGTCACAACATGCCAAGACAACCTTGGGGATGTTGTGCTCCCCTATGTCAAGGTGGGTCAGGAGGCACCTAAACCATGCCTTGAGGCGGCCAAAGGTGTACTCCACCTGGATCTTCCCTGGCTGAGGTGGGAGTTAAATTGGTCCCTGCTGGGGTCCAGGTGGCCAGTGTACAGCTTCATAAGCCATGGCTTGTGGGGGTAGGCCACGTTCCCCACAATGCACAATGGCATCTGCACACCCCCAACTGCAAAGTTATGGTGGGGTAAGAATGTGCCCACCTTCAGTTTGCCATAGAGGTTGGAAGTATGAAAGATGTGGGCATCATGTGCCCTGATTGACCACCCGACAAAAATGTCTGTAGACTGTCCATGGTGGTCGACCAGGGCCTGCAGCACCATTGAAAAGTAGCCCTTCCTATTTGTCACGTTGCTGAATTGGAGGGAAGCAGCCAGATCGCTGCTGCACCCCTAGGTGGGGGTGTTGGCCCCAGAAATTGGTATGGGGGGAGCCATGTGGGGTATTGAATGGGAGCTTATTGTTTGTTAATCTTATGTACACTATTTATGTGAGTATATAATGTCTGTGTGTGTAGGTAGGAATCTGTAATCTGTGTGGAAGCTGAATATTTCTGTGAATGTGGTTAAGCATGGCTATGGACAGGCTGAGTAGCAAAGCCCTGTGGAACAATGACTCTCAATAGGCTATGGAACACCCAAAGAATGGGATTTGTCACCTGAGGGCAGCCAGCAGGAAACATAGAGATTGGCCTCTGACCAGGTGACTTGCTGCATACAAGAAGAGGCCAGGAAGGGAATAAAAGGGGCCATGTGGTCGAGGCCATTTTGTTCTCAGCTCAGCACTTCATCCCAGAGGCAGCACTGCAGGGATTGAAGAGCCCGGAAGACCTGTGAACCCATCCTGATCGTAGGATGTGCAATAAGAACTTTTAAACCAGCAGCTGCAACATCTCTGCTAGAGCCTGCATCGAGAACTGGGAGATTCGTTGCATGTAACGTACTGTACTTTAATAACCTTACTCTCATGCTTTTCTTTCCTGTAATAATAAACCTTTAGATATAGATTCTAAAGGATTGGCCCAGCGTGATTTGTGGGTAAGGTCCAGAGGGTAAATTGACCAGGGATCTGTGGCTGGTTTCTTGGAACCGGACAGAACTTGTTCGGGGTAGGTGGGATTGGGTGCTAGGACCCCCCACCTGTGTATAGGCCCGGGGCCATCTGGGGCACGGATATTGCTGGGGTGTCGGAGGGGTTTTGCTCTGGAGGCTTCAGGCAGGCTGCTGAAGCGCTCTGTGAGACTGGTTTGTGGCCTGTTTGGAGAGGTCGCCAGTCAGGGGGACTGTAAAGAGCCCCGGATTTGAGCAATTCGCCCTGAGTGGACGCCCTAAGCTGTGCCCAGACACGGCCCGGTCCGTCACACTATTGATATACTGGTCCACTCAATGTTCAGGTGTGCGGATTGGGATGTAGGTCCCATCTGTGGCTACCCTGCAGTTTGGGAATCTCAGGGCGGCAAATCCTGCAACGATCGGGTCCAGGTCTCCCAGGTGGATGATCCTGCACAGCAGACTGGACTTGATGGCCCTCACACATGCAGAAGGAGACCAAAAAACACACAAAACATAGAATGAGAGGGAGTGCCTGAGCCTTTGGGAGGTGCCTGCCCCTTCCCCTCCCTTCTCCCTGCAAAAATCCCAGGAGCCACCCCCTATGAGTTTGCCCCACTCCCAGCAGCAGGGCTGTGTGAGGGCAGGATGACACAACCCCCAGGAAAAGAGCTTCCTGCACATCCCCTACCTCCTCAACCCCCCCCCATTCCTGATGATCCCCCTTTTCCATGGACTTACTTCCATGAGGAGGGCTCCGATGGTGGACTTCCCCATGCCGAACTGGTTGCCCACTGACTGGTAGCTGTGAAGGGGTGGCAAACTTCCAGACAGTGATTGTGACCCACTTCTCCAGGGGGATGGCAGGCAGCAGGTGGGTGCCACATTGCTGGACGGCAGGGGCGAGCCAAGCACACAGCTCCAATAAGGTGACCTTCTGCATGTGGAAGTTTTGGTGAAACTGCTGGTTGTCCCGCCTCCAAAAACTCTTCTCCAGTGTGGTGAGCATTTGCACGGATCTTGCTCCTGTACACACAGGGAGAGGGTCTTCAGAATGAGCTCTGAGTCAAGGTCATACAGGGCCCAGAAGGCACCCTGCAGAAACTGCTGCAGAAAATGCAGGCATTGCATGTCCAGGAGCAGCTCCAGCTCCATGGCATTAACAAAAAAGCTGTGGTGTTCAAAAAAGCTGGGCAACCAAAGCAGGAACTGTAAGAGCTTTGCTGGACCTCAAAGAGGAACAAGGAGTAACGGTAGTTCGGAATAGGAAGCCTAATCCGAACTACCTAGTCCGTGCCACATGTAGCCGCGGGCACGGAGTCCAAACTAGCGGACATTTAAAAATGGCGGCGCCTGGCAAGATGCAAATGAAGCCCGGGAAATTCAAATCCCGGGCTTCATTTGCAACTTCGGTTGCCTACATTAACCATCCTAGTTCAAACTAGGGTGGTAGTGTAGACATACCCATACGGGCTACATCTAGACTGACATGATTTTCCAGAAATGCTTTTAACGGAAAAGTTTTCTGTTAAAAGCATTTTCGGAAAACAGCGTCTAGATTGGCACGGATGCTTTTACGCAAAAGCACTTTTTGAGGAAAATCATCCGTGGCCAATCTAGACGTGCTTTTGCGCAAAAAAGCCCCGATCGCCATTTTCGCGTTCGGGGCTTTTTTGCGCAAAACAAATCTCAGCTGTCTACACTGGCCCTTTTGTGCAAAAGTTTTGCACAAAAGGGACTTTTGCCCAAATGGGAGCAGCATAGTATTTCCACAAAAAGCACTGATTTCTTACAGTAGGAAGTCAGTGCTTTTGTGGAAATTCAAGCAGCCAGTGTAGACAGCTGGCAAGTTTTTCCGGAAAAGCGGCTGATTTTCTGGAAAAATTGGCCAGACTAGATACAGCCACACTGACTGTATATGGAACAGAACAACCCCCTTCAGGGTATATAATCTTTATTTTGTTACAACCCTAGTATAGGACTGGTATAGGATATATAGCAGTGGTTCCCAACCTTTTCAGGTTGTCAGGCGCCAGGGGGCGTGGCCGTTCGCCCGCCGGGTGCCCGGGGACGGCCCCCCCCATAGCCGCATGCCTGGGGACCCCCCCATAGCCGCGTGCCCTGGGTGGGGCCCCCTCCAAGCGCCGCGTGCCCGGGGCCGGCGCCCCCCCTGCAAGCGCCACGTGCCTGAGGCCGGCGCTCCCCCCCCCCGCAAGCGCCGCGCGCCCGGGGCCGGTGCTCCCCCCGCCAAGCACCACACGCCATGTGCCCGGGGCCAGGCCAGCCCCGAGCACCTGGCGGGTGCATGCAAATGCCTCCGCGGGTGCCATTACGCCCGTGGGCACCGTGTTGGGGACCACAGATATATAGGATAGATATCCTGTCAGAGCTTCCTTTCTGGAGACACTGTCTTCCTGCAGATGAGCTCAGTCCTTGCTTTTTCCCCATAGCTAGATAGGAACTCCTTGTTAGCTTCACCCCTTCCTGCCCACTCTGAGCTATCCATGGTCCTGCTCCTTTTTCAGTCAGTCAAGAACACAGATTTCTCTCCTGCTACTCCCGGCAACAACTGACTGAAATTGTCACTGCAGCTTCTTTTTATATGGCCTTATTGGCCCTTAATTGGTTGCTTCCCCTGCAACCACTCTAGGCTGCTTGGAGGTCTTTTCTTCTCCTTTCTGGGGTATGTGTGATGAGACTCTGAGGTGACAAATCAGGGGCCTCTGAGTCTAGTCCATCCCGTCATGGTTTGAAAGATATACTTTATCATGTAGTGCTAGGGAAGCTTGCCTCAGCTATTTTCACAACTGGGCTCAAATAGTATCTCCAGCTGCCTGAACTTTGATGAAATTAGGATCCAGATCCAAATTTTATGTCTGGTTTCAGTTTTTATAACTGGAATTAAAGAGCTCTGGCATGTCCACAGTGGGACTGGGTCAGCTGTCATGAGCTTACAGTGTTCAGTGTGTGGGGCTAAACATTCATGTAGATGTTTAGAATCAGACTAGAGCCTGAGCTCTGCAAACCCCATCCCCAGGGTTCCAGAGCTTGGGCTACAAAATGTCTGTACAGTTATTTTACAGCACCACAAGTGAAGACCCACAAGCATAAGTAAGCTAACTGAGGCCAGTCACAGTGTTTAATAGCTGTATAGATATACCTTACAAACATACCAAAACCTTGGACTGGAGTCAATCTTAAAACTGAGATAGTTTGGATCAAAGTCTGAATTTTATGGCTGAATCCCATCTGTAGATATCTTGTGTTAGATCAGTCTGATGTAGGAGTTTTGGCTATTTTACTTAGAGAATGTAACAATACCATACAATAACAGAGTTATATATAGTTTTATAAAGAATTAAAAGTGAATCTCTTATTCAATCTCTAGTGCAGGAAATATTTCTTCAGAGGCAATCATTTGGAATGTGTCTAACAAATTAATGAGCTAAAATAATAAATATCAGACAGTAACAGTGTTGCACTGGAATAAGAGATGTAATCATTTTTAATGGTTTTGATTTGTTGTAAACATGCAATAATGCCTTTTCTGTTCCTGCCCCAGGATGCTTTTCAGAGTATAATATCCCCGTTACATTTGGGGTCACTGCCTACTTAAGGCACTACCTGGATGCCTTAAATGCTAAACAATTGTGGATCACATCCCTGATTGAAACAGCCACCATACAGGTATGCAGGTTACACTCTGGTTTCCATCATCTAATTAGTTTTTGCAGAGTGATTCCAAACCCACCACACTCTCAAAATCCCCAAAATATTTTCTGCGCAGGGTCCATCCCTTTCCTGAAACACACATCAAATTTATTAAGTTTGATACTCTTTAATGAGACAGAAACAGCAGTTTGTTATCTTAACTGGAATATTAGTGATCAGTGAGTTATTTGTTGGCCAGTGACATAGTACCTGACACCTTTTAGGTATAGGTTTTAGCACTTAATTGGGGGTACTGTGGGATAGCCAGGACAACTGTAATTTATTGATAGATCCCAGGGACCCCTTTGCCTTCTGCCATAGGATTGCTCTTAGACATTTTCCTCCCATTTAAAAAAATGAATGTTAATTTATTGAATGAATTATTGATTAATGTTGATTATCTCTTTTTTGTACATTTGTAGCTCAACATGGCATTAACTTTAACCTTCAAATCCTTTCTGATTAAAAGTTCATTATATACATGTGTTATTTCATTGCCTTTTAATGAATGATTAAACAACATAAACAACAAAACTATGGGCAGACTGTAATCTCTGTTACATGAAGTATATTGGAATAATGCCAGGGGTGTCAAAAGATGTACACTGGTTTAACCCGGAACAGAATTAGTCAAAAGGTGTCTATCTGTGTTATTTTTTCCTTGTAGGTTAATAATGCATTTAGATTTGACATTCTCCCAAAGGTGGCTGTAGGAGTAAAGTCAAATGATGATGGGTTTTAAAAACAATTCAAAATAAGAGGAATATTTCAGATCATCTCTTCCCTTTCTGGTGATGGGTAGACTATATGTGTAGGAGTTCATGCACGAGGCTCTCTTTTTGGGTTATTATGTGTAGGTGTGTACATGTAGCTTCTGAATCTGTTAACTTTTGCATTAACATTCAATAGAACTTGCAGTAGTTTATGTAGGTGCTTGTTTCTAACAAAAAAAACCCCTAGAATTTGATGAATAAACACAGCTCCTATTTTTTCCAATGGTTATTTGGATATACACACACAAGAACAGATCACTAAGGCTATGTCCAGATTCAGGGTTTTTTTCGAAAAAAGTAGCCTTTTTTTGAAAAAACTTCACCTGCGTCTAGACTGCAGCCACGTTCTTTCGAAATTAAATCGAAAGAACGCTGCTTTTCTTTCGACGGCAGTAAACCTCATTGCACGAGGAAGAACGCCTTTTTTCGAAAGTGCTCGTTCGAAAAAAGGCATTCTTGAAAACAAACAGGGCTTTTTAGAAAGAGAGCATCCAGACTCACTTGCTGCTTTCTTTTGAAAAAGCGGCTTGCTTTTTCGAAAGTTCTGCGTGCAGTCTAGATGCTCTCTTTCGAAAGAGGCTTTTTCGAAAGAGGCTTGCAGTCTAGACATAGCCTAAGGAAGAGGTTGTTTATGATTATAAAGCTACTCTTCTTAAAATCATCACTAATTCTCTGAATAACACAATCCATAAATTTATGTTTAGCCCCAGTGCTTAATAGTATTCAAAGATTTTAGTTTGATTTTAGCAGAAAAACATCATTGCTTAAGTGTTCCTCCCCACCATAAAGTACCAACCGTAATTGCAGGTTTCTATCAAGAAACCATGAAAAAGGTATAATATTTATTACTTCAAAACTATATAATCAGTTTGCTTCAAGCATAGCATATTTCTTAGAACTCAGTGAAGCTTCCATAGAAAGCTTAGTTTGAATAAACCTTGTTAAGATGATTTTAAATTCAGAGGCTGTGTCTACATTACAAATAAAAATCGGAAAATGATACGCAAAAGGACCTAGATAGAAAAAAAAGGAGGGATCTGGTAAAACAAACAAGCAAACCGGTAATTATGGATAAACATTGGAGTTACCTGAACTGTACAGTTTTATTTGCCAGGTAGTCCTAGACATCTAATATTTAAGTTGGGGCCTGATTATACCCATATAAAATGTCTCCTGTTCTTTCAGTATAATTAGATAATATATTTAATAAAATAATTGAAATGGTCATCCTCTTCTGGTGCTAGGCCTATGTTATGATGTATTGGACAGTTTCATCAGAAACAGGTATACGTGCTCAGCAAAACAACAATAATTTCCGCGCCTGACTCACGTGAAAGACGTGAACAACAATGAGACTATCCCCATGAAAACGATTGTTTATTAAAGTTCAAAATTCACTACAAGCTTTTTTGCAATTCATTTGGATATACATAATAATTACTAATTATTATCAGGAGCTAGCCTCAAATTACATTTTTTTCACTTAATATTATTGTTATCATGCAAATTATAAACAACTTTCTTGATTAAATAGTATTTATTAGCACTGGATAATCAGAAAAAAGAAAAAACCCTTTTGGCTAATTTTCCAAATACAAATATATGATATATTGCTTAAAATAAATCCAATGGATTGTTTCAGGCAGTATATTCAGTAGAAGTAGAAACTAGAAATATTTGCTTTTTGGTCCTGGTTTCAGTGGTGAATTATTTTCTCCATTTTGTCAATGTGGAAGGATAACCAAAAGATAACATTCCTCTTAACCAGCCTGAGATCTTCTTTAGAAATATCATGTAAAGGAAGATAATGAGCAAAGGTGATGGAAGGAGATATGTTACAGCAAGGTTTACACTAATGAGATATCATGAGATATGGATGTTGTTACATATACATCTTTTCTCTTTCACTCCCTCTTCTAAATTATGCATTAATTTATTTATTCAGTATATTGTCACTTCCTTGGCCAAGCAATTGCTGAAAATCTGTCAGTTTTCAGAATGGGACAGAGTGTGGTCTGGTATTAGTGTAATATTTTTATTTACTGGCTGTACACCAGTTTTGAGTTCCTACACACTGATAGGACAATGCTCCACTGAGAGAGCTCCCTTTTATAGGAATCCCATGTAAATAACCAATGTCCTGTCAAATATGTTTGAGAATATACTCTGTACTAAAGAAAGGATAGAAAAGAGTCAGGAGATAAATGCTAAAGATATTTTATTAGGAATAAATAGTGTGACCATTATCATGAGGACCCAATACAGAGTCTCAAGGAGTAGAATCTCCATATCAAGGAATATAGTTTTATCCAGCAATAATATACTATTCTGCATAATTTCTCTGAACCACATTGTGCCAATAATTCCTAAGCAGAATATCACATTGGATCAATAAAGATTTCTGCTCAAAAAGCAAACAAACACCATAAAACAAAAACAAAGGGACTCCAGATAAACACTCCACAGTGGCTCCTTCCCATGAGAATAATTATTTCCTAGGTATTACCATATATTTTAGAAGGAATATCAATGAAAACAAATTGTTTGAGGACATATCATCACTCCACTTGACTTTAAATGCTATAATTAGTGTTTGTGACACTGAACTCATGAGCTGATAATAGTGCACATTGGGCACTTTTACATCGACAGAGTAATTATAAAGCAGGTTAAATAAACAGTTTGTTTTATTATACTGCAAAGATTTTCTAGAGTCTGGAAGCTGCCAACCTGAATCAGTTTTCCAAGACATTCTCATCTTTATAAAGGGGCAAGTCATTCTGACAGATGGTAGCTTTAAATTCTAGCCAGAGTTTTTCTATTGGCAAAAACTACAAGGAATCCTGTGGTACCTTATCAACTAACAGATATATTGGAGCATAAGCTTTTGTGGGCAAAGATCCACTTCGTCAGATACATGTAGAGTGAAATTCCAGAGGCAGGTATAAATATGCAGGCCAGAATAAGGCTTGAGATAAGGAGGTTAATTCAGTCAGGGAGGGTGAGACCCACTTCTAGCAGCTGATGTGGAGGTGTGAACACCAAGAGAGGAGAAACTACTTTTGTAGTTGGCTAGCCATTCACAGTTTGTTTCATCCTAAACTGATGGTGTCAAATTTGCAGATGAACTGTAGCTCAGCAGTTTCTCTTTGAAGTCTGGTCTTGAAGTTTTTTTGCTGCAGGATGGCTACCTTTAAATCTACTACTGTGTGTCCAGGGAGATTGAAGTGTTCTCCTACAGGTTTTTGTATATTGTCATTCCTAATATCTGATTTGTGTCCATTTATTCTTTTACGTAGAACTGTCCAGTCTAGCCGATGCATATAACAGAGAGGCATTGCTGGTACATGATGGAGTATATTATATTGTTTGATGTGCAGGTGAATGAACCAGTGATGGTGTGGCTGATCTGGTTAGGTCCTGTGATGGTGTTGCTGGTGTAGATATGTGGACAGAGTTGGCACCGAGGTTTGTTACGTGGATTGGTTCCTGAGTTAGAGTTACTGCGGTGTGGTGTACAGTTGCTGGTGAGAATTTGCTTCAGGTTGGTGGGTTGTCTGTGGGTGAGAACTGACCTGCCTCCCAAGGCCTGTGAATGTGAGGGATCATTGTCCAGAATGGGTTGTAGATCACTGATGATGCGTTGGAGAGGTTTTAGCTGAAGACTGTATGTGATGGCCAGTGGTGTTCTGTTGGTTTCTTTCTTGGGCTTGTCTTGTAGTAGGAGGCTTCAGGGTACATGTCTGGCTCTGTTAATCTGTTTCTTCACTTCCTCGTGTGGGTATCATAGTTTCAAGAATGCTCAGTGAAGATCTCGTAGGTGTTGGTCTCTGTCAGAGGGGTTGGAGCAGATGCGGTTATACCTTAGTGCTTGGCTGTAGACAACAGATTGTGTGGTGTATCCGGGATGGAAGCTGGAGGCATAAAGGTAAGCATAGCTGTCGGTAGGTTTTCGGTATAGGGTGGTGTTTATGTGACCGTCACTTATTTGCACCATGGTGTCCAAGAAGTGGATCTCTTGTGTAGACTGGTCCAGGCTGAGATTGATGGTGGGGTGGAAGCTGTTGAAATCGTGGTGGAATTCTTCCAGAGTCTTCTTCCCCTGGGTCCTGATGATGAAGATGTCATCAATGTAGCATAGATAGAAAAGGGGCATTAGTGGACAAGACCTGAGGAAGCATTGTTCCAATTCAGCCATAAAAAAATTGGCATATTGTGGGGCCATGCGGGTGCCAATAGCAGTGCCACTGGTTTGGAGGTATATATTGTCACTGAATCTGGAATAGTTGTGTGTGAGGGTAAAGTCACAGAGCTAAGCCACCATTTGTGCCATGGCATCATCAGGGATACTGTTCCTGACAGCTTGTATTCCATCTGTGTGTGGGATATTTGTGTAGAGAGCCTCTACATACATGGTGGGTAGGATGGTGTTTTCTGGAAGATCACCAATGCATTGTAGTTTCCTCAGGAAATCAGTGGTGTCACAGAGATAGCTGGGAGTGCTGGTGGTGTAGGATCTGAGTAGAGAGCCCACATATCCAGACAGTCCTTCAGTGAGATTGCAAATGCCCAAGATGATGGGGCATCCAGGATTTCCAGGTTTGTGGATCTTGGGTAGTAGACAGAATAACCCCTGTCGGGGCTCTAAGGGTGTGCTGATTTGTGGCAAAGTTTACTTGGGAAGTATACAGAGTCAGAACATCACTTAGCCCAGACCAGCCCTCTCTTGTACCAGCTCCTGTCATTTTGGAGCATCATTGGCCAATTCTGCATTTTCTGTCCTCAAAGGATTGGAAAGTTCCATGAAGTTTCCTTCACAGAATTTCCTTATTCTTCCTTACCTCCCTTTTCTCACTGAGGAAAGGAAGAGTAAAATTGACTTTCATTCAAAAAAAACTTTGGGTCTAGAACCCACATGGATTTCTGGGGATCCACTAACTGGTGTAAAAGTGTGTCATTAGAACAAAAATGCAGTAAACACACTAATATTTTGCAATGCTTCAAGAACTAACAAACCAAATATGCCACCACATGTTGGGGGATTTACAGCACGTAAGCTTTCTAATGTGATTGAAACATACTTTCTAGAGCAAGCTTGGAAACAGAGTTTCTATACTGTGGGAAATTTCAAGTGTATGAAATTTTGATTCCATCTTAAATGAAGTGTTGAACCTTAGTATCAGAAATGGAAAATTTGGAAAAAAACACTGGATCCATTTCATCTTCTCCAACAGCAATGATCATTTCTCCTTGAGCACATAAGATTGAGAGAGAGCGACTGATATCGGATGAAGAGGAAATCCGCACAATGGTGAAGGTAGGGTTGAGGGAAACTTTTGAGCTAAGGATGGGAATGTAAGCAATCTCCACACTGATGACAGGAAGAGAAAGAGAACCCAGAAACGGACAACCGTAGGGAGTCATGCACTAATCATGACAGGATGGAGAATATCATCACCCCAGCACCACTTCTACTTTTTGCTTCCAAGTTTTAATCAGAACTCACATGTTCCCACAGTTATTGTTTCAATTTGCAGATGGCAAATAATTCCATCAGATTTTTTCTACTGGCTCTATCATTTCCTGATCCTTATTAATAAGCATTTTGTTAATGTAGTGATGGCACATTTTGAACCAACAATACAGTATCCATCTCTGAAATATAGCAAGCATGTGCTGCAGTGATGAATCATGGAAGTCCTTGGCATAAATATCTCATGTTAGATGACCTTCAAGCAAGGACAGTAGCCCATAGAACAGAATGGAGGCATGAAATACACAAATTATTGCTTCAATGAGACACTGTGGTCACATTTTCAAATTGAACAGTTTCTATTCACTTAGAAAACAAAAATGCTTTGTGTACTTAGGGTGGGTTTTTGTTTTGTTATGTTTTGTTTTTTGCTCTGTCTTGTTTGACAAAATGTCTAATATTTTCTGTGGAAAGGAGACACTTGCAAAATATCATTGCATCTGTAGTGTTTTTTGTTTTATTAACAATTTTTAACCAGTTCTCTCTTAAATCTTGGAGATGGGAAGGAGTATTATGAGGTTAATGATATCAAATGCCATAGAATCATAGATTCATAGAATCATAGATTTGAAAGAAACCTCAGGAGGTCATCAAGTCCAATCCCCTGCTAAATTCTGACTAAAGCAATCCCAGCCAGGGCTTTGTCAAGCAGGACTTAAAAATCTCTAGGGATTGAGATTCCATCACCTCCCTAGACAACCCATTTAAGTGGTTCACCACCCTCTTAGTGAAATAGTTTTTGTCCCTAATATTCAACCTAGACCTCCCCCACTGCAGCTTGAGACCATTGCTTCTTGTTCTGTCATCAGTCACCACTGAAAACAGCTTCTCTTCCTCTTCTCTGGCACTGCCCTTCACATAGTTGAAGTCTTCTATCACATTCCCCCTTATTTTTTTCTTCTGTAGACTAAATAAGCCCAAATCCCTCATCTTCTCCTCATTTGTCATGCTCTCCAGCATCCTAATCATTTTTGTTTCCCTCAGCTGGACTGTCTCCAATGTATTCACATACTCTCTGTAATAGGGCCCCAGAATCAGATGCAATACTCCAAAAGTGGTCTCACCAGTGCTGAATAAAGGGAATAATCATTTTTCTAGATCTACTGGCAATGTTTCTACTAATGCACCCCGATATGTTGTTAATTTTGGCTACACTGTTGACTCATATCCAGCTTCTTATCCACTGTAATTTTCTGAAGAACTGCTATGTAGCCAGTTGGTACCCAGCAGCCTGTAGAAGTGATTAGGATTCTTCTGTCCCAAATGCAAGGCTCTGCACTTGTTCTTTGAACCTCATCAGATTTCTTTTGTGCCAATCTTTCAATTTGTCTGGTCACTCTGGATCCTATTCCTAACTTCTCACATTTCCCCCTAGCTTAGTGCCATCTGCAGACTTGGTGACGGTGCAATCCATCCCCTCATCCAGACTTTTTAATAAAGATACTGAACAAAACTGGCCCGCGAATCAACCCTTGGTGCACTCCACTTGATACTGGCCCCCAACCTGACATCGAACTGTTAATCACTACCCATTGATGATCTAGCCAGCTTTCTATCCATCTTACAGTCTATTTATCCAGTCGATACTTCTTTAACTTGTTTGCAAGAAAACTTTGGAAGACCATATAAAAGCTTTGCTAGGGCCAAGGTATATCACATCCACTACCTTCCCCATATCTATAGAGTCAGTTACCTCATCATAGAAGGTAACCAGGTTGGTCAGGCATGACTTATCCTTGGTGAATCAATGTTGACTGTTGACTGTTCGAGATCAGTTTCCTCTCATCCAAGTGCTTTAAAATGGATTCCATGATTTTTCCATTTCTGCAATCAGTGCCTCTGCAATCACATCAGCCATCTCCCTCAGAACCTTAAGATGAATTAGATCCTGACCCATGGATTTGTGTATGTGCAGCAGTTCTTAACCTGTTCTTTCCCTATTGAGGACTTTCCACCTCCTCCACATACTGTGATGCCCAGTACAGCAATCTGGGAGCTAACCTTGTCTGTGAAAACAGAAGCAAGAAAGGCATTGAGCACATCACCTTTTTCCATATCATCTGTCACCTGATTACCTCTCCCATTCAGTAAGCCATAGTGCGGTCGATCAGGCTGCATATAGATCCTTCCCTTGTTATTAGATAGGAATGACACATATACTGAAACCACCAGTACTGCTTCTATAATATGAAGTGTTGCCATTTTTGGTTAGTTGTATTCCTGGAGATTTCATCCCCTGGAGGCTACAACACTATCCCATATAGTTGGCAACCATAATAACATACTGTGGTTATGAGGAGTCCAAGACCTTTATACCAGCTTCTTGATTTGCTTAGTTAAAAAGAAGTTAAATTTTGCAGTTTGTACATGAGATCACTAGCAATCTTCTTAGTATATACGCAACATGCTTCAGGCAGCATGTTACCAGGATTAATCACTGAATTTCATTTGATGGTTGAATGAATAGCTTCTCTGGATTGGGCCAGGAACTTAGAGGAAGTTAACTGAACAATAGTTTCTTTAACACCGGTTAGATTATTGCATATTGGGAGGAGGAGATTATCACCATCAAAATAGTACAGTTTCTGTTTCTAGCGGTTCCAGTTAAAGTGATGTTTCCATGACCTAAATGTATGCCTAGAAGCTCACAGAACAAATAAAAAACATAACTCCTTCACAGCAGACAACACACAAGAAGAGGTGGGAGAAGACAATTAAAAAAATAGATATCTTCGGCAGTGTAAATTTGGAGAGAGAGAGAGAGAGAGAGAGATCTGGAATTAGACTTGATAAAAATCTGAAGACATGATTCATTCAGTTAATTACAAGGGGAAAGCAGGAGGGGAAGGGGGATGGAAAAGTGTTATGGCAGAAAAGTAGCATGGGAATGAGACAAAATTTGAAAAAAAAAAGAGTAGAAGGGGAGGAAAGATGGGATGAGAAAGGTAGCCAACTGTGGGTGAAGGAAGTGAAAGGGTGAGTAGCAAGAAAAGGGAACATTTCTTATTGAAGTATATTATTACCCAGAAATAGTATCCCTTCCTTTCCCTTTGTCTGTTATTTTTTCATATCTTTAAAAATATTTGATAAACTTTCTTTTCCTTTCCCTAATGGATGCCCTCCAGCTATTGCTGCTCCCAGTTTTATATTGTCTGTTTCTGTCAGATACAAGAGCTCAAGATGTGCCTCCTATATTTTAGTTATATTTAAAAATAGAACTACATGGTCTGGAAAAATACAGAATATTATGTGTTTTAAATGCAAATGTAGTGTATGGAAGGTTATATTAAAATTCCAATTATATAATATATTGTAAGTTGTAAGTGAAAATGATTGCTACAGTTAAGGTTGCAGAATTGTTTCCATTCTAATAACCTCTTTTCAGCAGTTCCTAACTTTCTACAACTTTAAGTTTTAAGAGTGATATATTCTAAGTTTGGTTTTAGCTTGATGTTGAATGTTTAGGTTAGTTTGAGCAACAATGGTTCAATCTTAAGCCCTTTAAATATTTTTTCCAATTGTTTAAAAAAGACACAATAAAAGCAACAATTAAGCAGTTTTTGAAATGTTCAACAGTAAAATGGCGGGGAATAACACAATTCTAATTGTTATTGAAGAAGGATTTTAGAGGATTCTGGAAAAAAGCTGACTTGGATTTGACATAGTTGTGACCTTTAATAATAATATGCTGTCTGAGGGAAGTTAATTTTGCATAAGTTTTATTGTTTTTTTTTATGGTGAGAGTTTGCTAAGCAAGTAATTATGCAGCTAAAGAAGTTGGTATTGGGTTAACATATCAAAATGTACTGCTTGATCCAATCTCCATAGCTAACTAATGAAATGATGAAATGCAATGGGTTGAGGGTTCCTGTATACTTGAGAGAGAGAGAGAGAGAGAGAGAGAGAGAGAGAGAGAGAGAGAGAGAGAGAGAGAAGCTTGGTGCTTAGGACACTCACCAGGAAGATGGGAGACCCAAATTTAATACTCTGCTCCATCAGCTATTCAAATGTTATTTGAAGTAGAACAGATTCAATGGGAGAGATTCGAAGATTCCTGATCCAGAATGCCCCATCGTTTGTTGTCTAGGGCACTTTCTCAGGTGATAGGGGACCAAAGTTCAAATCCTTGATCCAAGTCACTCAGAAGGGGAATTGAATAACATTTGAACATGAATTTTGGGGTATGACCTAACCCAAGGCTACAAGTTATAAAGGCGGACCACCATCAGCCACATTTTTTAAATTACACCAAAGTCCAGGAAGTTATTTGTCATATATGTGTCAAATTTTCACACGGTTTCAGATCCAACTTAAACTGCATTTAGAATGAATAAAGTATTCATCCAAAATTTTTGCCCAGCTCTATCAGCAAATATGATTATGCAACAGAATATAATTTTGTACTAGATTTGTAGTTAGATAAAGTTTGACTAAAATAAATATATTAGAAAACTGGGCTGAGAAAATAATGATGAACCTTATTGAGCCAGGTAAGTTCACTCCACTAATACAGTAAGGAGAGTATAGTCTCTACAACAGGAATCCACATTTTCTAAATGGTTTGTGAGCTATTTAAGGATGTTTGTTTAATTTAAAAATATATGCCTCTCATTCAGGATCCAAAGTGTCATTTGAAATGTTCCTGGACTTTGCAAAATGCCCAAAATGCAGACGAAGAAGAAAACTGAAAGACTTCTATCAGGAATGAAATCATGTCTCAAAATTCAAGGTACTTGTGGCACAATAATACCCCTTATTAGAGAATTATGTCACAGTGACAGGCTGGTTGCTTCCACAGAGATTAATTTGAGGACCCAAAGCAGATGCCATTCAAATAGACACAAATTTAATCAAAGATCATAACACAAGTTAGTTTATAGCTGCTTTGCTTAAGCTACAACTAATACAATTGCACACAGTATGTCAGACAGTGTTCATTTTCAAGCTCCAAAAGCCAGGCATATCAGCATAGGTCAAGAATTTTGGCAACTTGTTCTTACATCAACTACCTTGTCAATGTGTTTATAAAAATCAGTCAACCCATTACAGTAAGTCTCTATCACAGCAAATTTAAGCTACATATTGACACATCCTCAGGCACTGGTTGATCTCCACTCAGTTATGACACTGACTGGAATTTCAGAAAATACAGATAAAGTAACATTACCTTTTGAATATTAAGCTATTGCACATTCAAATGTGATGTCATCATAAAAGTATCTGGACACTCAGGCACATTTAGCCTGCCTGAATTATCCATGTGCAGCTCCAATTTCACCCTTCATAGCTGCTGAAGTCAACCTTATAAGCACCATAGTAACCAGACAGCATCGCCTCATCTTGAAGAAACAGCAGTTCAGACAGTTCTTGAACCCCATTAACTTTTCAACTTTCATTTTTACCTTTGTCATGGTCATGGCTTTGCAAATCATTCTTTTCCATGCCTCCAGCTATAATGCACAAGATTAATACGCCCCATAACCTGTTGTATCCAGCGTTGTAGGCAAAGTCAGTAAAATCTGTTGGTAACTAATTTTCTAGTTGAACAAATAGCATGACATATACTTCAGCAAGCAAACAAACAAACAGTACTATCCCATGCTAAAATAAAATTATTCTGCTGCCCACCGTTTGCTTAATTTTGAGTTTTATCCCTCTGTGGCGGTGGATTATGGAATTGGAAAACTCATTTGTATTTTATGGAGAATTATATTGACACTTCATGTGGTACTTGCGAAAGTTCTTACAAAGTATAACGTTTTTTCTGTGTCCTAAATCTGTTCTGCTCTTTTATTTTTTTTTAATTTGCCAAAGATAAATGGTTTGCAAATAGTATGGCATCTGTCAATTATTTTTCAACTAGCAGTATTAATGATCCCCTTGCTTTTTTAAAAGTAACTTTTACTTTACTTCTATTTCCTGGAGGAAATATTCTTAAGACTGCTTTTATTATTTGTTCATTTATAGTATGATAAGACAGTTGACAAAGGTTAATTTGTACTGATACTAATGAAAAAAACAGCTTTTTGAGAAAGAACAATATTTGAAATAAAAACTCTAACAAAAATATCTGTCTCGTCAAGCTGTAGGCATCACTGAAAGGCTCTCTGAGATGCTTAAACCATCCAGTCTACTATGTCATTGAATTCTTGTTCTTATATTACTTGCAGAGCGATTTGTGTGTAAATGCACATAGCTCTGCTTTACTGTTGGGAAAAAAAACAAACCTTGTGCTCTCATAGCAGTACTTGCAGGCTACATAAATAATCTTTAGTCTCTGTGTTTAAAAATAGGATTTCAGAAGAGACACTGGGGCCCTCTTCGTAGCTGACTATATAAAATTTACTTGAAGTTATTGGTAACTTGTGGAAAGCTCTAAGAACAATGCTGATTACAAAAATTACCTTCAAAATCTCTGTGGACGACAGGCTCTGATTGAAATGTCGAAACAAATCTCATGGCCAATGAGCTAACCATGAAACATGTGGATTCAGTCCAAATCACTAGTTATTCCCAGGGTTAGGAGACTAAAGAACATTTTGTAGTAATGAATGAAAAGGATGTTATCCGTATTCAGATGATTTTCACATTTTGCAGCATTTGGGTTTGGAAAGAAACAAAGTGGAAATAATTGGAATGTAATATGGACTATGATGGGATGTGGATGTAAAATAGAGCCACCAGCAGAAAAACAATGAAAAAACCAGATATTTTTAAAAAATCACTTATAAATGTCTTCTTGTGATAGTATCAAAGGAGAGACCTTATAGAAAGCCTTACACAACACCTTTCATCTGTAAATATCAAACGTATTTTACAAAGGAAGTAAATAATATTATTCAAAGCATATATAAAACACTAGCATAAATGACGGTCTAAAGAAAGAACTAAGAATTAGTTGTTTTGTTTATTTTTATGTTTTTGATTGTTTATTTGTATAGTGCTCATCCAGAGCAATAATACAGTATAATGAAATTGTATGGTGGAAATATTTGCTTTTGTGGTTGTACTGTACATTCTTGGGTTCACTTTCAGCATGATTGCTAAAAGGCACCCTAAGAGGCACTCAGCTGTACAATTTAAAAGAAATTATGGGAATTGCCTGCAAAATCTCTTTTGCAGAGACTATTCCAAATGGCATACAAAGAACTGCCATTGAACAAAAGGTATGTTAAATGCAATCAACTTTCTGTTATTTTCAATATAACCTATTTGCCAATATTTACACTTTTCTTTTAGTATGCTGAAGCAAATGACTAGATAGTGGGCTCTATCAGATGGGGATTCATCTTTCTAAACACATTTGAATTTTGACACCTTTAATTTTTTCTCTTTCTGCCATAGAAATAACCCATTCTGTTGGCCCTTCAGCTTTAGTCCCATTTATTTCAGTTTATTCTCTTCCTTCCTCTCATTTCTCTGGATCTTTTGAGGGGTTTAAACAACGGGCAGGTATTCTATCCCTTGGAAAAGCTCTGGGATTTTTTTTCTCTTCATTGTGAAGTTTTGCTGGTTCTATTGTTATTATTTGCACTCATTGAAGTCACTTGTAGATTTTTATTATAAGAAGAGGATTTGTATGAGAGTGTGACAAATTGGTTTCATCTATCAATAATTCATTTCATACTGAGTAGAAATACTGGTAAAAAGAATATAAGAATATAAATCCTGTCTCTTTAAATACTAGATAATGAGTTGTCTATTAGGCTTACACCTTCCATCAGGAACAGTGCATATTAGACAGGAGGTTAATTAGCATCCCAAAAGGGCTACTTCAAAACAGCAAAACACTCAGGAGATGGAGGAATGCAAATGCAGTCTAAAAAACCAGCGATGGCATGAGTACATCTTCAAATAAATATCTGAAATAATGAAGGTATTAGAAGAAAGAGAATTCCGCATTGGTTTTCCAAGGTTAATGAAAACAACAGTGAATAGCCTTAAATAAGAAAGAAACGAGAAAAGTAGATAATCTCTTGAAAGAGGATATCTATGTAAATACCTTCCTAGAAATTGAGGGTATGTCTACACTACAGCACTAATTCGAACTAACTTAATTTGAATTAGTTAATTCGAACTAAGCTAATTCAAACTAGCACCTCCACACTGATTGGATGCTGGGTCGCATTTAAGGGCAGCTGAAACCGGTTCCGGCAGGGCATCAGGTCAGTAGTTGCTTTGTGTGGCTGCTGTCTGAGGCCATCTGACGCTCGTGCTTAAAGGGACCCCCCCAGACAGCCGGTTCTCAGCTTTTCCGCTTGCTTGCATACTTCGCCGAAGGACAGCAAAGCATTTTTCTCTCCGCTTACCTGTGTTGGTGCTTCTCATTGGGAACGCTGCCGCAGTTGGCACCATGGAGCCAGAGCTCACTCTGGGCATACTGCTCCTGTTTTTGGACTTGCTGCTGCAAGTCTGCCAGCAATGGGTGGAGGCTGCCTCATACCATCTGATTCACGTCAGCCCTCTGCCTCTACCCCTGGCCTTCCCGGGGGTTGTGGAGGATTTGCAGCAGCGCCTGGACACCAGTGTGTCCCTCCACATCTGGCGTCTGGACACCAGCATCGTCCTGGAGTGCTGGGGAGACCAAGAGTGGACCCAGAACTTTAGGATCAAGAAGGACACCTTCCTGGAGCCCCAGGGAAAATGGGGTGGGGGAGAAGGCGAAAGTGCCTTGCATGGGAGGGTTCGGTCTGTCCGTACTACATGCCACCCATGGGGGTTGCTTCTGGGAGTGGGTCACGGGGCAGTGCCAGGGAACGAACACTCCCAGCCACCCAGGCGCTCCAGTGATTCGTGGTTTGCTGTGTCTCTCTGCAGGTGCTAACGGCCATCAACCGGGTGTTGCTCCACAGGGTGGTCTGTGTCATGATTATGAGGGTTAGCCAGCAGCCTGGGGATTAAGGGGTTAACTACACCTAGCTAGGTGGAGTGACCAATAGGAATGTAGGTGGGACTTTTCAAACTGGGACAAAGGAATTTGGGTTTTTTTCTTTTCTCCCTTTTGTCTCTCTGGGAGTTCTCTGCAGCTACAGAGAGGGACAAGCATGTCTCTCTCTCTCCAAGACATCATTCTTCATTTTCTGTAAGTAGGGTAAAGTTTAGGTAGTTTCGTTAGGTTTTATTGTGTTATGGATTGGGTCATGGGCTCCTTCCCCACTCTGGCATGATAAATGCAGAAGTGGGGGCCAGCAAGTGTACCCCAAAGCCTTATCTACCAGGCTTTGGTATAAAACTTCCCCCAAGATCTTAAAAACCTAGATCTTGGGAATAAAACTTCCGCTGCCACCACCCAAATGTTGCTAAAGAAACCAGGGGAAAGATCATTTGGGAAATCTTCCCCCTAAAACAAAAATCAGGGCACACCATTAACCACTGCCAGGTTAATAAAAGAAAAGAAAGAACTTTTATTATTACAACAATATTCTGGTTGCAAGTATAATGACTAGAGAGGAAGGTAACAAAATATACTCATGGAGAAACTCCATGGGCCTAGAACTTAGTTACAAAGAAAAGCCAAAACATCTTTTAAGCAGTGCCAGATCTCAGATCCCATACCCAATCCATAACACAATAAAACCTAACAAAACTACCTAAACTTTACCCTACTTACAGAAAATGAAGAATGATGTCTTGGAGAGAGAGAGACATGCTTGTCCCTCTCTGTAGCTGCAGAGAACTCCCAGAGAGACAAAAGGGAGAAAAGAAAAAAACCCAAATTCCTTTGTCCCTGTTTGAAAAGTCCCACCTACATTCCTATTGGTCACTCCTCCTGGCTAGGTGTAGTTAACCTCTTAATCCCCAGGCTGCTGGCTAACCCTCATAATCATGACAGTCTGCCTTGCCAACCTGGACACGGTCATCTGGGGGTTCAGCACCCTCTGCTTCCCCAACTGCAGGGGGGCCATCGACAGGACGCACATCCCCATCCATGCCCCAGAACACCAGGCCTCCTAGTACATCAACCGCAAGGGGTACTTCTCTTTCCTCCTGCAGGCCTATGTGACCGCTGGGGCCAGTTCATGGACATTAATGAGGGCTGGTCTGGCAAGGCACACGACACCAGGGTGTTCCGGAACTCGTCCGTGTGCCAGAGGCTGCAGGCCGGGACCTTCTTTCCCGACCGTCACATCTGGGTCAGGGATGTGGACATGCCCATCTGCCTGGTGGGAGATGCAGCCTACCGCATATAGCCCTGGCTGATGAAGCCGTACACGGGGCACCTCAATGTCTCCCGGCAGGCTTTCAATGCCAGGCTCACCAGGGATGCTGCATGGTGGTCGAGGAGGCCTTCGGACACCTGAAAGCCCGATTTCGATGCCTCGTAACCCACCTCGACCTCGCCGAGCACAATATCCCTCCCGTGGTGGCAGCAAATTTATGTGAGTGAAAAGGGGAGGCTTTCCTGCCAGCCTGGATGGCTGAGGCTGAGTGCATAGCTGGCCAGTATGTGCAGCCCCGCACTGCCGCTGTCCAGGAGGCCCAGTGGGGTGCTGCCCAGATCCAGGAAGCCCTGTGGGAGAGCTTCCAGGTGGAGGCGGAGGACTGAACTCTCCCTGCATGCACCACTGGGGCCTTCTTCCACTCTCACCTCCTTCCCCTTTCCCTTCCCTAACCCCCATTACTAATATAAAATAAAGACACCTGTTTTGCCAGCAAAAATCTCTCTTTATTGCACAGAACTGTGGTTGGGGAGGGAGGAGTGAGGGTGGGAGAGGAGAGGGGGAAACCTGAGAGCAGGGAGCTGGAGGGGGAGGAAGGGGAGGAAGGGAAGGGAAAGCTCAGGGTTGGGGGTCCTGCTGGCTCTCCTATCTCACAGCACTGTGGGTGTGGGGCGTCGGGGGGGAGTGGGTGTGGAGGGTGGGGCAGGAGGGATGGGGGGTGTGGAGGAAGCGGGAGGGGGAACAGGGGTGGGAAGAGGAGCGAGAGCTGGAACAGCCGCAGGGGCTGGATCAAGAGGAGGCAGGAACCTGTTAAGGCACTTTTTGACCATATTTTCTAAACAGAGATATTTAGATTCAAAATTCTCATTCTAGTGTTCTTCAGCCTTCTTCAATGCCCACCACATTTCACTTCCATTCAACAGTGTTGGTAGAACTGTGGTTGTGTAGATCTGCAGTGCCGTAGCAAGCTTGTCATTACAACATTCCTACTAAGTTTCAAAAGGGCCTGAAATATAACAGTATTGGCTATGCAGGCATCCACATCTTTCAAGCATCTTCTAACATTATTTATGACAGTTCCCATCTACTTGATATTTGATCCAGGCAGATCAGTTCAGTGATGCTAACAGCTGCTTCCTTGAGTTTGTCTATCAGCCAGTCAGTGGTGATATTGAACATTGATGATGCCAGAACATAGACTTTTGATTCTTGTCATATCCATCACCTGCTCCATATCAAATCCCAAGGTAAGATTATAAATGAGGATTAAAATTTGAGCTGATCAACTATCTTCAGATGCACTTGTTTGGTTTCAATGGCTTTCTTTGTGTGAACATTTACATCCCACACAAGGGAGGGAAAATTGTAGGAACAGACTCCAGACCCAGTTGAATGATACTATCTCAAAAAGTTCAGTAGGAGTAAGGAAAGACTCTATAGGGAATGGAAAAGGAACTGACAGGCAAAGGAAACAACATATTGGGGTATATCTACGCTAAAACACTATTTCCGAATAACTTAGTCCACGTCTGCACAGCAGTCAGTTATTTCAAAGTGTAAAAATACTGTCAAACTGGAGGACTTCTTATTCTGACTCCTGTAACCCTCATTGCACGAGGAATAAGGGAAGTTGGAGGAAGAGAGCTCTATTTCGAAATAAGCGCTGAGTAGATCAATGGTCTCCAACCTTTTTAAGCATGAGATCGCTTTTTGAATTTAAGTGCAATCCAAGATCTCTCTCAAATATAAATACCCTTGCCCCACCTTCTTCCCACCCCTGTTCTCTTCATCCTGCTTCTCTTGCACATCCTCACTCACTTTCATCAGGCTGGGGTAGAGGGTTGTGGTGCAGGCTCTGGTCTTGGATTAAGGGATCTGGAGGGAGAGAGGGGCTCTGAGCTGCTCTTGGGGCAGGCAGTTGGATGTAGGAGGGGGTTATAGGTGCAGGCTCTGGGATGGCATTTGGATACAGGGGTGCTCAGGGCTAGGACAAGGGTTATGGTGTAGAAGGGGGCACATGACTGGAGCAGGCATTTGGGATGTGGGCTCCACTTGGGCACCGCTGGTGGCTCCTGGGTGGTGGTGCATTGGGGTTAAGGCAGGCTCACCCCTGTCCTGGCCCTACACCACTCCCTAAAGCAGCCAGCAAACTCCATCCAAAGTCCTGTTGTGCCCCCTCTCTGCTCTGTGGAGAAAGGATACAAAGTGGAAGAGGAGGCACCCTGACATCAGCACCCCTCTTCTGCCTCCCCTGCCCTGCACAGAAAGCAGGAGGTTCCCAGGGGGAGGGGCAAAAGATGCACAGCAGTGGGTGTAAGGGGCAGTTGAAGTGCAGGCACTTGATACTCTCTTGGCCAAACTAGTCAGGATCACCAGTCAGAGGCTCCAAGATCTACCAGTAGATCCCTATCTACTGGCTGGTGACCACTGCTGTAGATGCTCTCAATTTCAAAACAAGCCATTTCTAAATAAGATACACAATTGATGTAGCCCTGCAGTGTAGATGTACCCCTGAAGTGTAGAAAATGTAGGAAGAGAGAGAGAATTGCTATTAATCAAGCTGAATTGCTCCTGTGAAGGAAATCAAAATGAGTAAAAAGAGTTTCTTAGGATTTGTCTACACTACAGCGTTATTTCGAAATATCTTATTTTCAAATAGTTAATTTGAAATAAGTTATTTTGAAATAATGCATCTACACACAAAATGCATTTTAAAATAGCATTTTGCTATTTCAAAATAGTGCGTCCACATGGAGTGGACACTGAATCGCATTTAAGGCTGGCCAGAACCAGGTCCAGCAGCGCATCAGGTCAGGAGTTACTTTGCTGCCTGAGGCTATCTGAGATATGTGCTTAATGGGATCCACCTGAACAGCCAGTTCCCAGCTTTCCCTGCTTGCTTGCTGTAGACAGCAAGAGTAAGTCGCAGGTCTGACACTGGGTTCCCAAAATACAAAGGATGCCACACAGGTATCTGCCAAGCACAGTAGTTTATTTCTTGACAGCTAACAGCTGTGCCCCATAAAGGGAAGAACAATATAACAAAGAAGTGACATATCTTATGTCACTTCCTGCAAGCCTGGGACCCTGGGTAGGCTATGGATGAAGTGGGACGTTGTTTCAGCTTCCAAGGCGCCGGGGGATGGAGCCGCACATGTGCCGTGCACCCGGGGTGGAACTGTGCATGTGTCATGCGCCTGCTATCCGGGGCGCAGGAATGGCTGGAGCCGGCCCTGCCCCTAGGTGGTCATTAATCCTGGGGCAGAGGGCCCTGATCAGGCCATGGAGAAGGAGGAGAAGGACAATGACCAGGAGTCACAATAGCCTGGAGGGAGCGTGGCACTCATCCTGGAACCCCGAGGCATACTACCTGAACTTTTACCACTTTCTTCAGAGGCTGGGGAGGCCTAGACATGTGAGTGCCATCACTGTCCCCTTATGTGGGGCTGGGGGCGGGGGGAGAGAAGAGCCCAGGGACCACACGTGTTGGCCTTGCTGAGCACAGATCACACCACAACCTGTGCGTGTGCCATGCCAGCCAGGGCATGTGGCCCCAGATGGCTGCCACACAGGGGCCCCGGCCTGTTACCCACACAAGTATGTATGAAGGCACATGACATGCTCCATACTCCGGGGAGGGACACTGCACAATGCCCTCCCTCCACAAGACACCCTCTACATAGAGGCAGGACACATCCTCCCCCACCCCCATCCCCACATGATATACAGCACAGGGGCATGGGTACAGTCCCGGGCCAACTCACGCTCCTGGGGAGAGCAGGATATAACGGTGCGGAGACCTGCTGTCCTCACCTTGCAGAGGGAGGATGGGTTTCACCCACTGTGTTTCCAGGGAGAATTGACCACCTGTCTGGTTTCTCCACAGCTGCACCAGCTGCGAGTGCAGGGCACACCACCCCACTTGGGACATCCTCCCGCACCAGGGCCAGCAGGCGCACCCGGAACCAGGAGGGATACCAGCAGCAGCACCTGGGGTTACTGCAAAGGCAGGTCCACAGCTAGGAGCACTGCATGCAGAAAGACCTCCAGCTGTGGCAGGAGAGCTTGCAGGAGCTGCGTGACCAGGGCCGTGCCATCTGCGACCATCTGCAGACCATGGCGCAGAGATTGCTGCCTGCTGCCACTCCAGCTATCGCTCCTCCTCCCACTCCTGCTCTCCCTCCCGCTCCGTCCTCCCCCCTCTTCTCCCCATATGCACTCCCCCCCGCCGCGAACGCTGAGGCCCCCACACCCACAGTGCTGGGAGACAGGTGGGCCAGCAAGACCCCCAATCTTGAGCTTCTCCTCCCCCTTCCTCCCCTTGTCTCCCTCTTCCAGCTCCCTGCTCCCAGGTTTCCCCCTCCTCTCTTCCCCTCAACGGTGGATTTCCCCATGCCAAACTGGTTGCCGACAGATCGGTAGCTATCTGGCGTAGAGAGCTTCCAGAAGGCAATGGCCACACACTTCTGGAGGGAAATGGCGGGCCTCATGTCCATGTCCCATCACCACAGAGCAGGGGCGAGTCACTCACAGAGTTTGAGAATGTGTTCTTCATCCTGAAGTTCTGGGTCCACTGTTGGTCTCCCCAGAGCTCCAGGACAAAGTGGTCCCACCAGTTGCTGCAGGTGTCCAGGCTCCATATGCGGCGGGGCATGCTGGCGTCTGGCCGCTGCTCCTCCATGGCCCCCAGGGGGGTCCAGAAGAGGACCTGGGGCTTGGGCTGCCACAGATGGTGCCAGACAGTCTCCAGCACTTGCTGCCAGGCTTGAAGCAAAAGATCCAAAAGAAACACCAGAGTGCCCGCGGGTGGCTCTGGCTCCATGGTTCCAAGTGCTGTGATGTCCCGAGAGAGGGCAACCAAGCAAGCAGAGAGAAAAATGCTTTGCTGTACCTCAGCAAGGTAGGCAAGCAAGCAGGGAAAGCTGAGAACCGGCTACCAAGGGGGGGTCCCTTTAAGCACAAGCCTTGGATAGCTTCAGACAGCAGCCACACAAAGCAACTACTGACCTGATGCCCTGCTGGAACCAGTTTCAGTGGCCCTTAAATGCCATTCAGCATCCAATCAGTGTGGACACGCTATTTTGAAATAGCAAAACGCTATTTCAAAATGCATTTTGTGTGTAGACACGTTATTTCAAAATAAGCTATTTCGAATTAACTATTTCAAAATAAAGTATTTTGAAATAACGCTGTAGTGTAGACATATCCTTAAAGAATTTAACAGGCTCAAATCAGATTGAATTGAATTGAGATTGCAAGTCCAATTATAAATTAATCTTCTGGAGGGTTTTACTATATGATTGGAGATAGTTAATGTCAAATGTATATTGAAGAAAGGGGAGAAAATAATCCAGGCATTATAGATCTTTTTGCCTATCCTTCCTGAGTAAGCTGTACCTTTCTATACCGATATTCCAATTTTGTTTATTTATTAGCACTTGCAGTTCTTCCTCTTTATTATGCATGCTTCTTGCATTTGTATATAGGCATCTAAGGGCACGTCTAGGCTACAGGCTTTTGTTGACAGAGGCTTTGTCTACAGATATGTCAACAGAAGCTTTGTCGACAGAAGAGCGTCTAGACTACATCCAGTTCTGTTGACAAAGCAAGCTGCTTTGTCAACCTGAGAGTGTAAACGCAAAGGACAGTAGATGCAATAACGCCTTCTGTCGACAGAACTCTAAATGTCGGCTAGTTCAGACCCTGTGCCGCGTAGCTACACGTGGCATGGACTAGCTAGTTCGGATTAGGCTTCCTAGCTAGTTCGGATTAGCCTAATCCGAACTAGCTAGTCCGTGCCGCGTGTAGCTGCGCGGCACGGGGTCCGTACTAGCCGACATTTAAAAATGGCGCCAGCCGGCTTTATGAAAATGAAGCCCGGGAAATTCAAATCCCAGCCTTCATTTGCAACTCCGTATGACTACATTACCCCCCCTAGTTTGAACTAGGGGGGTAGTGTAGACATACCCTTACATCCTGCATCAAGAAGAGCATAATGGTTTCCCAGGAAGGGTTGGGAGCAGGGGTGGAGCACTGACTCTTTCCAGAAGTAACCAGCTGGCAGTATCCCCCCCGGGCCATCTCCTCCTCTGCCAATGGTGTGTCAGCAGTCTTGTGTAGTGGGACACCTACCTTAGCTGTCTTGACATCAATACTATCAAGGAATTGCTCTTGGATTCAGATGCTCCTCAGCCTGGCCACCTCCTCCTGTAGCTCTCCCACTTGCTTCCTGAGAGATTCCTCCAGCAGGCACGTTTCACATTGGATGTTCCCCCAAGCCTGGATTTCAGTAAGTGGGAATTGCAAGCTACAGTCCCTGCAAAACCATTCCAGGATCTGGGTGAAGGCATCCATGGTCAGGTGGTCTTTCTGGCTATAGGCACAGGCAGAGGAGACAGAAACCATGCTGGCACAGATGTTGCAGGTCTTCCTGATCATAGTAGGCCTCCTCTGTCAAACTCCCTCTTAAACTCCCCTGTCTGCTTCACTTCCCTGGTTGCTCTGCCTCTGGCTTTTAAAGCGTGATCACCTGGGTCAGGCCTACCCCCTCATTAGTCACACAGGGGATGGCTGATCCTGAGGCTGATCAAAGGCAATCAAGGGAACAAAGGATCAAACACTCCCAAACACACAATCCCAATTGCCACAGTAACTGAAACTGAAATCATCTGAAATCAGAATTAAAATTCAAAATTAAAAAAGTCAAGCAAACTCACTCATACCAAAACCTAGTACATTCACCTAGCAGCCTGTTCAGCGGTGGATCTCTTGCTCTCCCTCTTAAAACCCCCTGTCTGCAGCACCCTGTCTGCTAATGAATTTATCTGGTGTTACAAAGTTGAGAGTCTTCATTTATACATGGGATAACCAGATTATTATACAGGAAGACCTGGATGAAAATGAAAAATGGAGTGACAAAAAATTGGATAAAATTCAATAGATTATGCAGTTAGGGTCGAATACAGTAATAAAAATTTCTGCTACAATCTCAGGGCTAATCAGCTGGAAGTGACAGAGAAGAAAAGAGACCTTGACTTGAGCACAGCATGAATATGTGTCTCAGATATTCTGTAGCTTTGAACAAGGCAAGTGTGATCCTATTATATATATCAGGAGATGCTTTTCTTCTGGTGGCAGAGAAGTATTCATGACATTGTATCAGATGCCACGTACATTTTTGGAGCAAAAACTGCAATCCTAAATCTTAGATCCATGCTCTCAGACTCTCTGCTGTGGGATTGTAGGGCTTTTTTTGTTTGTTTTCCATGTAGGCTTACCATATATGGGCAAGCTGCTCTGTTAGTCTGTTACAACCTATTCCTATAGTATCATGTTTTGAATGATTTCATTTTATCCTGCAACTAATGGGATGCAGAGACAGGAAGTAAAAAGATAATAAAGAAGAGTATAGAGTAACATTTATCTAGATGAAATATAGTAAATGTTTTAAATAACCAACATTCTTGTTTCAAATTCCATTTTTAAACCATGAAGAGTTATATTTTAATTAATATCTTTTAGCATATATATTTTATCTGCTACCATTTAAAAAAATCCCTGATAGTATTCCATAAGACTTTTCCTCCATTTGCCCAATAGTTCATCACTTTGGATATCATTTATTTATAAAACTAGAAAATCATATCCTCAGGCAATGCACTGAAGGAAACTTTCATGTTTAAATGACAACTATTGAAGGAACAAGATATGCTACAAAAATAATACTAGTGAATAAGAGTTTCCATTATAGGAATATATTAAACTAACACAAAATCTCTTTGATGTTCTGTATCGTTTATCAACATTTAAAAATATGAGAGTTTTATTTTAAATGACTGTTTTGTTAAATAACCATTTCTTAACTTGTTTACCATGAAACATTAACTATAAAATAATTATATGTTCCTTCTTACTTGATAGTTACTTTATTATAAAAGCATAAAATATATTTGTAGGAATATCAAATATTTGCCTTAAATTTTTTGTGAAGGAAGCTTAAGATACCTTGAGTAAAATGGTAAAGGAAAAAACTGGAAAGAAAGTTGATTCCTCTATATATTCAGTTTTCCCAGTAGAAATTAAGAAAAAGTCAAGGAACTCAGTTAACAGAAACTATAAAATAATGTATCTTCAATGAACAAAAGGAATGTATACTCAAGAAGGAGATCAACTGCAGTATAGAACAGTACAGAAATTACCTCATATTTCCCATATTTAGTCTGAGTCCTTATCCATGGAGTTTTCCCTGAAATTTTCACCTAACCATCCATATAATTGAGGATACATCTACACTGCAATATTATTTCAGAATAACTGTAATTATTCTGAAATAACACAGTCCACATCTACACTACAACAGTTATTTCAACATAATGCTAAAATAATGTCGAGCTGAGGGATTTCTTACTCTGACTCCTGTATGAATGAAGGAATAAGGGAAGTTGGAGGAAGAGTGCTCTTCCTTGGATTTACTGCTGTGTAGACAATGCCAAAAGCTGAAATAAGATATTTCAATTTAAGCTATGCAATTGATATAGCTCAAGTTGTGTAGCTTATTTTAGCTTTAGCCCTGCTGTGTAGATGTGCCCTAAAAGAGTACAAATCATCTCACTGAATGAGTGGGTTAACTTCTAGTAACCTAAATGGATAGTCTGTCAAATGCTGTTAATTATTTTCTTGTGTCGTGTGAATTTAGAAGCTAGTTTTGGAAAAGGTTGGTCAATACAATGCAGATAAACTGATGTGGAAAGGGATAGCTATGCCATAAAAGAATTGTGGAACCACACTGAAGAAGTTAATTCAACCAAAGTCTGACATAATCTGTTCTTCACCAAAGGGAGCTCCATTCATGCAGGGGTTATGTATGTACTCTCTGTGAAAATTTTTTTTAATTCTGACCCCGTCTTTCAGAGCAGGACAATACCCTGGTACTTTGGCTTAGGATACCATCATAGCTGTGGAGTCGGCAGCAAAATTTCCTGAGACAGGTTTTGGTTACTTTCCAAAACACTACTGCCAAAAAATCCTTTAAGATTTACAATGTTGGTATAGCCCTGTTGGTCTCAAGATATTACAGAAAGAAAGTGTGGGTGAGGTAATCTCTTTTATTGAATGGACTTCTTTGGTTGAAAGAGACAAGCTTTTTGATTTACACAGAGCTGTGTAGATTGAAAGACTGTCTTGTCCACCAATAGCAGTTGGTCCAATAAAGAGAAGCTTCAGGGGGTAGCTAAGTTAGTCTGTACAGGTAAACTGAAATAACAACCAATAGTCTGGTAGCACTTTATAGACTAACAAAACATGTAGATGGTATCATGAGCTTTCATGGGCACAGGCCACTTCTTCAGATGAGTATCTCACTCACCTTGTCTCGCTATATATTCTTAAAGTTGTTGTAAATGACTCAATTTAAATTCTTTCTATATTGATAATCATACAGATATCTTCCATTTTCGAACTGCTATGCATTATGCTGTTTACTTAACTTTTAAATGCATTCTGTGTTCTATACAATTTTAATCTGATGCCTTGTTCATTGCATAAGGTGAATGTGAATTAATGTACTGAAATAGATATTTGGTGTGAGGAAAGATATTGGTAAGACTGCAGGGGTAGCTAGAAAAGGCTCAAATTGATTGGCTAGAGATAGTGTGTTTATAGTTGGCTTAACAGCTGGCAAATTATAAGAAAGTTATATATATATATCTCCATTGTACACATTTGCTAGGAAAACTAAAGTACATTTGTACACGAGATATAGTTTCACTTTGTAAGAATTAAAAATATAAATGAATACTTTAACTACATGAATAATCAGACACAAAAAATGAATAGGGGACTTGTTGGCCAAGTGATTGGCCATTTGATTTGCAAGTTTCAGTGGAAAGTGAAATAATGAGAGTAGTATCCGTTTATTTTTCCTTCTTTAATTCATAAATAAATACTTCCTGCAGTTTTACCAGTCCTTAAATGACTGAAGTTTTTCCTATTTTTTTCTAATTAATTGAATTAAAATGCAAAACAGAATCCTACAAAATAGTCATCAAAGATATCTGATTGTAAATCCAGTTTCAATTCTAGCTTTCAGGAGGTAGAATACTACATTTCTTGTTTAAGTCTCAAAATCATCCATAGGGAATTTATTAAATACAGAAACCCCTCCAGAAACAATACATTCTGAATTTATATTAAATGCAAACCAGATTTTCTTTGGTATATGCAGCAGAAATAGGTCGGGGTGAAGAAATGGGAATATTGAAATAATGAACCTTGCCACCTACCAGTAAAATACCCACTGCTATTATTTCATTTTGCAGCTATCTCTTAAAATACTATGATTTGTGAATCTAAAGTACATAAGTGTTCTCAGTTTCGAGACTGTATGAAAAAGAGTCCTAGAGAGATTTTCAACAACCTTAATCATAGAATCATAGAATAATGGGACTGGAAGGGACCTCGAGAGGTCATTGAGTCCAGCCCCCCGCCCTCAAGGCAGGATCAAGCTCCGACTACACCATCCCTGACAGATGTCTATCTAATCTGTTCTTAAATATCTCCAGAGAGGGAGATTCCACCACCTCCCTTGGCAGTTTATTCCAATATTTGACCACCCTGACAGTTAGGAATTTTTTCCTAATGTCCAATCTAAACCTCCCCTGCTGCACTTTAAGCCCATTACTCCTTGTCCTGTCCTCAGAAACCAAGAGGAACAAATTTCCTCCTTCCTCCTTGTGACACCGTTTTAGATATTTGAAAACCGCTATCATGTCCCCCCTTAATCTTCTTTTTTCCAAACTAAACAAGCCCAGTTCATGAAGCCTGGCTTCATAGGTCATGTTCTCTAAACCTTTAATCATTCTTGTCGCTCTTCTCTGTACCCTTTCCAATTTCTCCACATCTTTCTTGAAATGTGGTGCCCAGAACTGGACACAGTACTCCAGCTGAGGCCTAACTAGTGCAGAGTAGAGCGGCAGAATGACTTCACGAGTTTTGCTTACAACACACCTGTTGATACAACCTAGAATCATATTTGCTTTTTTTGCAACAGCATCACACTGTTGACTCATATTCAACTTGGGGTCCACTATGACCCCTAGATCTCTTTCCGCCATGCTCCTTCCTAGACAGTCGCTTCCCATCTTGTATGTACGGAACTGATTGTTCCTTCCTAAGTGGAGCACTTTGCATTTCTCTTTATTAAACCTCATCCTGTTTACCTCTGACCATTTCTCTAACTTGCTAAGGTCATTTTGAATTATGTCCCTATCCTCCAAAGAAGTCGCAACCCCACCCAGTTTGGTATCATCTGCAAACTTAATAAGCATACTCTCTATCCCAATATCTACATCATTGATGAAGATATTGAACAGTACGGGTCCCAAAACAGACCCTTGAGGAACTCCACTTGTTATCCCTTTCCAGCAGGATTTAGAACCGTTAACAACAACTCTCTGACTATGGTTATCCAGCCAATTATGCACCCACCTTATCGTGGCCCTATCTAAGTTATATTTGCCTAGTTTATCAATAAGAATCTCATGCGAGACCGTATCAAATGCCTTACTAAAGTCTAGGTATATGACATCCACCGCTTCTCCCTTATCCACAAGGCTCGTTATCTTATCAAAGAAAGCTATCAGATTAGTTTGGCATGACTTGTTCTTCACAAACCCATGCTGGCTATTCCCTATCACTTTATTACCTTCCAAGTGTTTGCATAATTACCTGCTCCATTATCTTCCCTGGGACAGACATTAAACTGACCGGTCTATAGTTTCCTGGGTTGTTCTTATTCCCCTTTTTATAGATGGGCACAATATTTGCCCTTTTCCAGTCTTCTGGAATCTCCCCTGTCTGCCATGATTTTTCAAAGATCATAGCTAAAGGCTCAGATACCTCCTCTATCAGCTCCTTGAGTATCCTGGGATGCATTTCATCAGGACCTGGTGACTTGCTGACATCTAACTTTCCTAAGTGATTTTTAACTTGTTCTTTGTGTATCCTATCTTCTAAACTTACCCTCTCTCTGCTTGTATTCACTACGTTAGGCACACCTCCAGACTTCTCAGTGAAGACCGAAACAAAGAAGTCATTGAGCATCTCCGCCATTTCCAAGTTCCCTGTTACTGCTTCTCCCTCCTAACTAAGCAGTGGGCCTACCCTGTCCTTGGTCTTCCTCTTGCTTTTAATGTATTTATAAAAGGTCTTCTTGTTTCCCTTTATGCCTGTAGCTAGTTTGATCTCATTTTGTGCCTTTGCCTTTCTAATCTTGCCCCTGCATTCCCGTGTTGCTTGCCTATATTCATCCTTTGTTAGTTGTCCTAGTTTCCATTTTTTATGAGACTCCTTTTTTATTTTGAGATCATGCAAGATCTCCTTGTTAAGCCAAGCTGGTCTTTTGCCATATTTTCTATCTTTCCTACACAGCGGAATTGTTTGCTTTTGGGCCCTTAACAACGTCCCCTCTTAACAACGTCCCTTTGAAATACTTCCAACTCTCCTCAGTTGTTTTTCCCTTCAGTCTTGCTTCCCATGGGACCTTACCTACAAGTTCTCTGAGCTTATCAAAATCTGCCTTCCTGAAATCCATTACCTCAATTGTGCTGGTCTCCCTTCTACCTTTCCTTAAGATCATAAACTCTATTATTTCGTGATCACTGTCCCCTATACTGTCTTCCACTTTCAAGTTCTCAACTAGTTCCTCCCTATTTGTTAAAACCAAATCCAGAACAGCTTCTCCTCTGGTAGCTTAGTCAACCTTCTGAAACAGAAAGTTGTCTCCAATGCAGTCCAGAAACTTATTGGATAGCTTGTGCCTCGCTGTGTTAGTTTCCCAACATATGTCTGGATATTTGAAGTCCCCCATCACCACCAAATCTTGGGCTTTGGATAGTTTTGTTAATTGTTTAAAAAAGGCCTCATCCACCTCTTCCACCTGGCTAGGTGGCCTGTAGCAGACTCCTAGCATGATATCACCCTCGTTTTTTACCCCTTTTAGCTTAACCCAGAGACTCTCTACACAGCTATCTCCTACGTTCATCTCCACTTCAGTCCAAGTGTGTACATTTTTAATATACAAGGCAACCCCTCCTCCCTTTTTTCCCTGTCTGTCCTTCCTGAGCAAGCCGTACCCTTCCATACCAATATTCCAATCATGCGTCCCGTCCCACCAGGTTTCTGTAATACCAATGATATCATAGTTGTATTTATTGGTTAGCAATTCCAGTTCTTCCTGCTTATTACCCATACTTCTCGCATTTGTATATAGGCATCTAAGATACTGATTTGATCTTGCCTCCCTGTTGTGCCCTGACCCTCCTTTCTCCTTGCCATTATAGGCCGTAGTCCCCCCCATTTCCAACCCATCTCCAAGTCCCGCACATTCAGCACTTACCTCTGGGCTTTGCTCACCTGCCCCCAACAAACCTAGTTTAAAGCCCTCCTCACAAGGTTAGCCAGTCTGTGTCCAAACAAGGCCTTCCCGCTCCTGGAAAGGTGAACTCCATCTCCGCCAAGCAGTCCTTCCTGGAAGAGCACCCCGTGATCAAGGAAGCCAAATCCCTCCTGGTGACACCATCGTCGCAGCCAGGCATTCACCTCCAGGATGCACCTCTCTCTGCCCGGGCCCCTACCTTTGACAAGAAGGATAGAAGAGAATACCACCTGCGCTCCAAACTCCTTCACCAGTACTCCCAAAGCCCTTTAGTCACACTTGATCCTCTCAGTGTCACACCTGGCAGTATCCCATGTGGATGAGTAGCATGGGGTAGTAGTCAGAGGGCCGGATAATTCTCGACAATGCCTCCGTAACATCTTGGATACGGGCCCCTGGCAGACAGCATACCTCTTGAGATGAGCTGTCAGGGCAACAGATGGGTGCCTCCGTTCCCCTCAGAAGAAAGTCTCCAACCACCACTACCCTACGTTTCCTCCTCGCAGTGGTGGCAGGAGACTGCTCAACCTTGGTGGTGCAAGGCCTGGTCTCCTCCACTGTGGGGGGTGACTCCTTGTCTCCTGCTGAAAGTAAAGTGTAACGGTTATGTAACAACACAGTGGGAGGGTTAGGAGCAGGGGTGGAACACTGCCTGCTGCCGGAAGTAACCAGCTGCCAGTGCTCACCCTGCACCACTGCCTCCTCCATAAGTGGCTGGTCAACAGTCCCACATCCTAGGACAGTGACCTCCGTGGACTCCACAGGAATACTGTCCAGGAATTCCTCATGGCTTCGAATGCTCCTCAGCCTGGCCACCTCCTCCTGTAGCTCTCCCACCTGCTGCCTGAGAGATTCCACCAGCAGGCACCTTTCACAATGGTTGTCTCCCCCAGCCTGGAGATCACTCAGTGGGAATTGCAAGCCACAAATACAGCAAGACCTCACCAGGACCTGGGTAGAGGCATCCATGCTCAGGTTCTCTGTCTGGATACAGGCACAGGTGGAGGAGACAGGAGAAGTACTGGCACAAGCGCTTCAGGTCTTCATTACCATCAGTCACTCCCTCTTCAACTCCCCTGTCTGCAGTCCCCTGTCCGCTTCGCTCCCCTGGTCGCACTGCTCTGGCTTTTTAAAGCCTGCTTGCCTAGGTCAGGCCTGCCCCCTTCTGAGTCACACAGGGGAAGGCTGAGCCTGAGGCTAATCAGAGGCAATCAAGGGAACAATGGCAGGCTCTCAGTCCCAACTGCCACAGAAGCTGAAACTGAAACTGCTAGCACTCACCTGGAATCAGACTCTCAATTCACACTTCAAACTGTAAAATTCAAACAGTCAGGCACATGCACACACTCACACTCACACCACAGCTTGTACTCTCACCGGGTAGCCTCTTCGACGGTGGGGTCGCTTTGCTCTCCCTCTTCAACTCCCCTGTCTGCAGTCCCCTGTCCGCTTCGCTTAATGATATGGCTGAACTAAAACTAGTCTGTAAAACTGTAAATAAAATTGTCCATACTACTTGTTTAATGTAATCAATATAGATGTTGTGATGTCAAAAAACAAATAACAACAAGAAGAAAAACAGGGAATTTATCTGTCTACTAAATTGCAACCACCACAGAACTGGTACCAGCTTCATCCTCTGTCTTAGAACAGATGGCATATGTTATCCTTTTTTAAAAGTCTCAAAGGTGTAGCTGTGTTAGTCTATAACTTTAAAAACAAGGAGTAGTCTCTCATGGACAAAACCCACTTCCTCAGTTTAGCAAAATGAAGTAATAGAAAAAGAAGGGGGGGAAGTATATCTCAATTGTGGTGCTGGTGCTAATGAAGCTAACTTAGTGGGCTGGAAGTTTCCCATACTTAATTTTTTATGTTAATTGGGTGTTGAATGTAAGGAAAGCAGTTGTTATAATGGGACATCCAGTTTAGGTCTTTATTCAAGCCACAAGAGACAGCATCAAATTTGCATATGATGGCCAATTGCACACAGTTTCTCTGTAGCTGGCTTTTGAAATTCCTTTGTAGAAGAATGGATATTTTAAAATCCGTTAATGAGTACCCAGCTGATAACAGGGTGTATCGCAGGGGTCGGTTCCTGGGTGAGTATATCTGATTTGTGGTGTGTGGGTGAAAGGTCCAAAACATATGTATGCTTACTTTCCTTAAGCTCAACATTCAGGATGTGGCTTGCATTACAGCCAAAATACTTTAATATCAACCTATAAATCTATTATAATAAAACAAATGATCAAACCAATAAGAAAATCCATAAGAAAAAATATATAGGCAAGCAAATAGGCTAGCTCTATAGACTTCAATCAGTTAGTCACCTAACTACCTGATTTGTGGGACCAATCAAGTGATTACATGTACATGTTGCATGAGATTGGCCTGCAAATAATTGTGGTGGAAAATAACAATTCTAAAATCAAGGTTCATAATGTCATGTTTCAGATTCCTCACATTCTTTTTTTTTCCAAAAAAGTCAAGTTGTGGATTTTTTATATAATAAAAAACCCCAGATTTCTACAGAATACACTGATATGTGGGCAGGAAGTTTCATCCTATAAGGTGTCTGCTCAATTCCACGGGGAATTTATGATCTGCTCTACTCAAGATCAGCTAAAAAACAATGCCATCTGGTGTTAAGTAGAATGCTAGCCAAGAGCTGGCAGAAAAATAGGTTTGACAACCTTGACATAAAAACTACTTATTCCCAATGCCAATTATTTGCTCCCCGTCATTTCAAAGACATACATTTCCAAGAATGGCACTTAGCTCTACTGGCATCTGAATTACAACACACACAATCTTTACACCACAGAGATTAAAGTGCAAATACTTATACAAAGTGTCAAACAGAATTAACAGAGGAATCTGGAAATAAAATACTAACAGCTGAACAACAAATCAGCATATTCATGATAAAGAAATGCTGACATCATTAATTGTTTCATAGGTCCAATAGAAACAGAGAAAATGGAGGATGAAAGCCATTAATCGATCTGGGGACACCAGAATCTAGTCTCTTTGTTTTTGTGGGTTTTAGTCATTTGGTGATACAGATTTTTTTAAGTCTCATCAGAGAATTTATGTGAGTGCTCCACCTGAAGTCTATTTTCTCTAAAGAAATAAAATTCAGTGTTTACATTCTACTGTATACATTTACTTAGATTAAGGACCTGAAATAAAAGTAGACTAAGCCTTCTGTGCCAAATTTTCTCCTGGTGTAAATTGGCTCGCATCCACTGACTGCAGAAAATTTGGCCTGGTATTCATTTTCACATAGTATTTGACATATGTCAGATGCTAAAGCAAATGATAAGAATCACGACTTGCAGTGCTGTAGCCATGTTGGTTCCAGGATATTAGTGAGAAAAGGTGAGTGAAGTAATTTATTTTATTGGATCAGCTTCTGTTTTTGAAAGAGATAAGCTTTCAAGCTTACACAAAGCTCTTGCACATACTTTATATCTTTGTGAAAACAGTGCCCTATTTTCAGGAGTTTCATTGTGTTTCTGTCTGAAAGCAGAAGAGAAAAAGCCATAGATTCTCTTGTTCTAAATATAAAAATTCAATTTCAAAGTCAGTAGCATTGATAGCAATGGCATCTCACTTACAATTCATAACATATAAAACAAATGATCAAGGCTAAATAGAAGAGGATTTCAGGGAAATGGCAATAGTAAGCTTTCTGATCTATAAATATGAATGCTAATCTAAAAAGGAAGCTACTACTTGTATGTTTGGCATCCATAGCAGGACACAATGGCTCTCAGAACAGATACAACATCAGGGACTGGAACTTTTAAAATATAACCTATGATGACAAATTACAGACAGCATTCTTCTTTCTCAAAAAGCAGATAAACTTCAGGTTTCTTACTGTAGAAACCTTGTTACTCTAGATAGATTTCAAACTGTAGATTCAGTTAGCATAAGTTGTGTAATGTAACATCTTATTAACATAGAGTAGCACTTTGGGTGATTGCTTAACATGTCCTTGAGGTGGCTACACACTACCGGATGGATTGTTACTATTTATTTCTTTTTTTGCTAGTCCTAATATTGCTTATCTTTTCTTTGGAAAGAAATTTTTGAAAAAACAGGGTCCAATTGTAGAGAAGAACTAATATAAAGATTTAAATATTGACTTATTCCCAGGACACAGGTATTATATACAAGGACTATGGTTTTCAGTTTAATTAAGAGCAAAAAATTCCAATAAAAAGACCAAATTTTCTCTTCATGGTTTTAGGCTTTTGCTGTAAGCCAAATATAAATAATCACTATAACTGCTGATTATCTTTCTTTTAATACACTACTCTCAAACTGAAGACATGAACTGATTTGCAAATATGATAACTGTTCCATGGAATGCTGCTTTGGGTATATTGGGTTACAGATTCAGCAAATTCAAAATACTATATAGTGATGCAAAAAAGCAAATAAGACTCAGATGTTTTGAATATATAAAATGCAATATCACCAATGGATACTAGTTTTCTATTTCACACATATGATATATTTACTTAGGCATATATATACTGTGAATTTAGGTCTCAGTTATATACAGTGGCTGCATCTAGACTGGCAAGTTTTTCCACAAAAGCGGCTGCTTTTGCAGAAAAACTTGCCAGCTGTCTACACTGGCCACTTGAATTTACGCAAGAACATTGACGATCTAATGTAAGATTGTCAGTGTTCTTCTGAAAATACTATGCTGCTCCTGTTCGGGAAAAAGCCCTCTTGCGCAAATGTATTTGCGCAAGAGGGCCAGTGTAGACAGCTAAAAACTGTTTTGCGCAAAAAAGCCCCGATGGCGAAAATGGCGATCGGGGCTTTCTTGCGCAAAACCGCGTCTAGATTGGCACGGACGCTTTTCCGCAAAAAGTGCTTTTGCGCAAAAGCATCCGTGCCAATCTAGACGCTCTTTTCCACAAATGCTTTTAAAGGAAAAACTTTTCTGTTAAAAGCATTTGCGGAAAATCATGCCAGTCTAGACGTAGCCCGTATTTATAGAAGCCTAACAACATTATACACCAGTTTAATTCATATGAAAGATTATAGTCAATGATTTCTTTGAGATTTAGCTCATCACTAGAGGGAAAATATATATGATTGAAAAGAGTGCACCAGTATTTCTTTTTAAATGCTGAATGAGCACTCAATTCTCCTGTGACAGGTTGAAACATGAGCAATGCATATAGAATCAATGGACCTTACTGATATTTCAGTACGGTAGAATGTTTATATAGATTTTTTCAGTATTTTAAAAGGTTTATTCATAATGGACCTGATTCAGTTCCCATAAAAGATAATGGCCATCTGACTTCATTAAAAACTGAATCAGGCTTACTACCAGCAGGCAAAATATAGAAAAACCTGTTTCATTGAATGTCAGTAGGGCTTGGGCATTTCTGGAATTGTTATGCAGTATCTTTACTAAAGATAGTCAGAAACAGCCAAACCAGAAATAAGCCACAAATTTTCCCCAAAGGTAGTAATCACTGAAATAATTTATCAAGGGGTATGTAGTCGACATGCTGTCATTTGAAATATTTTAACTAGGACTGAGCCTCGTCCAAAAGTTGTGGGTTTAATGTGGAAATTTCTGGGTGGGATTTTATGGCATAGGTTATATAGGAGGGCAGACTAGGTTATCAGAATGGTCCATTCTTAGGCTTAAAATGAAACAAAAAAAATCCACCCTATGATTCTTAGGTTTTAAAATTGTGGCAGCTATATTTATCATGAAGATCTTGAAATGACAAAAATGTCTGCAAAAATTGAGACTAACATGCCTCTATAGCATACTTTACTTAGTTGGAAAATATATTAATTTACAGCTTACATGATTTGATATTATAGATAATACCGATATTTTAATTTACTTGATTAGTTCTTCCTCTCCATAAAGCCAACCCCAGTCTTAATTTTGAGCACCACCAATTTCTTCAGATTTTTTTTGTATTAAAGCACTATAGCAGAGCTAAAATTAATATGTTAGATTGTGTCTGCAAAAACAATGAATAGTCCTATGGCACTTTAGAGACTAAGCCCTGGTTTACAGTAGAGAATTATTTCAAAATGACAAGTATAGCATCCACACTACCAAGCCCATTATTTCAAAATAATGGGCTGGTTATTTTGAAATAATAATTCCAGTTTTCCATGATGAATAATGCTAATTTTGAAATAGTTATAGTTATTTTAAAATAGCAGTCATATGAACTCTTTCATGTTGCTATTTCAAAATAACTATTCCTCAGAGTAGTTCAAACTAATTACTCCCCAGTGCTTCCTGAGGCTCTAAATCGAGGTAGTGTTTCCACATTAACGGAGTTTGTGTCAGACTAATTTTGAAGCTTCCCCTTAGTGTGGGCATGCTATTTCAAAATTATTATTGCAGGAGTTATTATTCAAAATAACTTATTTCAAAATAATTCCCAGTTGCCCCACCATGCCACTGACCCAGTGGCCCCACCATGAGTGAGGCAGCCAGTGCCAGCCAGCCCTCCACTGCTCCCCAGGCCCAGTGCCCCAGCGCCCCAGCTCCCAGGAGCCTGCCAGGTGCCGGAGAAGGCAGGTGCTGTCCTGGTCCATTGCGGAGATCATGGACCTGATTGAGGTTTGGGGGGATGCCTCCAGTATCCAGGATCTCTGCACTAGATGGAGGAATGTGGCTGTCTACAGATGGATGGCTAACACCCTGACTACGAAAGGCCATATATGTACCCAGGAGCAGGGTGCGCATGAAAATGAAGGAGCTGTGGCAGGCCTATGCCAGGGCCACAGGGGCAGCTCCCAAACAGGGGCAGACACCTGCCCCTATTTTGATGCTCTGGACCGCATCCTGGGGGATGGGATGGTCCGTGCCACCCTGGGGGTCATCGATTTTGGAGCAGAGGGCCCTGACTAGGGCATGGAGGAGGAGCATCAGGAGCTGCAGGAGCCCAGAGGGAGCATGCCATGCAGCCAGTACCCCCGAGCCATTCCAGCAGACCCGTCACTAGTATCATCTGGGGAGGAAACAACATGTGAGTGCCATCACTGTCCCCTTATTGGGGGGCGAGGAGGGAGACCAGGGACTGTGCACATGGGCCTTGCTTACCACGGATCATACAGCAACCTGTGCACGTAGGAGCATGTGCCATGCCAACCCTGGGCACATGGCCCCAGCTGGCTGCCACACAGGGGCCTTGGCCTGTTAGTCACATGTGTGTTGGAAGAGACATGACATGCTCCTGACCCTGGGGTGGGACCAGAGCCGGATTAAGGAGGGGCTAGCCGGGCAGCTGCCCGGGGCACCAAGCTATGGGGAGTGCCTGATTGCAGCTGTAAGGGGTGCCATGCGGCCTCCGCCCTCGTGCACATGGCGCCCCTTAAAGCTGTAATCAGGAGCTGTGCGGCCCCCGCCCCCGGGAGCACAACGCCCTTACAGCCCGGGGGTGGGGGCCAAGCGGCACCTGATTACAGCTGTAAGGCGCACTGAACGCTCAGGGGGCAGGGGCCATGCATGCGCTGTGCGTTGGGAGGGCGGGGTCCGCGCATGTGCTGCACCTGCTGCCCAGGATGCAAGAATGGCTTGAGCCAGCCCTGGGTGGGACACAGCAGGACGCCCTCCCTTCACAAGGACATTCTACACAGAGGCAGGGGACATCTCTCCCCCATCTCACCCACACTATACACCTGGGTGTTCCTTCAGCACTAGTACCAGGAAGTAGTCTACAACATTCTCCAAAAACTTTCTTGATTTTCTATATACTGCTGTATTGGTCTCCCAACAGATGTTAGGGTCTAAGGATAGGTCTAGACTACATCCCTCTATCGGCAGAGGGATGTAAATGAAGCACTTCCAAAGTACATATGAAGCTGGGATTTAAATATCATGCACTTCATTTGCATAATCATGTAATGGCGCTCTTTTGAAAAAGTGCTATTTTGAAATTGAAACCGTGGTCTAGATGTGGTTCTTTCAAAAATGGAGTGCAAAAAATGAGGTTTACAGGATCTTTTGAAAAAGCACTCCATGTTTGAACGAACCATGTCTAGACTGTGGTTTCAATTTCGAACTAGAGCTTTTTTGAGAGTGCCATTATATGATTATGCAAATAAAATGCAGGATAGTTAAATCCTGGCTTAATTTGCACTTTGGAAGTGCTTCATTTACATCCCTCTGCCGACAGAGGGATGTAGTCTAGACATAGCCTCAGTGTCTGCGTTGTTGGGCCGTGGCCCATTATCCCAACTCGGTCCCTGCATGGGGAGCTTGTGGGTCAGCAGGACAAGATAGGATGTGGCATTCTAGAGGGCTCAGTGGTAAAATTAGCTCACCAGATCTCAAAGGAATCCTGTCACAGTATGTAATTGTGATATGAAACACATTAAGATAAATGTGTATTTCAAAAGTTGATCTATGGAAAAAGCATTAGAACCTAGAATTTTCAAGGCAATTTAAATTTGGCAGGTGCAGAAAAATAGCACAAAATGTATTGGCCAAAGTGTACTGGTATATGTTGTGGGTAATTGTTCAATTTCTGCTTGCCCTATTAACAGAGAATAAGGCAGAATTTGAGATAACTGGATTTCTGTTTGTGTGAAAATGTCTAGAAGTGTTAAGATTCATTTGGAACTGCTCTATAAATAGTTCCTGTAATAAAAGGAGACAGATTAATGTAATAAGAATGAAGTGCTTTAGTTATCATGCAGCTGTAGCAGATGAAACAATAAGAAGCAGTTATAGAATACTACAAGAAACCCTGTCCCAATCCTCTGATGGTAAAACCAGTCCTGGTAATCTAGTCATCTAAACAGACACCTTTATTTTTAACTTTTGTGTAGAGGGCTCCAGTTTGAGTGTGTTCAGCAAGTAAGCTAAAATTACATTCCTATTAACAGTAACTCATCCATCTATTGCAGTGAGAATTTTCCCACACATTGATGCCACTCATGCTCATATGGGCAACCCCATTCAGAAAAATCTAGCAGCTATAAATTACTCATGTGTTTATAACATTCTTACAAAAAATTAAGTGGGCTGAATTAAAACCAGAAGCAGCAATCTGTGAGTTTCTGAATGTTCTAAATCTGAATCCCAGTTATTAAATCTCAACAGCATTTTTGGAAAAACAAATGCACTCTTTGATTTTACTACTAACTCAATCACCCAAACCCCTCCTTAACTATATCAGCCACCTCACACACCAAACATTTTTAAATTTTATTTCTCTTATGAGAGAGAACATATGGCCTTGTCATTACGTAAGGGCAATCTCATAGGAGCTTCAATTACAAAGACAGACATTTTGAACTGTTTTGTCATGTACGGTAGGATAGAGCTCTTGATTACTTGAGTTGCTAAGCAGATAGGGTGTGGTGTTGTGCACCCTGATGGCAGCTAGTATGGGCCTTCATTGATCAACACAAGTAGTTGCAACTATCAAACCAGAAGACTACAAATCTGTGGGTCACAAGGGGCAGGTTTGTATTTTGTGAGATAGTGAGCAATTTGCTTGCCCATCAGAGGGAAATGAGTGATTTTTAATAATTGGACACACCATAATATTGAGTCAAAAAGCACCCATTCAGCAGTACAGGGTATCGCGGTAGTAGCTGTAAGGAGAAACATAGTTTGAAGCACTTCTTTCTGCATAATCTCCATTTTGCCTGATTTTTTTTCTGTTCTTCCTACAGGTTCTGACTTTTGCGTAGGTCCTGGAAACTGTGGAAGATATTACTACTTAGATATAATGTATGAGAGCTGTAAAGCTTCAGTTTCTCAGAACTGATGACAAAGTCTTAAAACCAACTTATATTTGCTCAGATTTCAATGTCTATTTTTCACAATTAGTTCATGAAATTTAATAAAACATTTTAGAAAGAGCATCCACGTTTCAGTTTAATAAACAAAAATCAGACCAGTTTTGCATTTTCCTCTGAACAATTTTCATCACTCTATTAGTACATATTTGCTGAAGTGTAAAATCCCTTCACCTTTGCTCACAACCCATTCATTCTCACCCACAGAATTCCACCTAATACCCTTAAAGAATGAAAAAAATAGGGATGGGGTGAGGAGGGAAGAAAGATGTTTGTATTTATCAGTAGCTATGGAGCAGACAGAACAAGGATATTACTGTTGATGACATGTATTAAGGCACTGCTGCAAAAGCCTAGGCACCCTTAAATATGCATTTCCTGATCTACAAGGGCATAACGTATCCATACAGACTGAAGGTTGTGCGGCAAGAGGGTATTGTGGCTAGTGAATTTCCTCACATTCTGAACAGGAAGAGATGGCTCATTGAGATAGTATGCAAATTACAGGATAAATGTACAATGAAGGCAACCAGCCCATTCATCAGTGTGTGCATTGTCTTGTTTAAACAACACTTCCTAGCCCTGTCCATGGTCCACTTCCCTTTCCATCTGCAAGCAGGACTCCTGCCACAGCATATCACAACTGTAGAACACGTGCCCAGAGTGCTGGCAGCTGCCGTGGCCCCCTGGGCAAGGTGTGTGTGTGTGTGTGTGGAGGGCAACTCCGCACTCCCAGAGGGTACGTCTACACTACAGCGCTAATTCGAACTAAGCTAATTAGTTAATTCGAACTAAGCTAATTCGAACTAACGCATCTAGAACTAAAAACTAGTTCGAATTAGCATTTTGCTAATTTGAACTAGCATGTCCACATTAAGTGGACCCAGAACCGGGCTTAAGGATGGCTGAAAGCAGTGCCGGCAGGGCATCAGAGGAGGACTTATAGCGTAGAGATGATGTCTCAGGCTAGCTGAGGGCTGTGCTTAAAGGGTCCTGACCCCCACCCCGGACAGACAGTTCTCAGGGGTGCCCCGCTTGCAAACCAGTCCTGGCTTGGAGTGCCCGGAGTACCCACACTGGACACATCACAGCACTCGGCCATCAGACCGGCTGCACTTGCCGCAGGCTGCCATCTGGGGAGAGGGGGCAATCGGGGGGCTGCAGGAGAGCTTCCACCCCCAGAAGCCCGCAGAGCCAGCCCAGTCCTCCCCATTGGGGGCTCATTCCACATTCCTCCCTCACCTCCTTCCACTTACCCCTCCCTAACCCCCCTTCCTGATGTACAAAATAAAGGACAATTATGTTCAAAAATAGAATCTGTCTTTATTGAACAAACTGGGGGAGACTGGGAAAAGGAGGTGGGAGAGAGGAAGAGAGAGAGTGGGAGAGGGGAGGGCAACTAAAATGATCAGGGGTTTGGAACAGGTCCCATATGAAGAGAGGCTAAAGAGACTGGCACTTTTCAGTTTAGAAAAGAGGAGACTGAGGGGGGATAGGATATAGGTCTATAAAAGCATGTGTGGGGTGGAGAGGGTGCATACAGAAAAGTTCTTCATTAGTTCCCATAATAGAAGGACTAGAGGACACCAAAGGAAAGGAATGGGTAGCAGGCTTCAAACTAGTAACAGAAAGTTGTTCTTCACAAAGCAAAGAGTCAACCTGTGGAACTCCTTGCTGCAGGAGGCTGTGAAGGCTAGAACTAGAACAGAGTTTACAGAGAAGTGAGATAAAGTCATGGAGGTTGGGTCCATGGAGTGGTATTAGCCAGGAGGTAGGAGTGGTGTCCCTGCCCAAAGTTTGTGGAAGGCTGGAGAGGGATGGTATGAGACAAATGGCTTGGTCACTGTCTTCGGTCCATCCCCTTCAGGGTCCCAGGGTTGGCTGCTGTCGGCAGACAGGCTACTGGGCTAGATGGACCTTTGGCTGACTCAGTACGGCCATTGTAAGCTCAGGGCTCAGGTTCGGGGGTCTCAGTGGACCACCTTGATTTTCATGCACACCTGCTCCTGGGTGGCCAGGCTGGCTGCTCTCCTGCCCTAGACGGCCGCTTTCCTGTGCCTAGTGTGGAGGTCGTGGATGAGGTCCACGATATCCGCACTAGACCAGGCAGGTGCCCGTCTCTTGCGGTCCCGGGCAAGCTCCCGTTAGTTCGAATTAACTTTGTAGTGTAGACATACCCAGAAAGAGTAGATCTTTGGGAGGCTGGGGCTAAGTCCTCTGCATCACCTGGAGTATGTCACTTTGGTCCCTGCAGTCTTTAGAGCTGCCCAGAGCATGCAGCATTCCAGCAGTGATTTAAAGGGCCCAGGACGCTTCCCATTGCCACTGCCACAGTAGCAGAGTCAGTAGCCAGGAGTCTCAGGTCACTTTCAATCTCCAGGCCCCTTTGCACCCATCCCCTCATCAACGGGCCTACACATGGCTCCAAAGTCCTCAGTCCCTTGTCTACAAACATTTCAATTTCTTTCTGTCCTGTAACCTGACAAATACCGTGGGCAAGAGCGATAGGCAGCTATATTACAGAGGAATGTTGTTTCTGATAACGTTTCAGAAAGATGTCAGGGTGAAGTTAGAGGCAGGATCAGCAAGAGAAATCACAAACAGGGTTTCTGTTCCAAAATATTAACATGTTGAGAAAGATCCTCTTGCTTCTGCCCAATAGATGTGCCCATATCTAGGTCAGTGAAGTCGTAATTAAGAAACTGTACTTTCTCAATTTGTGTTCTCAGAGATATGTAGGTGCCACTCACTGCTCTAGTTACAAATCAACTTTTTTAGACTATTTTGCATTACATCACATTAAACCAATAGTGTACTTTCTGGACGCACTCCGGCCATTTTCCTCCATGGCTTTGCTTCCTGGCACTCCATAATAACTTATTTTTATGACTCCAAATAGCCATGTGACAAACATTTTCTGTCTCCTGCTTTGTATAAGAGACAGTATATTATCTCTTCTTCATATATTTGGTAGCAATACAAAAGATGAAAAACACAGAGTCATAGAGACAGTTGATAAAAATATTCTTCCTTCTATCCCATCATTGTGGCTTGGGTTATCATGCGAACATCCAACATTTTCATCTGAGATGGAACAGAGGTCCACTTGTTAAACCCCTTCTTTGATGCGTTCATGAGGTCAGCTCCTACCAGACCTATCACTAGGTGTCCTTCATTTCATGCACATGTCCAAACCAGCAGTCAGACCTCCCAGATGTCAGTTTCATCATTGATTTTTACTTCCATCACAATAGTTTCATTTCAAAATCTGTTTCTCCGTGTAATGCCGAGTCAATATTGCCCATGTCGAATGTACAATTGTACAAAGTTGGGATTTTAATCTCATTGGCATGCATTTATCATGAAAGTACTGCATTTACTATTAATTTTTAAGAGGAAGAAAAGGAATAAGGATTCATTAGAGTCTCTTATAATAAGCCGACCTGCTGCAAGTTTAAATATTCTTAGTCATTACAGTGATTAAACCTGATATGAAAAAATATACTAGTATCATCTACTCAATATAAATTGGAGAGAAACCTATGACTCAAGAAAGTCATATAAGAGGGTATAAGGATATGCAGGTCTGGATAAACTGGTAATTATGGATACTTCCGGTATAAAACCATGTCAGTGAGACAATGGAATGAGTCCCATTGCAGCTGACAAGTTACAGTTTGGGTGCATCTAGACTGGCAAAAACTTGCCAGCTGTCTACACTGGCCACTTGAATTTGCGCAAGAGCACTGACTTTGTACTGTACAAAATCAGTGCTTCTTGCACAAATACTATGATGCTCCCACTCAGGGATAAGCCCGTGTAGACAGGGAAGGAATTTTTGCGTAAGAAAGCCCCGATGCACAAAATGGCGATCGGGGCTTTCTTACCCAAAATCACATCTAGACTGCCCATGGATGCTTTTGTGCAAAAGCACTTTTTGTGCAAAGGCACTCGTGCCAATCTAGACGCTCTTTTGCGGAAATACTTTTAACAGAAAAACTTGTTAGTTAAAAGCATTTCTGCAAAATAATGCCAGTCCAGACGTAGCCTTTGAGTTTTGGTTACCAGAAGGCTTGCTGAGCTATTATTCAAAACAAACTAATCCCCTCCCCCCCCACCAACAAGAACAAAGACACTTTGCCAGTGGCTGCACATAGAAATCCTTGATCACATTTATTAAGTGATGAAATTTTGGTGTGTTTGTGAAACTGATCAAAACCTAACCAATAACTGTACATTCATATGTACTGTACCTTTGGAGATGGGGGACTAATTCCAATAATGCTGCCAAGCCTGCAGCTGAAGAGAACTCCCAGGTTATTGGGATAAAACCTCCTTACTCCAGGACAGATGGCGTTGTGTGATACTCAGCTCTCCCATGCCTATCCTATGTGATGCAGCTATCCTACAAGCAGTTTTTGCAGACAGTGACAGCTTAAGCTACTTGGAGATGTATAGGTTTTTTAGATCTGTGGCCTTTAGTGGGAACCATCATACATTTCACCTCCTTTTTAATTAGGAAACCCTCATCAACAATTCCTTCAGCTTTCTCTTTTGGGCAGGGGGAAGGGAGTGGAAAATTTGCAAATGCATTTTCTGTTGATTCCTTCATGAAAACCAAATTGAATAAAGCCACAGATCAAGTACAATTATACAGTATCAGGTTTTCATTGCAGTTTTATTATTTTGAAAGGTTATATCCTTTTTTTATAGCCTACAATTAACCAAGAAAATCCAAAGATACTATATGATTTTCTATCAGATGACAGAAAAATAGATTAGCAGCTATCAGAGTCTATCAGGCTCTGCCCTCTACTGCCCTGAGATCCCTCTGCTTAAGAAAAATTCTCTCAATCTGTACTACCAGCAAGATGTAGCCTTCCAGAGACCTAGAATGCCTTCCTTCCTTTTCTGTAGCTTTGGGTAAGACTGGGACAGGAGAGAAGAGCCGCAGTCCTAACCTTGGCATGAAGTGATATGAATCATAGAATACTAGAACTTTAAGGGACCTTGAGAGATCATCAAGTCCAATCCGTTGCCCTCACAGCAGGACCAACCACTGTCTAGATCATCCCTAATAGTTGTCTGCCTAGTCACAAGCAGTTGCCATTTTATGTGTGTTCAATAGTTTAAAGGTGCAAGACAATTCAGAATTTGGCTAACTGATCAGTTAAAAAACAGATGCCAAGCTTACAGCACAGGCCACTGTGCTCCAGATAGGTTGTCACACCTTGTAAACTGAGGCAGGAACTTCATTTAGTACCAGGATTAATTAGAAGGGGGTGCTGAGGGATGACCACCCCTGTAACAGTGAGGTACATAGAAGTTTCTAAGGAGTTCTTATATTTTGTTTGCAGAAGCTACAACATTAATAAAAAATCAGTTTAGTAAGAAGACCAACAGTATAACAATAATCAGTATGGTATCAATCTTTTTAGCCATAGATTTCAGAGTGCTTTACACAAGTAGTTAATTATCATTCTTATCTTTTAAAATAAGAAAGTGAAGCAGAGAAATCCAAATACTTTCAAAACTGGCATTGTCCTTTTCATACCTCAACTTTTTGATTTCCATATACCACCTGATTTTCATTGACGCTGCATATCTTCTAGACTAGTGACTGATATGGAATGTCTGATGCTTTGCATCTCTGATATGAGGTTTAAAGGGGCTGACCCAAGGCCTACTGAAGGTGGGCTTACCAAAGGCGACTGAAGATCAGCATCAGAGCTAGAAATAGAACTCAAGTCTGGCCCTTTGTGTACATGAAATTCCATATTTTCACTCTCAGCACCTGTTTCTTTCAGTAAACAGCATGGACAGTGCTCACTGAATGATCAGGTATGGAATATTTTGTTTTATTGCCATTGTGCAATATGTTAGTGGATGTTTTATTTTATGCATATTATTCACATTAAAGTTAACTCCTTCATGAGATTTCCTAAGGCATTCATCACTACACTGAGGATACATCTACACCACAGAGGAAGATCAAAGCTGATGCTGTCCATTTTCCAGAGTTCAAATTAGTAGTCTAGTTAAGACAGCTAATTTGAAGTAAGAGGAGCACTCTGGTTGATGCTTTCACAAGGAGTAAGGGAAGTTAAGGGAGAGTGTTCTTCCAAAAGCTGAGTTAAGCTATTTCAACTTCAGCTACTTCAACTTCAGCTGAAGTTGCATAAGTTAATTTGACTTTGTCCCGTAGTGTAGACATACCCTGAATGTTCATAACCAATGAATTTATCTTCACACTTCTGAGATGAGGGGATGGTAAAGTCACTATTTTAATCTAACAGTATCTTGATATCTGATTAAGTTAAGAAGGGTTTGGAATAGGATTAGGAACTGATTTTTCAAAGAAGAGATTTTAAAAAACTGTTCTACGCACAGCTACAATTGACTTCAGTTGCAGCTATAAGCACTTAGCACTTTTCCATTTCAGACCTAGACACCCAAAGAATGAGGAATACATGAGAAAAGTTGATATGGCTAGTCATTAAATGACTAGATTAGCATCAAAGACTTTGACAGACGGAAGAGTAAAATCCATTTCTCCAGAGCAATATGCAACTGCCTTCACCCTAAGACCATCATATCTTTTACTGAACTCCCCTGCTTCATTTACTACAATTCTCATAATTTCCATCAACGGAGGCAGCTTGCAACAAGCTATAGTACTGTCCATGCCATCCTACCGACACTACCTGGTCTGCTGGAGAGTGGACACAAGATTTCCCACATTCACTTTTATGGTATGACTTGGCAGTGTAGAGCTGCTTACTGTTAAAATGTCTGGGCATAAATTCTACATTGCTTAGGCATAAGACTGAAGAGTGGGTGCTTATTTTCCTTCATGTCATGCATGGGTTTGCAATACAAATCACAGTTATCCACATTTATAATTCACCTCTCAAAACATTTTTTAAATTTAACCCTCACAACACGAGAGACAATGACACACTCATCCTCCATTTTACCAATTGGAAAACAAAGGTACAGAGAAGTGATGACTTGCTAAAAAGTCACCCAACAATCCAAAAGAAAACCTAGATCACATGACTCACATGCTTTCTTTTAAATGTAACTGATCAATCTCTTAGAGTATCAATAAAGCATGGTTTATAGTTATACGGACTAACACAGGAGGTTTCTGAAATACCTTCAGAAGGTCTTTCAGCATATTAGTCTTTCAGTGTAATAAAACTGAAATAATCGCAGCTTCATTTAAATTTAAATGGCTGCCCTGCTCGGCCGATCAGCTGTTTGTTGGCAGATTGGGACAGTCTGGACGCTCCCCTGCCGACATGAAAACCCTTTATCGACCTCCCTGGTAAACCTCATCCTACGAGGCATAACGGGGAGGTCAATAAAGGGCTTTCAGGTCAGTGCGGAAGCATCCAGGCTAGCACGCTGAGCCAACAAATAGCCGATCAGCTATTCGTCAGCTCAACGCGGCAGCCATTTAAATTTAAATGAAGCCGCGATTATTTAAATCGCGGCTTCATTTCCCTTTGCTGATCAGCCTAATCTACATGGCTCCATCGATGGAACCATGTAGTTTAGACACACCCTAGGTCAGGTTAAAAGAGAGCAGTGGGAAGTTACAATAATTTGTATGCCAGTTAGAGAACATGTTGCTACTTACATAACACCCAGTGCAAATATATATTTTGTGAAGTACTGAAGAAGAATTTTGATAACATTGTTCACCACAGTCAATAAGTAGTCCCCTATTAGTGCATAATTATGGGCCCTTTGCTCATAAAGTTATTGCTATAAATAGGATGATTTCTTATTTTTGCTGCAATGAGCTGATTTTTTATTTTGTGTTGCTTTTTTAGAGCTGAATTTTTCCAGAATTTGAAAAAGTTGAATATTTGGGTTTTCCTTTGTGTCCCCTTTTTTGCCACTAGATATAGGTGAATGAATAGTGTCAAGAGGTTCTTTATACTTCTGCCCTTTCTTTTCTACCTTTCAAAACTTTTCCACTTTAGAAACGTTTGAGTAACAAAAGGAAAAAAATTAGGTAACATAACTTTTAACCCAATAGCATTTCAAGAGTAATGGCAGTTTTGAAGAGTGGACTGAAGAAATCAAAGCAGAGAAGGGAACCCTCCTTCCACCCCTTCCACTCCCAAAAAAACCCACCACACAGAATTGTGGATATGATTCATTGTTTTACTCATTACAAAAGAGAGTAAAACATTTTTTACAATCTGGGGTTCAGGAAACATTTTTAAGTCAAAATTTTGACCAGCTCTAATACAGAGAAAAGTCGCTTATAGTATAAAGTCCAAAATCTGGCAAACTTTTTTATGAAACACAGAAGCTCCTTAGAAGTGTAGAATAATCTTTCAAACACTGGAAGATAAATATTTAACTACAACATGCTTTGGAATTTCTATAACCATGGCTCTCAATTGTTTTCCATATCATGAACTCGGTTACCTCAGAAAAAAAGGTTTGGAATCCATCTCCATTTTACTTATAAAGAAAGAAAATGTAGTTGCTAGTCTCTTGGACTAGAAAATTGAAAACCTATGTTAGCAACTGTCCTCAAACTGGGGGTGGGGGTAGGTGAGCTTTCAGGGAGTCACAAGTTCATTACATGGGAGGTCACAAGCTGTCATCCTCCACCCTCCCAAACCCAGTTTTGTATCCAGCATTATAATAGGCAAAAGTTTGAGAAACTATAGCATTTTTCAGAAGGAGCTTCTGAACAGCAATTTGGTTTGCCCCAGATAGTATGATATCCGTAGTTATACCACATATTACCTACAAAAAGTGAAAAATATGGGAAGCTAGTTCTCCAGTGACATTTTCATTTCTGTATCATTATTAATCAGAATGGCCCACTAATTTGGTAGATATTTTTAATAATACTTTTGTCTGAGTTTTAGGTGCACTATTGCTTTAAAATGACTTTAAAGTAAAGCTGTATCGAGTAAGGAAAGTTTCAAAGTAATAGAATTTTATTAATATCTATATTTTCTCCTACTTTTATTCTTTGAATTTTCTTTATAATTACAAACTATAGTAGCATTTGCTTTTGTTAGACTTGAGAGAATTGTGTAACTTCATTTTAAAAGAAAGTTTTCCTTCCCTAGAAGGCAATTCAGACAGAACAGAGATTTTCTTGGCCTTTACAAACAACTTAATTACACATATGCAGCCCCTTGCACTTTAGTAGGTAGAGATGAAGTGTAAATCAGTTAATAACATAACTGTTTAGAAACATAACTGTTGGGCCCTACTTAGAGTTAATGAACTGGTAAACATAAGTAAGAGGAAAACAAGCTGTTGTGAAGGTTCAATGTACCTATTTGAAAGACTAGTAAAAGGTAATGCACAAAGTAAAATTGAAAGATTGATTTTTAAGATACAATATAAAGATTCTAAACATATCAGATTCCACTCTAAGGAATACTTTGCATTTTTCTTTTGAGAATCCCAGGACACTTTACAAATATTGATTATAGAAAGCATTTTGAGACTTCAAGAATCAATGTGTTTGGTTATTATATATTCCTTTTTTGGCACAGATCTCATATCAAATAGCTTCTTGACAAGAAGATTTTTGTGCCATATGATAGCTTAGAGATTGCTAAGATAACCAAAAATAATGTGAACTGCTGGCAAATTAATGTCTGCTGGTTTATGAACACTGCAGGCACTTTTGTGTTTTCTCTTCCTCTGGCCTACAATCTAATTGAATACTATATAAATTGATTATCTAACTTTCCAAAGCAATAAAATAGATCTGCGTATTATCCTGGATTTTGGATGCTATTCTATCACTTCTAGGGAAGACACTTCTTTATTATGGTTTTTACACAATTAGTGTGTGCATTATTTCTTATTTCTGGGTGTCAATGAGACAGCTGTGGACAATAATATATTAGTACACAAATACTACTATAAGCGTAGAGAAATTATGTTACAGAGCAAGACCAGTACAGTTGGCAAAAGTTAGCCAATTGTTAGCAGTCTCTGCTGAAAGACCAGATTAGGCTCAATGTGCGTAAAGGCACAAAACAGTGGAGAATATGTACTGGGAAGATTGTATGCACCTGATCTGTGTTGATGCCAAGCTGCTCCTGGTGAGGAATTAAGTAAAGGGGGCACTTTGTAGTGCTGAATGTGTCTGGGAACAGCTGGTCACAATTGCAGGTAGCAGGAAGCAGCAATTACAGGCTCATGCAAATACTATGTTGCTACTCTCCACAGATGGTGCTCCATTAGAAGTGTACTACAAAACCTCTTAAAGCGATTCCTTCATGTACATGACTTAGCAGCTGCATTTCATACTTTTACATGCCCTTTAGGACATTCAGTTCCATTCCAGTACATTACAACTGCACATCTTACCTCCTTCTTTCCTTTATCAACATCTAATCTTAATTCAAAATGCAGGACAATGTAGCACTTTAAAGACTAACAAGATGGTTTATTAGATGATGAGCTTTCGTGGGCCAGACCCACTTCCTCAGATCAAATAGTGGAAGAAAGTAGTCACAACCATATATACCAAAGGATACAATTTAAAAAAATGAACAAATATGAAAAGGACAAATCACATTGCAGAACAGGAGGGGGATGCGGGGGGGGGGGGGAGGAAGGAAGGTAAGTGTCTGTGAATTGATGATATTAGAGGTAGGGAGAGTGGGATGTTTGTGAGTTAATGGTATTAGAGGTGATAATTGGGGAAACTATCTTGGTAATGGGTGAGATAGTTCAAATGTTTGTTGAGTCCTTTTTGGAAAGTGTCGAATTTTAACATGAATGACAGTTCAGAGGATTCCCTTTCAAGTGCAGATGTAAAAGGTCTTTGTAGCAGAATGCAGGTGGTTAAGTCATTGAGAGAGTGTCCTTTCTGGTTAAAATGGCAAGAAACTGTTTTCTCTTTGTGATCTTGTCTGATATCTGTTTTGTGGGCATTAATCCTTTGGCGAAGTGTCTGAGATGTTTGTCCAATGTACATAGCAGACGGACACTTTCAGCACATGATAGCATAAATTATATTTCTGGATGAGCAGGAATATGTGTTCTTGATCTTATAACTCACTTGGTTAGGTCCAATAATGGTATCAGCTGAATGAATATGTGGACAAAGCTGGCAACGGGGTTTGTTGCAAGGGAAGGTACCAGGGTTGGTATTAGTGTGGTATGTCCTGTGGTGGTTGGTAAGAATCATCTTGAGGTTAGGTGGTTGTCTATAGGAGACTATGGGTCTGTCTCCCAGAGCCTCTTTGAGTATGGTATCCTGTTCAGATTCTTAGCCAGAAGTATTCTTCCCCTCATCCTCCACTTAGGCTGATACCCACAACTGTTTCCCTCACCAGGCATCAGTACTGACATTTTTGTGTCTCATCTTATTTCATCAGGCAGGTTTTGTATTTTACAGTGATGTTAATTGAAGGGTGAGTTTACACCTATCAGACACTACAGTATTTTGCTTATAAGGTACCTGCTTTATGAATAAAAAAGGGCTTCTGCAGATATTAAGGCCAAAAGAGACCATTCTGATTTAGACCAGAGATGGGAACTAAGCAGCCCATGGGCTGAATGTGGTACACCAGGGTTAGCCCTTAGCAGGCTGCCACCAATATATTTAACTGCACATCTACAGGTATGGCCCCTTGCCGCTCCCATTGGCCACAGATCGCTATTCCCAGCCAATCGACACTTTAGGAAGAGGTATCTTGGTCTGTGCAGCTTCCCACATCTTTCATTAGCCATGAACAATGATCTGCAGCCAATGGGAGCTGCAAGTGGCCATGTTTGTAGACACACAGGTAAATACAGCATCAGCAGCCTGTCAGAAGGTGATGAATCACCCTGATGAATCACCTCCAACTCCTGGCCCATCATTGATTTAGAATGACCTCCTGCATAACAGACGCTAACATGAATCCATTAATTCCTGAATTAAGCCATAAGTTTTGTGTGAGTTAGATCTTTTGAAGAAATGAATTCTGGTATTCACTTAAAAGCTGCATGTGATGGAGAATCCACCACATCTTCTCTAGGTTGTTCCAAAAGTTAGTTACCCTCACTGTTCAAGAACAGCCTCTACTTTTGAGGCCGAAGTGTCCAGTTTAAACTTCTAGACATTGGATCTTACTATGTTTTTACTAACTAGATTAAATAGCCTTCGACTAGCAGAAATGTTCTGCACAGTCATTTCTTACACACCATGCCCAAGTTATCCCTGAACCTTCCATGTAATAAGTAAAATAGATGGCGCTTCTTTAGTTTCTTATTGTAGGGAAGTTTTCCAAACCTCAGTTAATTCTCGTGGCTGTTTTCTGCATCCTTCCAAATTTACATAATAATTTTGAAGAGTTTTCTGTTACTTCAATGATGTCATAGAAGATGAGATCCATCGATTGATGGCTCAGTCCAAAAAGAAGAAGCCTTCCGTTATTCCATTAATGGTCTTATCAGTGCTTTATTCAATGGTAGTACTACCTCCCTACTCCTATATAAATAACTTATTTAACTTGTTATATCCCGTAGGGTTACCGTGACTTTAAGAGAATTAATGGAATCGCTACCATGTGGAAGCTGATAGTGGGAGGAGACAATTATTTTAGTTCAGACTGATGATGGACCTGAGATAAGATGCTCTGTATGTATGTTATGTATCTTAAAAGACTGTTAAGTTACAAGCAATGAATTATTAGTAAAACTGGAAGATTACTTGAATAGCAAACAACACATTGACAATGTCTTTTTCTCAGCTCCTGCTTTCCAGGATGCAGTCCCTATAGTGATTCAGAACTGTTTCAAACCTCCTCAACTTCCACGACAAGTTCAAGTCATGCTTTTTCAGCCTTGCTCTTGCTCCTGTAATAACACATCACAGTGCACATATAATCATTCAGTTATAGAAAAGTGGAAAATCCACAAAGATTCTTCATTTTCATGTATTCTGATAGCTGCCATTTAACCAGTTTTAACTGATTAAGTATATACTACATTGATTTAGTGTAGAAAAAACCCCTAAACATAATGTTGTGTAGTACAAAGTCAAATGCCTAACAAACATCCAGCTATAATGGCTTTTTTCTTCAACTGTGCAGGATTATATATCAACCTCATTCGATTTATCAACAGACTTTGTAACCTCATCAAAAATTATATGTTTATTTGACAGAGAGTATTTTGCATAAAACCATTTTGATTAACATTAATTATGCTGCCACCCATTAATTCTTCACTGATTGCATCTTTATGTACTTCCATAATTTTTCACAAGATTGATGTAAGGCTAAGTGAGCTATAGTTTAGGTCATCCTGTCCATCCATTTTATATATTAACTCAATGTTAGCTTTTTTGCTCTCCATACAAACTTCTACACTGTTCCAAGATGTTCTAAAAAATGAAAAATTAATGGTTAATCTTCGAAAAAGCATAAATTATCTCATTCTGATTATTTAAAAAAGTTTAGCGCTTTCCCTAAACACTTGTTGAATTAAAAAAATAATTTTAATTGTAATATAAATTAATCTAGTTTATTCTGAGAAAGACAGTAGAAATATTTATTGAACATTTCTGTATTTTCTTCATCTTTATTAATCTTTTTCCATCTCTGTCTAGTAACAGACTAGTATTGCTAGGATTATTTTCGTCCTTGATATATTTTAAATCATCCTTCTGTTTGTCCTTCTCACTACTAACCATAGATCTGTCACTGATACATTTGGTTTCCTTATCAGTCACCTGAATTTCATAATTTGACGAATCAATTTTTATTGTTAATTGACACCTTACTACATTCTAGGTGCTTACAGAGTGATTGTTTCATTATTTGTGCTATTCTGTTCTTGGGTATCAACACTAAACTGAGTGAGCTATAACTCCCTGGATTGTCTCCATTATCCTTTTTATAGGTAGGTACCATATTTGCCCTTTTTCTAGTCCTCTGGAAAATATGTGGTCCCTAGACTATTGATGAGACTCTAGATCTCTGTTTGTTCAATGCACAGGAAATAATACAGAAGCCTTTTTATAACAAAAGTACAAGAAAAGAGCAGTCTGAATTATCTTAATGTGTATTTTTAAAGTGTTCAGAACAATGGAACCTTGGCCCTAATAGGGGTCTTTGGGTGCTATCATAATATCTATGATAACTAGATAACTAGTAAACAATACCGCTAATAAGACCATGTACTAGAAAGTAGAGACAGAAATATATATTAGCACGTCTAGTCCATAAGACTTTCTCTACGGCATATTTTATTAGTGCTGTATGTATTCCATAATTAATATTGTGCAATTACAGTGATTGTAAATTACATCTTTACAATTTGCTGTCTGTGAAGTCCCTATACTTCTCAGAATAACATCTGAAACTTCTCTGAAGATACAAAATAATGAAGCATTAAAAAAATAAAGAAAAAGGAATCAAATATGCTCTTTAATTTCTTTGTGTCAGAAACTATCCAGAGACCAATTATGACTGAAGATAACAATTACTTCACCCACTCTTGGTGAATGGTCTAAGTATATTGTGGATAACATTTGTGTCAGGGATGAACGTGACTTTCTGAGATTAAAGGGATCTCAAATTCTGGTAGAAAAGTGAGCATTGACCAAGTTTCTCAGTTAATAATGAGCCTGGTCCAAAGCCTACTAAAATACACAGCTCACATTGGTTTCAATGGCCTTAGGAGTAAGTCCAAATGTGGGTGATATTCTGTAGTCCTTACTCAGACTTTGAAATATTGCTCAAAAGACATTTAACTAGAGAGAAATAATAACAAGAAATTCTTCAGTTTGATAAGAATATTACAGAGATGAAAGAAAAATTATACATATTTAATTTTGTGTGCTATTTAAAAAATCTGTTGTCTAAAATAGACAAAACACATAATGGACTTCCATTAGTTGCTTGGCAACATTGTTTTTGATGTTCTTCTTTTGAATTTCATATTGATTAATTAATTTGAAAACAAATTCTTCAAGGACCCTTTCAAGCCTCCATGCAAATGATTTAATTTGAAAATACATAGTTCATTTCATTGGAGATTTGGCCATAACTGTTGTCAAATAAGACTAAAAGATATTTAAGTTGCACATCATTATTTATTCTCTGATCCTCCAAACACTTCAGCATATGAGCAACTTCATTCCTGTTAGCATCAGGACCTGAAAGTTTATAAGAATGGGCCCTTAAGTAAACCTCAGAACTAATAGTTCATTATATGGTCTTAATTCCAGACCCTAGCACTTGGTGTTGCTGCCACAAACACCAACAAAATTGACATCCTACTTGAAAGCCTCAAAAGAGACCAAGGATATTGCAGACATGGAGACTGAACCTCTATCAGTCTTAATGGAATTGCAGGCCACATTCCCAGGAAGTGTTAGAAATCTTACTTGGCCCATGCTGTATCTGTTTTATATTGTTTCTGGTTTTACTATTTCCTCATTAATGTGACTAATGATTTTTATAATTATTTTTAAATCAAAACTCCCCATTACATCATTTTTAAATCACTCTGATAAAGCGTACCTACTAAGATGCTATAGAATTTTGTTCCTGCAGGGTAGCATGGTATAAAAATGTTTCTAATAATGGAGTCCAAGGTCAATAACATTTCCTGGTCCTAAAGTTGTTAACTAGAGATGATGTGTGTGAAAAACAATTACACATTACAGAGATTAATGGGAAATACTTACATTAGTGGAGAATTAGAAAGAAAATTTATACTGCTCTCAAAAGAGGTAAATTATAAAATATATACTGAGGTAAATAATATTGTTGCTTTAGTAACTCTGAACATTAATATACTTTATATTAGCTAAGTATGCAATGATCTCACTTAGTCATCTGCAGTTGATATCACATGTTAGGGCAATTTTTCATCAATAAGAATAATTAGCTCAATTAAAATTCAAGGGAACTATAATGTATTTCCAGCAATATGCTTTAGAATGATTATCTACTACAAAATGTATTACTCTGAATGGTTGCCAGGTAAGAAAAACAATAGAGTAGCTAAAATTCATGCATCATATGTCATTAAGGCACTGTGGATATATCCGAAAAACATACAGAATTAGAGGAGTTTAAATATTAGAGCGGACATTGTGATCCATACTTTATTTTATATAGCCAGAAGGGAATTCAAAACAGTTCCAATCATGTTATATGAAAATGTTAATATTAAAAAAGATTTACCATGAGTATTTTACTCCTATCCCTCCATGATTGTATGTGTAATTCTTCAGGGATATCCATATAAAAGAAAATTATTGATGTGGGAACTTGGGATTAGTAACCAAAGTTACTCATAATGTTGTATAGTAGAAATCATTCTGTAATCAGCCTTATCAGAAGCTACAATCCTGCTCCCATCAAAGTCAATGGCATGAGATTGGGCAAATATTTGTGAATATAAACATATATTATGAAAGATTTTCAAAAACAACTTAAATTATTTATTTGAATGATCACTGGAGCCAACAACATAAGCTACCAAATCAGAGGATCACTCAACTGCACATCCAGTAATTTGATCTATGCCATCAAGTGCCAGCAATGCCCCACTACTATATATATTGGACAAACTGGACAGTCCCCACGGGAAAGAATCAATGGACACAAATCAGATATACATAAAGGGAACATACAGAAACCTGTTGGAGAACACTTAAATCTACCTAATCACTCTTTCAAAGATCTCCAGATGTCTGTCTTGTCACAAACCAGTTCTACAAGCCAAATGCACAAAGAGGTGTTGGAATTCATCCATACGAAAGCTCATTTAAAAGATGGCATTCAAATATTTAGTTTAATATCCAAAATGGGAAATGGAAATTATACCAAAGTATATTTTCTACATTTTTTTAGATTGACTAAGCAGATATAACTTTCTTTACTTGTTCAATGTGGTGAAACCCAGCCTAAAAGACATTACAGCTCTCTCTTCCAACATCCTTTTAACATAGCAATGAATTCAATTGTATGGAACTAGGAAGAGTTTATGACAACTGCATCACTTATAATAGAATCAATGGAGTTTTGGTTAGGACATATTTTTTTTCTAATAGCTGATTCTCTGTAATGATTTTTAGTGATGCTCCAAATATTAGAAATCCATCAATTGGGACCATAGCCCCTCTATCTTTGCCAGCACAAAGGGCACATCTACACTATGTGGAAGATTGATGCTGCTGCGGTCGATCTTCAGGGTTTGATTTAGTGGGTATAGTATAGACCCACTAGATTGAACTCAAAGGGTGCCCCCATAGGCACTGGTACTCTTGCTCCTCATGTTTGCTCTCATCAGCTTGCCACTGTGTGGCTGGCATGGAAATGCAATGTAATATACGTTGTGTATCTCACTTCAAATTTCTGAAGTAGTATGGACCAGGTCAAAGAGACTAGAATCCACAGGATTACTGTCCAGTGAATGTGGAAGAGGAAGGCTTCTGTACCATTGTTCTTTTCTTCCCCTCAAATGTCCCATTGTAGGTATTCTAGTGTATTTGGGCTATTCAGCACAAAAGGACATGGTCTCACCTTGCAACCTGCAGAGCCATCAATGTGTTTTCTTCTTTTACAACAGCAAATATTAAGTCTAAAGGGGACCTATAACAAAAAGAACCCTACTGTAGCTTCATGTTTGTGTTACATGGATGCACAAAAAGCAAAAGTTTGTGAAAGTGAGATCCTTCCTGGATCTGTCCCTTCTGCACTGTTCTGGACAGCCGAGGAATTCTTCGGTATGAAGGAGTCTGCAGCTAGTGTAGCGGCTAAATCTGGGAACTCAGGAATAGTAATGAAAGTTATGCATAATGTTGCATAGTAGGAATCATTTTATAGTCAGCCTTATCAGCAGTAGCACATTGCTTGCACTTGAGCCAGGCAAGCAACACCCGTTTTTACAGATCTCAGGAGAAAGTCATTTACTGTTATTTTAAAGAGTCTCCACTATCATTTCTTATATTATCATAGCAAGTTGACAACAATTATTCTACTGCTGAGCTGGCAGAGTGCAGGGGATGGAAGATGGCATGCCTGGACTGTTCTGCGTTCCAGTGAAATGCAGTCAGTATGAGAGACTCTGTGGGGCTGCAACAAACCAGCTTCCGGATGTCTTGGGGAGTGAAGATGGCATAAAGTTTTGAGTAAGTGACAAAAAGGGGCTCTTACCAGCCAAGGCTCTGGCCTTCTTTCTTGGATTTCTGTTTTCAGTGCTGGCAGTATTTGATTGTATCAGCATGTACAGGGCCAACCTAGAGATGGAAGTTAATAATAAAATTAGAAATTGATACTTGTTCCTGTGAAATCAGCTTTGAGGAAGCTACATTTTCCTGTGGAAAACTGTTACTTTTTTTTTGATCAGCTCTACTTAACCAAACCCCTCTACTCCCAAATCACACCCAGAATGCATGCATGTAGCATTGAATAGTAGCCCTGGTATTGTGCTTTATAAACATGAACTACTTGTTTCAAACCACTGTCGGTCCACATGCAATAGGAGTGATCACTTTTCTGACTTCTATCACTAACAGATATTTTCTTTTAGTTCAAATGCTGAGAAACCCATCTTTTTGCAACAGAAGGCATTGTGAGTTATTATGGTGAGCAGCGAATTAAGAACCACCAAGTCCGAAATTGGCATGAGTAAATGTCAGTAGTAAAGAATTCATCTGGCTATTAGAGCCAGGGCACAAATGGAGAGATGGGAAGATGGCAGCTTAACAAAACCAGTGGTGACAGCAGAAGGTGGATACCTGGAAGGGTACTCACACAAAATGTGCTCAGTTGTAGTGCATCTGAAAACTGGTCTGGAATTATAAATTGTCCCTTTAATTTGTAAGGAATTTCCTGACCCTGCTTGCATGCTAGATGGTTCAATAGGAAAGTATTTGTGTTTGAAAGAGCCAGCCTATAATAAAGTGAGCCTCTCTGGCTTAGGGAGCAGCTTTCTTCCTTGCTCTCTGTTTATGGATCTTGTGTTTTAATATTTTCAATTTTAAGGAATTAAGTAATGTTACGCTGCAACCTCTCTAAATGAGCATTTGATGTTTTTACCTCTGATGTTATGCCATAAATATGAGTGGCTATGTCTTTAGAAAGGGTGCAGCATATACTCAGTGCTTCCCTATATCACAATCGTCTTATACTTTGCCACTGCACGGATGTTTCAGTGCTTTGACCATGCCATTACTCATTCTCCCCTCCCCCCCCACACATCCATATACACATCCATTACAGCCGTTCCCTGACTTACGACCACCTCGACTTATGAACATCCGCACTAACGACCAACCTCACAGCAGCATGTCTACAGTCAGGTAGCGTGTTTATGTTTCATTCCCTCACAGTGTTTTCAGTGTTTGCTTGTGGCCATCATGTCAAGTAAAAGAACAAGAACTAGTGATAAGGGGGGTGATAAGGGTGGTAAGAAAAGAGAGAAAAACTATTGATTTGGAACAGAAAATAGTGATAGTGAGACAATACGGAGCGGGTCAAATAGTGTCCTTCATGTCGCGTAAGTTAGGGCTATTGAAATATACTATCAGCACCATTAAAAAGGATAGTGATCTCATCCATGAAACAATGAAAGGGTCTGCTCCTATGAAATCAAAAATTCTAAGAAAGCAAAGAGCAGGTCCCATCCTGGAAATGGAAAAACTTTTTGGGTATGTCTACACTACAGTGCTATTTTGAATTAACTTAATTCAAAATAATTAATTTGAATTAAGCTAATTCGAAATAACACATTATACACAAAAACTATTTTGAAATAGCATTTTGCTATTTTGAAATAGCACGTCTACTCTGAGTGGAACCTGAACCGAAGTTAAGGCTGGCCGGAAGCAGTGCGGGCAGGGCATTAGGTTAGGACTTAGTATGTGGAGCTGCTGCCTGAGGCTAACTGAGCTCCGTGCTTAAAGAGACCCTGCTCCCAACCCGGACAGACAGTTCTCAGGGTTCCACGAGGAGTAACGGTAGTTCGAATTAGAGATCCTAATTCAAATTACCTACTTCGTGCCGCGTGTAGTCGCGGGCATGGAGTTCGTACTAAGGGGGATTTAAAAATGGCGGCGCCCGGGAACATGCAAATGAAGCCTGAGATATTTAAATCCCGGGCTTCATTTGCAACCCCGGTTGCCCTCATTTGCCTACCTAGCTCGAACTAATGAGCTAGTGTAGACATACCCTAAATGACTTACATTCCGACATGTTTCTGCCTCCCAACACCACATCTATTCTCCAACCCATGGACCAGAGGGCCATAGCTGCCTTCAAAGCATATTATCTTCGCAACACATTTGCAAAGGCAGTAGCTGCTACAGAATGTAAAACGGAAAAACATTACGTGAATTTTGGAAGGACTACAACATTCTGCATTGCATAAGGAACATTGCTGCAGGGTGGGAAGAAGTCACTCCACAATGTTTGAATGGCATATGGAAGAAAATCCTAAAAAGATTTGTGAACTGTTTCAAAGGCTTTGAAAAAGAAAAGGCACTGGAAGACATTTCTAATAACATTGTACAGCGGGTGAAAGAAGTGGATCTGGAAATGGATAATGAAGACATACACCAACTGGTTGAGGATGTTGGGGAGGAGCTGAGCAATGAAGATTTAATGCAGCTCGAGGCGGAGAGGGTAGCAGAGGAAGAGAGGCAAACAGCCCAAGAAGAAGAAGCCCCCAAAACCTTTGTGATGAAAGAAATGGCTGCAGCTTTCAGTAAAATAAATGAAGGAATGCAAATGTTTGAAAAAATGGACCCTAATGTTGCGAGATTCTCAAAGGTGGATCGTTTAATTCAGGATGCCCTGGCTTGCTATAAGGAAATTTATAACGAGAAGAAAAAAGAAATTGTCCAGTCTAAAATGGATATTTTTTTAAAGAAAGCCTCCCAGCAGTGCTACCTCCCATACTGAACCAATGCCTTCTACAAGCAACGGAACTGCTGAAATAGAAGATGAATCTGCTGCTGATGTTGTTACTGTAGTTTTTTACTCCTCCGATTCCTCATCCAATTAATTCAATTCACATTACTGTATTTAAATTACTGCATTGTGTTTTGTATTTCATGTTCATGTTTGTAAAATAAAGTTTGCTGTTGCTGCAGTAGTGTTGTTTTTTTCCATGTGTTTCTATTTTTCGTTGTTGATTGCTGTGTTGTTGGTGCTTGGTTCCGTTTCGAGTGCTTTGTATGGGGTATTTCCGACTTACGAACAAATTGAGTTATGACCCGCTATTCAGAACCTAACCTGTTCATAAGTTGGGGAATGGCTGTATTAGCCACTAAGCACTGGTGCCAATGTTAGCAAAGTGCATCTTCTTACCATTACACCCATAATTAAGCCTCCATCAAGTCTAATGGACAGTCTCAAATACTTCTTTGGAACAGGCCAGACATCTGCAAGTTATATCTCGTGGAATATTTTTATTTTGTGCCAGATTCTAATATTGTTCCTCATAGTAGTTCTATTGACAAATTAGCACTAGTTTGCATATGTAAGAGAATTTTATTTATTAGATACAGGTTATAATTCCCTTAACCAGGACACCCTGCTCCAGTAACATCCATGTTCTGCCATGGCCCACAGATGTTCCTTGGATCACAGAGCCCAGGAAGAAGCAGGTATGGTGGCGGGGCAGGAGCGCATCAGCCAGACGCCCAGAGATTGTGGAGGGGAGGGGAGGATGGTTGGCATGATGGGGAGGTCTGGCCCCAGTAGAGCTCCCTGGCCCCAGCAGCCAAGGAACTCTAGCCTGCGAGGGAGGTCCAACCTCAGTAGCAGCCACAGAGCTCTGGCCATGTCCTCAGCTGAAGAGCTCCAGCTGGCTTCCAGTTCCAACAGCCGGGGAACTCCAGCCCACACCCCAGCCCCACCCCCAGAGGCAGCCAGGGAACTCTGGCCCAGGCTGCAGAGCTCAAGCCCCATCCCTCTACCCTGGAAGCAGATGTCTGGCCCCAGATGTGGAACAAGGCAGCTGCAGATCTCTATGCTAGCTGTGCAGCTCTGGCCATTGCACTCTGGCACCGGCAGCAGTGGGGCTGGGAACAGTCCCATGGGGCTGAGGCACCAGTGGCAGCCGGCAGCAGCCCTAGCCCAATGGCAGCATGGCCAGGAGGGAGGAACATTCCCTGATCCAGCAAAACCCTTCATTTAGGACCAGTCAGGTCCCGTGAGTGCCATACCAGCGAGGTGAAACCTGTATTAGATTCACATCTTCTGCAACTTTATTCCATGTGATGTCAATATGGAGGGAAAATATTAAAATTCATAGGGGATTATTCAGTTAATCTTTGAATAAATTATGTTCAATTCCGTTTCCATAAATCAGAATGCATTATTTATTTTACATGTGTTTGTCAAATTTTACAATGAATAATTTATTCTTTTCATAGTATTTGACCTATTTAGCATTTCATTAAATGTAAATCAATATGTACATAGTGAGAGATAAACCTGGAGTAACACATATTTCCTGCTTATGGACTATGTCATATGTGTGGGTTTTTAAAAAATGATGTCTTTATTTAGGTAGTTTTAGCAGCTTTGCCAATCCTATCCATACAAATACAAGAAACAATGCATTAATCCTTGGAAGAATGAACTTTTGTTGGGTGAAATATTACACAATAATATCATGAGAGGTCTGTGTTTAACAGGTTGTTACCATGTTACAGAGTGAATGTCTTTGCACTATCCATGACACTCTTCCTAGCAATTTTATTCTGTTATTAGACATGTTTAATATAGCAGTCAGTCTATCAAATGTTAATTTTAAAATGATGGACATGTGTGCTTTTTCATGATTTTGTCACATTTGATGATGAAAGCCATAGCAATGATACATATATTAATGCTTGATAATATCTAGTGTGGAAAACCAATTATATGAATTATCAGAAAATTTGGTTAAAAAAAGCAAATACTTGGTTTTGGAATAATGTCCCTTGGGAGCCTTGTATTCCTTCCAAATTACTCCTGACCTCTTCATTTTATCCCCATTTTCTCTCTCACCTAATTTACCTCAACAAGTTCTGTCCTCTCAATATCCTTTGTTCCTTCTCAAATAGTATCCACCCACCCACATATTCCACACACATCTTGTTGTCTGTGTTGCTTCCTTTACATTCCTTAACCAATTGTCACTGCCCCCTGTTCATCTGTCCTTCCTAGGATCTCCTGGCATTACCACTGCTATCCCAGGACCTCATTATCCCTTCAGCAGAATGCTTGTCATTCCTTGTCTCTATCACTGTCCACACCTAGGCTGTATCTAGATTGCATCCCTCTGTTGACAGAAGGATGCAAATCAAGCACGTCAAAATTGCAAATATCCCATGCCTCATTAGCATAAACATGGACGCCACTTTTTTTTTTTAAAAAAAAATGAGGTTTACAGAATCTGTCAAAAAAGGCTTTATTTTTGACAGATCCACGTGTAGACTGCCATTTTTTTCGAAAAAACTCAGTTTCGAAAAAAGGCAGCGGTCATGTTTATGCTAATGAGGTGCGGAATATTTTAAACCCGGCTTCATTAGCAATTTCAACATGTCTAATCTACATCTCTCTGTCAACAGAGAGGTGTAGTCTAGTCACACCCCTACAGTATCCATTTAGTCCTAAAATCTCTTCCCATGTCACCTTTTTCCTGCTCCCCCATAGTCTATGTTCTGTTCCTCAACCTTCAGGGTCACTATTACTGTTCCTTACTCCCCAGCATGTCAGTTTTCTTTCTTTGCAATGTCATTGTGTCCTCACGAAAGTCACTTTTCCATCCTCCTCTCCCCAGGCTGGCTGTTCCTATACTCCTTTTCATTGATTCCTTTCCTCAACACCTGCTAGAATCTCTATTCCTGTCCCCTACTCTGCAGAGTCACTGTCCATGTCCTAGCTTCCCAGCATTTCAGTTCTCCCTCCCCGTGTTTGTGTTTTCCCTAGAGTCACTGTACATGTGTCCCAGTTCCTAGATTTCTGGACACTATATAACCAACAGCACCCTCCCTGTTCTCTCTTTGCCTGTCTCACTTTTTAAGTCCTCCATTTTCAAGTTTCTGTGACATATTACCAAAGTGACTTTGTGTCTCACTTCTCTCTGTGGGCACTCTTCCTCCTGCCCTCAACCCTTCAAAGTCTCTCAAAATTTGTAGGGAATAGGTATTTCCATTTCCCTTTGTAATTGCACTTGTGCTAGTGGCCTATGTTTTCTCGCTGTTCTTTTTATCCTTGATCCTACACAGGAATCAAAGAGCCTGCACTACAAATCAATATTTTCCCCAATTCACCACTCAGCCACCCACTCCTATTTGTGTTTTCAACTTGCACATACTTAGCACTTAGTTCTTTTTGTGCTGCTGGTACATCAGGCAGCCCAATTCTTTCACTGATAAAACAAAGATAAGGAAAGGTACCAAACCACACGTTAAGGAACTGGGGCTACGTCTAAACTGCACATCGAAATTACTACTTAAGCAAGGTTTTAAATATCCCATGCCTCATTAACATAAACATGGCCGCCACTTTTTTCAAAACAGAGTTTTTTCAGAAAAAATAAAGCCTTTTTTGACAGATCCTTTTTTGGTGAAAAAGGCTTTGTTTTATACAGATCCATGTCTAGACTGCCATTTTTCCCCAAAAAAACCCTCCATTTAAAAAAAAAAAGTGGCAGCCATGTTTAAGCGAATGAGGTGTAGGATATTTAAATCCCTGCTTCACTAGCAATTTCTATGTGCCTAATCTACATCTCTCTGTCAACAGAGAGGTGTAGTCTAGACACACCCTAGGACACATTGCCAGGTTTGACTTCAATGATGTGTAAAAAGTTTTTAAATTTGTATAACAATGCTATATAGATCACTAGTACATAAGTTTGAGAGTGCATATTGTGTGTAAGATAAATTTAACAATACTGCACAATCCAGCCTCCTGGAAACTGTTGTTGTATCGAACTTTTCTGTATATACTATATTATTATTATTATTTACTTTTAGCAATAAACCTAATCGATTTTGGTTATTTTGTCTCTTGAATATACTTCATACTGAGCCACAGTATGGCCATACAATTGACCAGACAGTAGATGTATACAATTGCATTCTGTTGTTGATAACAACAGAAAGATAATAGCTTCATACTGGCAGATAGATAGATAGATAGATAGATAGATAGATAGATAGATAGATAGATAGATAGATAGATAGATAGATAGATAGATAGATAGATAGATAGATAGATCACTGAATTACAATCTGAACACCAGGTCTGAAACATGGTTGGATGTAAAAATTGAGCTACAAACTATATGAGGGCTGTCCTAGGGCAGCCATGAAATCCAAGTCTGTCCTCCAGAAGCATTATCACCTGTGTGGATATTGAAGTAACTAAGAATAACTAGCACATTGCCACCTCAGTGCTCTGTAGAAAAGAGCCTGGTGAGCCCTGTGAGGATTACAGTAGTGCAGTGGGATGATACACCATCATTCCAGTCTAAGGACTCTCATACAAGATAGTCATATTCAGTTAGATATCTGTTGGAGGCAGGGGATATCTTCCATCATATTAATGTTCTGCCCATTGCCATTTTTATGAAATTGTATATTTTTCTTCAAAGCACCACTGGAATAAATTACACTTTTTTCTGACAAAAGCAAGTGACATATCTTACTGTCTAATTGCTATCCCACTATGTGACATTTGTTATTTGATAATGAGTCATTACAAAATAGATTTTGCACATTCTAGTCTTCTCCTGAACAGTCTTTAATTTTGGAGGTTGAAAGTGTAACTTGATTTTTTAAACAAAGGCAATTGTTTTGTCTCCTTAGTACTAGTGCCAGCAACTTTCAGATTAAATATTAATTATTCATGGCATGATTAATTTTAATTAGGGCTTGTGTAGAATCCCATATGGTTTCAGACATCATCAGCTCACTAATGCAAACAGTTTGCAAGAGGATATTGGGAAGGTCTAGGAAGTTTGGCTGATGAAAATGATTGTGTTTAGTGCATTAGGCATGAGCCTGGGAGCTGGAATCTTCTGTACATTCAATTGATTTTTCCTGTGGTTTTAAGTAAGTAATTTAAGCTCACGATTTTACATCAAGAGTAGGAGATACAGCTGTTTCTACTGCATCAAGGTATTACCTAAGTGGGTCCCAAACCAAACTGTAGATCCCTCCTCTTTTTATCCAGGCTTGGGCTGCCATTATTATTAACAGCGACAAAGTTTTGAATGTACCTGGGAAGAAGTACCACAATTAGTGAGTGACTCTAGATAATTAGCATTTTAAGTACTGGTCTAAGAAGGTACTTCTCTAGGTTGTATAAAGCCATAACACTAACATATCATGCTTTCGACATATTTCTTATTTTCTACTGTCAGCCTTGCAAGGATACTTAGAACAAGTGAATATGATTATAGAATAACATAATCCAATTTAGTTTAAATTTGGCTTCAAATACATGCAGGCTGTGTCTATACTGGCATGAATTTCCGGAAATGCTTAAAACAGAATAGTTTTCGTTATAAGTATTTCCGGAAAAAGAGCGTCTACACCGGCAGGCTGCTTTTCCGGAAAAGCGTCCGTGGCCAATGTAGACGCGCTTTTCTGGAAAAGAGCCCCGATCGTCATTTCCGCAATCGGGGCTTTTTTCCGGAAAAGACTACTGGGCTGTTTACACTGGCCCTTTTCTGGAACAGTGTTCCGGAATAAGAACTTATGCCCGAGCGGGAGCAGAATAGTTTTTCCGGAATAGCGGCTGATTTTGTACAGTTCAACATCGTTGCTTTTCCGGAAATTCAAGGGCCAGTGTAGACAGCTTACAGCTTATTCCGGAAAAGCGGCTGATTTTCCAGAATAAGTGACCCAGTGTAGACACAGCTACACTGTGTAATAGTATATTGATATCATGTGCTTCACTGTTCAATGCATGTTAATATATATAGTGTGAATAATGCACCTTGATAATGTGATTATACACATACCACATAAGCAGCATATATTGGTCAGTCTGAGTATCTGTAATGGACCTAATATTACCTTCTTCAGTTTGGAATAGGACATTTTAATAGTTGGGAATCTCCAGAGGGCACTGAAGGGGAATATTACTCTATTATAGATATTGTTACAATCCTTTGATGTAATGACCTCTAAACCCCTTCTTCTCTAGCTTTTCTCTCACAGGTCACTGTTGTTTGCTGCAATTCATATTTAGGAATGACATCACATTCTTAAAGGAGCTTCAACTAATACAAAATCCAATAACCTAGACATTAACTAAAACAGATTGCAGGAGCATTTCACTTGATACAGAGTCAAGTTCAAAGATTGATTTTCAAGGACCACTGGATGTAGAGCATGGTGCTACCATAACTCTTCATGGCAGCTACACTCCATAGGGACAATGAAATCGCTGAAGTTCTATGAATGCACAAAACACAACTTCCACAAGAGAGGAACCTGGACTATGGACTCATTCGTACAAAAGATTATATTGACATCTAATGTCTCTGTCCTCAGAACCAAATGTCCTAACTCTTTGAACTAATATTCCCTAATAAAACACATACTTCACTCCATTCAAGCATTTTACTCCTACATGATACAGAAGAAGAGATTTTTAGATGCATAGCAGGCTGACAGATACTACAGTAAGGGCAGAACTTAGAAGATATATAGATATTATAAAGAGGTGCTGAGGAGCAAGCATATGGATAAGGAAGAATCAGCTTGTGACACATATTCTTATAATCAAAATTTTACCAGAAAAAAGTATGTATTTGAACAAGACAAATAAGAGTACAATACATTTTGTTTCAGGTTTGAAAAACATTTCTTGCATAGCTAGCCCTTATTTTTATTCTATTTTGTATCAGACAGTTCAAGAATTGATGTTGTCATCATGGGGATGCCAGAGGATGTAATCATCTTCCTCATTGTCTGTGAGGGAAGAAAAGGTCATGTTAACCTCATTGGTCAGTGTCTTCTATTTAATAAGATGAAAAGGAAGGAAAGCTAATTCACCATATTCACGTTAAGCGCTATCTGACTTGCATGCCTGAGATTTAGCATGATTTTTGGAAGAGTTCAATTTCTCTCCACTTCCCTGTTGCATTAATGAACACTCAGAACTCTCTGTCAGAAATTTTGCTAGCAGAAAGTATGATGAAAATAGGTGAAACTATATTACTGAGAAGTGAGTTGTGACACCTTTTTCTGTAAAAATGGCAAAAGAATTCATACTTACCATTTTTTGTTTTGGGTGAAACACCTTTCTGTCAGCTGGTGACCGGCATAGTGAGTGGTCTGTGAGCCCTAACACACCAGAGTCTTTGACTGCTAGGACAAAGTCCTTTCGCAGCAGGCAGCCAGGGAGGCTGACGGGTGCCCCAAAGAGTTTGCCCCGTGGTGGCGACACGACTCGACACTTAGCTCTTACTGCATTTACCCCTGACTGGCTATGATTCTTTTTAATTGTGTCTGGTTCTGTTACAGAAGCAGGAGGAGTCAGGTTAAAGCTTAAACAGTTACAGGTTTATTAGAGAAACTTATAATCATACGGTTACAATGGCTATTGCTCTACTTCTTAACTGCTAGCAAATACAGGTCTAAGTGGTTGCAAAGGAAAGAGGGAAAACAAAACACACCAAAATAATGGTACCAAAACGACAACTTAGCCTTATAGAGCTCTAATGCTATACGTGCACAATGACAAAAGAAAAGGACACATACAGGTACAACTTTTACCCCCTTCTGCGTCTCTTGATTCCAGCGTGTCAGGCCAGGATCGGTCACTCAATTCCTCGGAAAGACAAATATGAGGCTGGGCGTCCCCATGTGGACCTCAGAAGTCAATCACCTAGCCCGACCAGCAGGTAGCTGATGTATTGATACTCAAAATGAGTGTGCTTCTCGGCCCATCTTTATACCCGTGGGGTCACGTATTCTCTTTCTTATCTATGATGCCAAATTGTGCTGGTTCATCTTTGTGACACCAGATCTTACAAGGGAGTTGTGAATATAATTTACACTTGTAAGAGAGAGATAACTAAATTGGGAGTCCTGGACATTCTTTACCCAGGGGGAGATTCCTCTCCCGAGACGGTTGTGTGATCATATCAATATCGGTGCTAGCCAAGGGCAGTTTCTGCAGCCTCTTGGTCGACAACTGGCTTGATGGCCTTCTTATCTATGTTTACAGTTGTCCAGGGTCACGATGAGCCAGCATATCCGGGCCTTCTGTCAAGTCATCAAAGACTATGGAGATAGAAATGTAGCCGTGTTAGTCTGGGGTAGTTGAAGCAAAATGCAGGACAATGTAGCACTTTAAAGACTAACAAGATGGTTTATTAGATGATGAGCTTTCGTGGGCCAGACCCACTTCCTCAGATCAAATAGTGGAAGAAAGTAGTCACAACCATATATACCAAAGGATACAATTTAAAAAAATGATGAACAAATATGAAAAGGACAAATCACATTGCAGAACAGAAGGGGGATGCGGGGGGGGGTGGGAAGGGGGAGGAAGGAAGGTAAGTGTCTGTGAATTGCTGATATTAAAGGTAGGGAGAGTGGGATGTTTGTGAGTTAATGGTATTACAGGTGATAATTGGGGAAACTGTCTTGGTAATGGGTGAGAAAGTTCAAAGTCTTGTTAAGTCCTTGGTGATAAGTGTCGAATTTTAACATGAATGACAGTTCATGTCATGTCATGAATGAACTGTCATTCATGTTAAAATTCGACACTTATCACCAAGGACTTAACAAGACTTTGAACTTTCTCACCCATTACCAAGACAGTTTCCCCAATTATCACCTGTAATACCATTAACTCACAAACATCCCACTCTCCCTACCTTTAATATCAGCAATTCACAGACACTTACCTTCCTTCCTCCCCCTTCCCACCCCCCCCCCGCATCCCCCTTCTGTTCTGCAATGTGATTTGTCCTTTTCATATTTGTTCATCATTTTTTTAAATTGTATCCTTTGGTATATATGGTTGTGACTACTTTCTTCCACTATTTGATCTGAGGAAGTGGGTCTGGCCCACGAAAGCTCATCATCTAATAAACCATCTTGTTAGTCTTTAAAGTGCTACATTGTCCTGCATTTTGCTTCAAAGACTATGCTGATTTTATTGCTCTCTGTGCCCTGTGTGCTCTGAGGCATCGTAAATGGGCAAACAAGATGGATGTGGCAGGGGGTTCCTGTCTGGCTACACTTTCACAGGCAACTGAGTGAAGCTTATTTTAACTTGTATCTAAATATCTAAGCTAGAGTCTCATTAGATCAATTTTCTAGGGCTTCTTACTTTCACCAAGGATGGCAATTCTGTAAGAGTTGCCATTTTTATATTTTGGCAGGTGCACTCTTAGTTCAGAAATGGAAAATAGTAAGAGGAAAATTACCACCTTTATTTTATCTCAGCAATTTCAGCTCAATTTTCCATATGAGATTTGACTGAAAATTCAAATTATTTAATCTTGACGGGTTCTTTTATGCATTGTTAATATAACATTAATCTTGTTACCTTTAAACAGCAACTCTAGGTTGTTAATCAGGGTCTAATCAAGCTCTCATTGATGTGAAGAAAAGTCTTTCAAGTTTCTTCAATGAGAGGTAACTCAGGCTCTCAGTTCTTTGAGTGCCAGTTGACATTACTTAGATGTGGTAAACACAGTTAACCCCTTGATGATGTGATGAGCCACAACCAGTTCTCAGCTGTAACTAACATTTACCCAGCTCATTACCACATACAATTTATCAAACTTCAACTTTTTCTAGTCCTTTGTATTTTTAATTCTCTGATCAAATGTACTAGCTATATAGCCAAGCATGCACGATGTAGCTGAAGAACTTCATAGTATTCTCAAGTCCTGCACACTGATAGAAATCTTTGTTACCTTTCCCAAGATTGATGTACATAGAAATAAATTCTAAGATGTGGTTACAGGTCATCAGTTCACAGCTGAAGCTATTACCTTGTGAGCATAATAAAGGATTGAATTCATTTCTAGTTGATATTATAGCTATAGATTTTTCTTAGTATTGTTGTGGGCTTTTCCTTGCCAGGTGAAAAAAAAGAGGTTCAAATGTTAGTTATTCCATTCTCCGAGAAGGGATAGGGTTTTTAACTTTAAATATGAAATCTCCAGTGGCAAGATTCTGTCAAAGTCATTTTTTGTCTCAGAAGTACAAATTGATCTAGCTGTTTTGGCCTCTTTATTGAGATGTTTTAGGAGAAGGTCTGTGATGGTTTCCCTCCCAAAAGACATTCAGAGAGTAAGGAGCCCATGCATCTTGGATCATATGCCATCTCTATCTCCTTCACAATCCTGGCGGCTGTATTGCTCAAAACATCACATCATCAGGTCTGCACATGTTATTTTCTTGTTCCCTTCATCCCCTTGTTCAATATTTGAAGTGTGAAGTAACTTTAAAAGGTATCAGCCCCTATGTTTCGAATCACATTCATTCTCTTTTCTTGGGCAACAATGGAGCACTTTGAGACTTCTGTAGGAATTGATTGTCTACTTTACAGATGAGAGATGTGCAAGCATATTCTGTAGGTGTAAAGGCAGAAATTACACATTGTGTTAAGAAATTCCCCACATGCTCTGGCAGGACCACGCATGCTGCTGGACCAGAGAGCCCCTGGACCAGAGAGCACAGCAGCAGAAAGTGGAACTGGGAGCTAGGCAATTGAGGCTGGCCACGGAGCCAAAAATCTGATGGACCCTGGGGAAAACAGAGTCTGTTGGCAGCATAGCTGTGTGACCATGAACAACAGAGCCTTGCAGCAGCCCTGAAGCTGGCTGCACAGCCCTGCACTGTCCCCAGGGCAGTGGAGCCTGGGGGCAGCAGAGTCCTGTGGCCATGGGCACTGGATTCCTTTGGTTGCCCTAAGCTGGCTGCAGAGCCTGGAAGTGGTGAAGGGGCTGACCATGGAGTCACATGGCATCCCTAGGGCTGGCTGCAGAGTTCAGTGGTGGCCCCGGGATAGCCGACTCCTTCCAGAGTCCCAGGGCAGCAGAGACCAGTGGTAGAGCCTGGGCAGCAGGAGACTGATTGCAGAGCCCAGTGGCTCAGAACCCAGCAACCCTGGTCTGACCACATATCCAGAAGCCCAGTGGCCTAGGTCTGGCCACAGACCTAGGAGCCTGGCAGCATGGGTCTGGCTGCAGAGCTGGGCCTGGCAACCTGGGGGCAGGAAACCCAGGCTATATCTACACTGCACAGTTATTTCGGAATAAGTTATTCTGGAATAAATCATAGAATCATAGAATAATAGGACTGGAAGGGACCTCAAGAGGTCATCGAGTCCAGCCCCCCGCCCTCAAGGCAGGACCAAGCTCCACCTACACCATCCCTGACAGATGTCTATCTAACCTGTTCTTAAATATCTCCAGAGAGGGAGATTCCACCACCTCCCTTGGCAATTTATTCCAATATTTGACCACCCTGACAGTTAGGAATTTTTTCCTAATGTCCAATCTAAACCTCCCCTGCTGCACTTTAAGCCCATTACTCCTTGTCCTGTCCTCAGAAACCAAGAGGAACAAATTTTCTCCTTCCTCCTTGTGACACCCTTTTAGATATTTGAAAACCGCTATCATGTCCCCCCTTAATCTTCTTTTTTCCAAACTAAACAAGCCCAGTTCATGAAGCCTGGCTTCATAGGTCATGTTCTCTAGACCTTTAATCATTCTTGTCGCTCTTCTCTGTACCCTTTCCAATTTCTCCACATCTTTCTTGAAATGTGGCACCCAGAACTGGACACAGTACTCCAGCTGAGGCCTAACTAGTGCAGAGTAGAGCGGCAGAATGACTTCACGAGTTTTGCTTACAATACACCTGTTGATACAACCTAGAATCATATTTGCTTTTTTGGCAATAGCATCACACTGTTGACTCATATTCAACTTGTGGTCCACTATGACCCCTAGATCCCTTTCTGCCATGCTCCTTCCTAGACAGTCGCTTCCCATCTTGTATGTATGGAACTGATTGTTCCTTCCTAAGTGGAGCACTTTGCATTTCTCTTTATTAAACCTCATCCTGTTTACCTCTGACCATTTCTCTAACTTGCTAAGGTCATTTTGAATTACGTCCCTATCCTCCAAAGAAGTCGCAACCCCACCCAGTTTGGTATCATCCGCAAACTTAATAAGCGTACTCTCTATCCCAATATCTACATCATTGATGAAGATATTGAACAGTACGGGTCCCAAAACAGACCCTTGAGGAACTCCACTTGTTATCCCTTTCCAGCAGGATTTAGAACCATTAACAACAACTCTCTGACTACGGTTATCCAGCCAATTATGCACCCACCTTATCGTGGCCCTATCTAAGTTATATTTGCCTAGTTTATCAATAAGAATCTCATGCGAGACCATATCAAATGCCTTACTAAAGTCTAGGTATATGACATCCACCGCTTCTCCCTGTACATGTGCTCTCTCCATTAAGAGCCCCAGAAGGAATGGCTCTGGTGAAGGGCTATTTCAAAATAGCAGAAGTGGAGTGTCTACACACGGCTTATTTCAAAATAACTATTTTGGAATAGGTTTTATTCTTCATAGAATAAGGTTTACAGAAGTTGGAATAAGCCCTCCTTTATTTAAAAAATATTTCAAAATAACAGAATTGCTGTGTAGAAGCTCGCATATTTATTTCAGATTATTGGCCGTTATTCCGAATTAACTTTGCTGTGTAGACACCCCCCCAGCAGCTTGAAGGTAGGGAATCCAGCAGCAGGGCTAGCAGCAAAGTTGTGGCCAGAGTCCAACTGGGCCTGCTTATGGACCCCAGGAGTCCAGAGTCCATTAGCAGAGGGGCGGAAATTGACCTCCCCTGGTCTGGCAAACTCCCTTCTTTGGGACCAGTCAGGTCTGGTGTGTGCCATATCAGGGAGGTTCAACCTGTAGATGTTATTAACATTTGATATCTTGCAGCCCAATCTTCTTATTAAAAAGATTTTATTTTAAAATTGAAACTTGCAAATCCAGGATCTCTGTTAAAAGTTACATTTTTTGTGATGAAGAAATTGATGCTATGTTATTAGTTTCAGTGGAGCTATACCCTCAGCTGAAGCTGAGTATGGTCGTTTGATTCTGGTGCAGCTACATGAATTATATGATCTATATACTGGAAATAACTTGATAGATAGATCTGCTTCAATTTTAGTGAGATTACTTATTGTATATGGGATATTTATCCTTCTCTGTCTGCAGATCTTAAGCATCAGCTTTGGATTTAACAAAGCTATTCCTTGGGCAATTTGTTTGGCATTTCCACTAATGAAACATTTCTGTGAAGAGCCAATACTTGCTTTTCCAAGTTCGTCTTTTGTATAAGTTTTAATTCCCTATATACTTACTTGCTTAATCTATTTGTTCTTTAATATCTTGAGCTGTCATCCTGTATGAGTAATTTAACATTATTTTACCTCATATATTTCTTCAAACAAAAGCACAGCAGCAGGTTTTTTTATTTCATAACATTACCAACCGTCTGCAATATTGTATACTTTTACAAGTTTCTAGCTCTCCCATGTTACTATCCTCCCTCCAATGACCTCTAATCCGTCCTAACCTACAATAGTTAAACAGAGGGCTTGCTTTTCATACACAGCCTTGATTTTATGCAATTGTGCCCATAAATAGTAGAATTTTTTGCATGTCTTTATCATAGCATTTCAATAACCAGCTGTCTGTGTGTGCCTACAAATTAGATTGTTAAATGTCTAGGGCATGATTCTCAAGTCCAGTTAAGCAGGTTTATACCATTTCCTGATTCAAAACTACCACAAAGAAGGAAAATCTAGACAGTCAAAGAATCTCCTTGCCCAAGACGTTATTATGTGGCAGTGCTCCTTACTGGTCCAGTATCTGTAGGGTTAGCCTCTGCTCAAAGTGGCCCCTAGAAGTCATATAATAAAGGAAAGTAACAGTCTGTGTGAAGAAGAAATAGAGACTTTGTTGCATTCATCCCAGCCACAATGCCTCTGTAATTCCTACAGTACTCAGTCCTCCAGCTGAGATGGTCAAGGAAAACAGATTACATCAAGCACACCCTTATTGGTCTTTGGAATAACATACAAGAACCCAATGTCATAATTTAAACCAGGCTTACATCTGCGCCACATTATATTGGGGACTATGATGGCCCTGAACAAGCCCCAAATTCATGAGACACAAATGAAGAGTTTTAATTCCGAATGCCTTTGACATGTTTTCCTTTTACTCTCCTATCCTTAACTCAAATAACTGTATGTAAGTACAGGAAGAAATAGATGATGCAGTTAACAGGATTTATTGCCATGGTGTCCTGACAGGTCTCTGGCTCCATTGATTATGATAACCAGGGGGTGGTTGCATGTGTGCTCAATAATGTGGGCCCAATGACCACAGCAGACCCCAAGAGGGTCCACAAACCAGATAAGGATTGAAGGTGCCAGGCCAACTCTACTGATCCACTACGCATATGTACTTGCCACAATTAAATGAATCAATCAGTGGGAAATTTCCACTGCCCTCTGGGTCATACAAAGACTGTCCCCCCCAAGATACCTTACATACCCGTACAAACAAAATCACACCTCACTGCTGATGTTGTCAGCTTACCACCCTCTGATGCTACTTAGATACCACCCATCACCCTGTAATTTGTGGTTTGATTAGATCATCTCTATCCATCATGCTGTCATTTCAGATGCTTTCCTGAACCTGGGTCTTTTTTTGTGAGGAGTGGGTACCAAAGTATTTTCTAATGACCATTTGATTTCAGCTTATGACCAGTACAAATTATTTTTCTGAACCTGGGCCTATTACTAATTAGTGTTTTGCACACTCGGCCCTGTTTGTGCCAAGTTCTGTGGGCAGGGGCCTGCCTTTTACTCACAGCTTAGCTTTGCTTTATGTTAGCCATGTTTTATCCATTGTTAGATAGACCTCAGGCTTCAAACCAGGTCTGTGTTGCATTCAGTTTATGTTTTAGGCCTTCATCTTATTACATATGATAATGTGATCTATTCATCCTGGGTGAAATACTTCTCCCACTGCAGTCAATGGCAAAGATCCTATCCATTATTGTGGGGTTAGAACTCATTCTGTATCTTCAGAAGGAGGGAGAGGAAGAATGGAGAGTTACATTCTGACAAATTATAAAACAGATTAAAGATCAAGTTTTAACTATAATTTCATTTTTTGCTTATTTAGCTTTCCATATTTTTATATTTAAATGTAGGTATGTTTTAACTTTTAATATATTCCACAACAACATGTACATTGTACTATTAGTTCTGCTTCAACATTTTTGATCCCACTATTTTGCAGAAGTGTACTGCTATGCTTGTTTGTGTTCAGTTATGTTAATTACCAAATACAAAACACAAAATTATTGTTCTCATGTTCTGTGTGGTAATCTAAGAGTATGTGGTAGCCTTCTTAAACTTTCTTAGTGTCATAATACAAACATTTCTGTAGTTCCCACAGGCAGTAATTAAATTATACATTTCAATTTTAGGTTGTTTTAATTACATAATAGTTAAGAATAATATTGCAGTCTGCTAAACAAATCCACTGGCTGTAAGTAGTAGAAACACTATTTCTACAGAGCACCTTAATCCCATTACGAGGCATTAATTACACATTTATTTAATCAATTAAACATGAAAGTGGCATTATTGTGATGTATGACCTGAAAGTAATTTGGTTAATGAGGAGCAAGAAGTGCTTGCTAACCAGGGCAGGTATTTTATTAGCTGCATTTCTAATTACCCCAAAAAGCTTCAGACTGAGTATTTTATATCTAAATATCTCCCCTTCTCCCAAATAAGAAGCCTGTAAAACTATCCTTTTACATTTTTAAATATTAATAGAATATGCATTTCCATTTAGGAAAAAAAATATTATTGCATAGTCAGCCATTGTTGTGGCAGACACTATACAAGCACTCTCAGCCATACACATCCATCAGTAGTATTATATTCACATCAGTGCCACTCCTATTATTCCATGTTTATCTCCCCGCTAAGTGCTAAAAAGATCTGTTTCTTGATCAATATCATGCGGCTGATTAAATATGTGGACAAATTCCCAGTATTATATTGTGATAAACTTTGCTAGACTGCCTTTCCCCCAAATAAATTAATATAATTTGTGAAGGTTGGTATGCTTCATTTTAAAAAAAATCATTTTTTAAACAGAAATTGTTCTTCTTTTTAGGCCCTGAGCCTGTAAACCAGTGTTTCTTAAACTGTATTCTTCAGTATACCAGGGAGTCACGAGGCAGTTGGAGGACAACAGAGTTCAAAATGGCCACCCTTAAAGGGGCAGGCAACCTTTTTTTTTTGCTCAATAACTTTCTCTCTGACCCCCCCTTTTTTTTGTTCAACAAAAAAATCTTGGTGTTCCTCATTAAAAAACAATATTGTTTGGTGTTTCTTGGTCTTAAAAAGTTTAAGAAACACTGCTGTCAACCATTGCACAAGTTGCTAATTGTGAATGGATGAGTAATCCCATTGAAGTCAATAAAACTACAAACATGATCAAAGTTAAGCACAAGATAAAGCAAGGCCTAATTCTACATCATATTTTGTCAAACTACTTTCCGGTCCTCCTAAAATATTTCATTAGTTTAATATAGTACTGTGTAAAGACTAGTCATAAAGAGAAACAAGAAGACAGTTGGGCAGAGAGAACCAACATCAGACAGCCCTTCAGTATATTTAAGGCCTTAAAAATAATTCACATCCGTTTACTTTTGTCCTTTATAAATTTGAGAGTTATCTGTGATCTTCAATTGACCTTTATTCCAAATACACATAATAGCAAACATCAAAAAGAAGCTACTATATAAACATAATCATAATAACAGAAACACTCAACTGATGTTTCCTACATAATAAATAACTGACAAATACTTCTTTACCAAGGAAAAGTTTCTCCATACTCATACTCTTAAATCTCTCTTTTGCTGTCCATATAATTGATAACCACTTCATAAATCTGTGTCTGGATGTTCAGTGTTTTACTTTCTCTTATTCTGTCCCTTCTGTCTTCTCTTCACCACCTAAAACATCCAAACATGAGCGTCTCACATCTTTTCTATTTTCTATTCTTTGAGAAAGATAATTTTGAACATGTCTGAATTAATTTAAAAAATCATATATTCCACCAGTTTCACAATTCCTAATTCATAGAGCAACCTGCTGCTTGCCCATTAATATATTATGCAATATAGTGTTTCAGAATCAACCACCATATCTTAATGTGGTACATGTGTTTGTGTCGATAATTTTTTTTTCTCTTTCACATTACTGATTGCATTAGTCTTTATCAGTGGCCATTAAAGTACATGATCTGACTAAAAAGGCATACCAATAACTCAGTCAATGGATATGTTACATTTTTACAGCAGTTAACACAGATTTTATTTATAATTATATGTGGATTAATATGTGGTTCATCAGAAAGTAGAAATTACTAGCTATTCACAAAGCACTAAGATGAAAACCAAATACAGGCAGTCCCCGGGTTACGTACAAGATAGGGACTGTAGGTTTGTTCTTAAGTTGAATTTGTATGTAAGTCAGAACTGGTACATATTGTAGGGGAAACTCTAGACAAACATTTCTCCAGAGCTCAGTTCTATTCTCCCACACCTCACTTCCCTCAGTCCTTTATTCTTAAGCTGAGGTGTCTGCTGAGAAAAGCTGCTACACGTCTCCCTGGTCTGCTGTGGGGGGCGCTAGCTTCGCATCTCCCTGGTCTTCTGGGGGGAAGCAGCTAGTGCGGGGTTGTCTCACCCCGTTTGTAAGTAGGGATCCGATGTAAGTCGGATCCATGTAACCCGGGGACTGCCTGTACTGGTAACTTAAAAATCTGTTTCGGTATATTATGTAGACACGCACACAAATAATGAACAACTGCATTCAGTTCTTGCTTCTCCCTATATATAGACAGACAATACTACCAACCGACATTGTATCTTACCTTATAAAATTTGACACAATTAACACAGGAATGAAAGAGCAAGCAAGATCAGTTATTTTATAATCAAGTATAATTCTCTAACACAATACAGTGGCTTCCTTTTATTTCTTATTGTATTAAAATTATAGAAATAAAAACAAATTACTAATGCAAGTCCACTCTTGGGCTATATCTAGACTACCAGCCTCTTTCAAAAGAGAGTATATAGACTACAAGCAGATATTTCGAAAAGGCAAGCTGCCTTTTTGAAAGAGAGTCTAGACGCTCGCTTTTGAAAAAGCACAGTTTGCATTCAATATCACCTTTTTTCGAAAGAGTACTTTCGAAAAAAGGTGTCATTCCTCATAAAATGAGGTTTACCACAATTGAAAAAAACTGCCACATTCTTTCAATTTATTTTTGAAAGATATCGGCTGCAGTCTAGATGCAGGTGAAGTTTTTTTGAAAAAAGGCTACTTTAAAAAAAAAAAAAAAAAAAACCTGTAGTCTAGATATACCCTTGGGCTATGTCTAGACTGGCATGATTTTACACAAATACTTTTAACGGAAAAGTTTTTCCATTAAAAGTATTTGTGCAAGAGAGCATCTATACTGGCATGTGCCTTTGTTCAAAAGATTTGCTTTTGCGCAAAAGCATCCGTGCCAGTGTAGACGCTCTCTTGCACAAGAAAGCGCCGATAGCCATTTTAGCCATCGGGCTTTCTTGCACAAGAAATTAACATTGTGGTCTACACTGGCCCTCTTGCGGAAGAATACTTGTGCAAGAGGGCTTATCCCTAAGTGAAAGCGTCGAAGTATTTGCGCAAGAACCACTGATTTTGTACATTACAAAGTCAGTGTTCTTGCGCAAAAACTCGCGGCCAGTGTAGACAGTGTAGACTTTTGCACAAAATCATGCCAGTCTAGATGCAGCCTTGATGTTTTAGGAACTATTTTCAAAAGGTAGAGCATACATATTTGAGACTCTTTTCTGAAACCACTGTTTAACTGTGGACACAAATAAAAGTATTTACATCTTTAACTGGAGCTTCAAATTTACTAGTCAAAGGTGCAAACATTCTTATTTAGAAACAAAAAAGAAATGACAGTTAATATTAAAAAAGGATTAGATGTTTACAGGACTGGTAAGAATACCCACAGTTGCATTATATATATTAGCAATATTAGGTAAACTCTCAAGCTTCAGGGCAAAGGACAAACACTAACTAAAGAGGTGAGAAGTAGGGAACCACGTCCTTTGAGTAGGATAATCAAAAACTTATTCATTAAAATTTTCCATGTGGTTTTCTTTGAAGCATATAGATCGAACTGACTGAGGGTATGTCTACACTACAAAGTTAATTCGAACTAACGGACGTTAGTTCAAATAAACTTTGATAGGCACTACACTAGCGCTCCGCTAGTTCGAACTTAATCGAATTAGTGGAGCGCTTAGTTCGAACTAGGTAAACCTCATTCTACGAGGACTAAGACTAGTTTGAACTTACTAGTTCGAATTAAGGGGTGTGTAGCCACTTAATTCGAACTAGTGGGAGGCTAGCCCTCCCCAGCTTTCCCTGGTGACCACTCCGGCTAACACCAGGGAAACTCTATTGCCCCCCTCCTGGCCCCGGACCCCTTAAAGGGGCACAGGCTGGCTACGGTGGCCGTGCCAGGTGCAAGCCTGCCAGCACCCAGCTAGCAGACCCTGCACCTGGCACGGCTTGAGCCAGCCACCCGATGCCCCCCAAGCCCCCCCTCTTCCCGGGTCCAGGCTGGCGGCTCCCGGGAGCTTGCCCAGGACCGCAAGAGGCGGGCACTCGCCTGGTCTAGTGCGGACATCATGGACCTCGTCCACGACCTCCGCACTAGGCACAGGAAAGTGGCTGTCTAGGGCAGGAGAGCTGCCAGCCTGGCCACCCAGGAGCAGGTGTGCATGAAAATCAAGGTGGTCCACTGAGACCCCCGACCCTGAACCCTGAGCTTACAATGGCCGTACTGGGTCAGACCAAAGGTCCATCTAGCCCAGTAGCCTATCTGCCGACAGCGGCCAATCCTAGGCACCCTGGAGGGGATGGACCGAAGACAGTGACCAAGCCATTTGTCTCGTGCCATCCCTCTCCAGCCTTCCACAAACTTTGGGCAGGGACACTACTCCTACCCCCTGGCTAATACCACTCCACGGACCCAACCTCCATGACTTTATCTCACTTCCCTTTAAACTCTGTTCTAGTTCTAGCCTTCACAGCCTCCTGCAGCAAGGAGTTCCACAGGTTGACTCTTTGCTTTGTGAAGAACAACTTTCTGTTACTAGTTTGAAGCCTGCTACCCATTCCTTTCCTTTGGTGTCCTCTAGTCCTTCTTTATGGGAACTAATGAAGAACTTTTCTGTATGCACCCTCTCCACCCCACTCATGCTTTTATAGACCTCTATCCTATCCCCCCTCAGTCTCCTCTTTTCTAAACTGAAAAGTCCCAGTCTCTTTAGCCTCTCTTCATATGGTACCTGTTCCAAACCTCTGATTATTTTAGTTGCCCTCCCCTCTCCCGCCCTCTCTCTTCCCCTCTCCCACCTCCTTTTCCCAGTCTCCCCCAGTTTTGTTCAATAAAGAGAGATTCTATTTTTGAACACACGTTTTCTTTATTTTATACATGAGGAAGGGGGGCTAGGGAAGGGTAAATGGAAGGAGGTGAGGGAGGAATGGGGTACGAGCCCCCGATGGGGAGGACTGGACTGGCTCTGCGGGCTTCTGGGTGTGGAAGCTCTCCTGCAGCCCCCCAGTTGTCCCCTCTCCCCAGATGGCAGCCTGCGGCAACTGCAGCCGGTCTGATGGCCGAGTGCTGTGATGTGCCCAGTGTGGGCACTCAGGGTACACCAAGCCAGGACTGCTTTGCAAGCAGGGCACCCCTGAGAACTGTCTGTCCAGGGTGGAGGTCGGGTTCCTTTAAGCACAGCCCTCGGCTAGCCTGAGGCAGCAGCTCCACGCTCTAAGTCGTCATCTGATGCCCTGCCGGCACTGCTTCACGCCATCCTTAACTCCGGTTCAGGGTCCACTTAATGTGGACATGCTAGTTCAAATTAGCAAAACACTAATTAGAACTAGTTTTTTAGTCTGGATCCATTAGTTCGAATTAGCTTAATTCGAATTAACTAATTCGAACTAAGTTAGTTCAAATTAGCACTGTAGTGTAGACTTACCTAGAGATGGGAAATGAGGCTAGAAGAACATTTGGCCTGATCTAGCATATCAATCCCTGTATTGCTTATCCTATCTATTTTTTGTTCAAATCTTGTTATAGTTTTATTCTGTACATTAAGCAGCAAAAAAAACATTTAAAATCTTTGTAAAAACAGAACCATATTAACTAATTTATAATGTGCCTAGAAGATATTAATCATTGTCCTATTTAAAAAAATTAACAAAATTAAGCCAACCATTCTCTTAAACCTCTATTTTTTAAATTTTAGATAAATAATTTATTTTATTATGAAGCTTCTTTATTAGTCAGATCAGTCCTTTATCAGCTGTGTGATTTGAAGATCTGATGATATTATCTACATATGACAAATAAAAGCTGGTTTAGAAAGATAATGCTCCCTTAAAACATTTCTGGCCATGTATCAGACTTGAACATGAATTGGAAATGTCACCAAGATATGTTACTTTTAAAATTCTACACACAATATAGTTCCATATTGCTATGTGCTGGTGTTATTGTGTAATGGAGCTTGAAGTGATGTATAATTATATTATGTTTTATAAGAAATGTGATATGATATAAAATTATAAAGAATATGTGCTAGAGTTTACAGAGATTATATTGCAGCTAATATTGGTGGTCGGGGGGTTAATAGCACTATACAAAGATTTCGTAACAAATAAAAGGACTTATTTTTCAAAGTTTTCTTTGAATTTTGAATCTGAATTTTGCCTGACTACATTCTAAAAATGCAAGCCATATCTTTCAAGAGAGTCCCTCCTTCTGGCACCAGTGTTTCATTTTTTACTTTGGCAGTGCCCCTCTGTTGAGCTGTAGCAAATGTTTAGGTCCTTGCACGAAAAGAAAATAGTTGATGTGTAATCTGGGTATATACTGAGGGCTGGTTTATACCTAAAATATAAGTTGATCTCAATGTTGATCTCTGGGATGTGAAAAAAACCACACTCCCTAAAATACAAAATTAAATAATCTGAGCTCTGGCATACACATAAGTAGGTTGTTGGAAGAATTCTTCCGTCAACCTAACTACCACTTCTTAAAGGGATGGACTTAGTACAGTGATGCAAAATCCCCTTCTGTCACTGTACTAAACAGCAGAGCTTTTCCGGGGTACATGAGGTAACCCGAAAAAAAGCCCTGCCACATCCAAGGAATGCGTCCACTTTTTGGAACAGTTTCCAAAAAAGCGGACGTGTTCTTTTGGCATCCCTGTATTCCTCTTGGTGAGAGGAATAAGGGATGTTCTGAAAGAGGAGTTTTTTTCTGAAATTTGTCTCTGGGCAGATGGGCCAAATTTTGGAAAAGCCTCTTTCGGAAAAAAAAAAAAAAAAAAAGCAGAAAAAGATATGAAAATTGTGATTTGCCATTTGCGTATCTTTTTCCGACTTTTCTTGGCAATGTAGACATAGCCTAAATGCCAGTGATACAGCAGCACAGCGGCTGCATTGCAGTCATGCTGTTGTAGCAGCAGTAATGAAGAAATAGCCTAAGTGTAGAAATATACATACACAAATTCTGAAATAGATGACATCACAAACACCATGCAGTCCAGTCGTCTCTTCCAGAAGTCCCAGCCCACACAGCAATTCCGATTCTCAAGTAGGTACTCTGTCTCAAGAATTGCCTCCAAGTATAGAGGACACTGCAGAAAATAAACACTTAACTATCTTCCACTGCTTCTTTTCAATATCTTCTTTCTAACAAAAATGCCAACAATAACTCTTTCTTCCAAAGTCTGAATGTTTGCTTACCAACTAAGAAAAGGAACTTTTAAGACTATAAGTAACAAAGTAATCTGGTAATTCATCCCCCAAGAGTGAAGGTTATATATATTTAAAAACGCAATCTAAAAGTTACATTTATGTATTGTTTCCTAAGTTCACAGCAGTCTGTTTACAGCAATATTGCACCACATTACTGTGAACCTACCAATTTATGATACGTGTGTATTTTTATGTTTATATATTTATAAATGATATACAAAACAGAGTAATATTTATATTAATCATTGTCATACCTTTACCAGCAAAAAATATTTTCTATACTTCATAAACAACTGGTATATCTGAAATTTACCATGGGAAGAATATTTGCATGGATCAATAGAAAAACAAAAAGACTTATCTCCACTCTGGCATTATCCTTCTGTCTTAAATCGAATCCTAATAAAGCCACTGAAACTGAACACTTTTATCATTTCTTCAGTTAGATTAAATATATACAGATATGTCCCCAAATTACTAAATTTTGGAACAGTTCCACTTGCTGTATCAAAAATGACAATTTCTTTAATATTAATTAGAACATGTAGAATACATTTTAATGAGAGGGTGTGAAAAAGAACTGTTTGTACATTCCATCTATTACCTACTCAGGCTATGTCTAGACTATAATGATATATTGGAAAAAGGTTCACCTATTGCAAAGTGCAATAGTTTTTTTCAGAAGAGGCTTTTCCAAACTTTGGCCCATCTACACTGAGCCAAATTTTGGAAAAACCTCCTCTTTCAGAAGAGCCCTTCTTCCTCATGGAAGAAAGAGGACAGGGCTTCTGAAAGAGTGTCTGCTGTACCACAAAAAAAAAAAAAAAAAAAAGCAGAAGAGCAAACACGTTCCCTGGAACCAGTGGAGTTTTTCCAGGATACCTTTGCTATCCCATAAAAAAACAATAGTGTAGACATTGCTCAGTCAGGAGGTAATTTATTGTCAAAGCAACAGCTCTCATATTCTAAAAAAATAGCATTAAAAGAAAAAAAATCTACTAGAGAATAGTAAATGCTCATTAAAAAAAAGCTTCGACAACATTGGGTTCTGAGTAGTAACATTAGAATGTTTATTTTTTTCTTTTGAATATCTGGATTTTTAAAATGTTACAGGAGGGAGGGAGGGAAACTGAGAAAAATCTAAACATTGGCTCTTAAAAAGGGTGGGGAAACAGGGAAAATATATATCTCCAATTTGGAACATTTTTGCTTTCAAAAACTGAAAGCAAAATGTTGAATTGGAAAAAAATATTTTTTCATTTCAATTTTGAAATTTCCCATCAAAACCTAATAATTGTCAGTAAAAATGTCAGTTTTCTATTGCAAAAATAATTGTATGGAACTCCAGTTTTTGGTAGAAAAATGGAATTTGTTGAGAAATTTCAACCAACAATGTCTAGTCTATGTAACATGCTGTTGGGTGATTTTTAATATTACAGGGCTTGATCCTGTATCCGTTAAGTCAATATCAAACCTCTATTGACTTTAATAATACACAAAAATGGTAAAATTAATTTAATGGAAAGAAAGTGGTAAAATTAATTGTAACTTAGAATCTTATTAGATTTATCCACATCACTGATATACCTATTTTCAGAATTTGTTTATTGTTTCTGATTATTATGGTAGTGTTATGTTGATGCATATTGTAAGCAGATAAATTTTTCAAAAGTTTGTGTCTGGGTAAAAACATGCCTATTTAGCTTTCAGTATTTCCAATTCATCTTATTAAAATCAAATATTACTGGTCACATGCCAGTTTGAAGTGTAAGTCCATCACACATCAGATGATAATTTCCTGAATCAAAGATAACAGTGGAAATGTCTCAGAGAGGTATCCATGTTAGTCTGTAACATTAAAAACAACCTTAAAGACTAACAAAAATACATAGTATCATGAGCTTTTGTGGATAAAACCCACTTCATCAAATGATGATCTTGTTTTGTTAGTTCTAAGGTGCCTAATTGTTTTTATACCAAAGAAGTAGAAGAGTGGATGTTGTTAAATTAGCAATTATGCACCTCTCCCTACACATTTGTGTGAATGTACTATCGTGTTGTCAGTGTAATCAATGTACATTCTATATTCAACTTAACTGCACACAGTTGGGCAGATTCATTTCTCATGTATACTTGCACATGTCATTGTGCAGGGGCAGATGACCGTTTTGCGGGGCCCTGGGCAGCATAAATCCATGGGGGCTCCCCCCCTTTGCCATGGTGTATGCACAGTGATGCCATGCACATGCGCAGCGGTGCCACGGCGCATGAGCGGGGCTTTCTGAAGCGCGGGGCCCGGGGAGGCCACCCCGTTCGCCCTGCCCTATATCTGCCCCTGTCATTGTGTATTCATTTTTTTCCCTTTTGAACATGAAAACAATGCATTAATATATTTCTGTAAAAAATACGTCTACTCACAGGACTTCAGGTTGGGAACTTGTGGCTTTATTTAACTGCATCGCAAGAGAGTGTGCGTGGGGAGAAACTTTTGCTGACTAAACAGGAGTAAAGGATGTTGAAGCATGATTCCATCCCATAATATTTTGAGGAACCTAGTTAGCCCTTTTTGACCTCTTTACTACAAATAAATTAATTCAGACAAATGGTACTAGTTGTTACTATTTTAAACAGAACTTTAAATTTTAAAATACTTTTCAAAACTTAACTAATTAATGAAGATATACAATAAACAGTTTAGAAAACATGATCTATTCAGAAAGCTTGAAAGACTGGACACATTCAGAGAAGAGAAGGCTGAGGGAAGACATGATAGTCTTCAAATATGTAAAAACTTACAAAGGAGACTGATCTCTGGTTCTGGGAGTTAGAGAAAAGGTAATTGGCTTATTTTGCAGGAAGGGAAATTTGGGTTAGAGATTAGGAAAAAAGATTCTAATTACATGTATAGTTAAAAACTGAAACAGGTTCTCTAGGGAGGCTGTGGAGTTCCAGCTCTTAGAGAAGAAGAGGTGAGACAAACTCCTGTCAGTGATGATCTAGGCATACTTAGTTCAATCTTGAAATCTCTTTCAGCCCTACATTTCTATGATTCCCACAAATCACATACAGGATTTATAAGTATTATTAGCTTCATTTTTACAGATGAGGAAGCTGAAGCAGAGAGCATAAGTAATACATATAAAGGTACAGAAAGATGTGTTACTGGATATGGAATAACAATCAGAAGGTTCTGGTTTATAGATATGAACTAATAATCTCCACCTACCCCCAAATTAATGAAAGTCACTCAATGTAGAGCTTTGATCACTGCAATAACCATAATTCTGTCTCCTTCCATATATATTTGTTCACCATAATATCTTTCTCTCTTTGTCACAACATTATAAGTTTCAATAGAATTAAAATATATTTGAATTACCTGATTTTTTTGCATTTAAATTTTCAACCATGATATATTGCTAAGTGTGGCTTGCTTGGTTGGTTAATTGATTAATCTAGTACATTTCCTATCTTGTAATAATTTTAGGCTGTAAAACATTTTGGTCAGATTATAAATTATGATCTGGTGATAATGATAACTGCACTGCCGTCGTAGTAGCTCCAGGAAGAATTAATCTAAAAACTCTCCACAAATCTCTTATCCAGATCCACTGGAGAGTGGCTGCTACATCTCCATATATGGTTTGCCAATGGAGGGGCAAAGTATATTTTCTCTTCCTTTCAGCTCCTCCTTGACACTTCTGGGATGGTTTGTGCCCCAAGTACTGTCAGGATGATCAGTCTAATTATGTTGAGTATAATACAGGGGAAAAAGTATGGCAGCCTTCCAGTGACTATTAAAACTTAATCTGCATTCCAGATTTTTGAGCTATACTATCCATCACATCATATCATGAAGGCATGATCACGTGATTTCATATTCAATGCGAGACTGACATTTTCGTCAAGTTTACACTTTAGCTACATTTTTATGCTGTGCATTATTAATATTTATATTTATTTACCACAAATTGCAGGCAAGTATAAGATACATTAGCAGTTTCTTCCTAGCAGATAATATAGAGGAGTTTAGGGAGTGGAGTTTGGTGCAAAAATGTAGCTCAAGAAGAGGGTTTTTCAGTAGTTTTTATATATACCTAGTAATAGTGTGAAAAATATAAAGGGACAAAATAGGCATTAAATAGTAGACTATAAACTACAGAGATACATTATTTTTTCCATAATATGACAAAATTGGTTATAAATTAAGATGAAACAGACTTAAGCCAAATTAATCTGTGTCTCTGTGCAAGTCTTAGAGAGTTTTTTTCTAATAGCCCTAGAAAAGATGAAACACTGAGAAAAACAATCATGTAAATATTGCTAAATCAGCACAAGAAACACAACTGAGTGTGCTTTGAAAGTAAGAAATGAACACTAATTTTGTGAAATTATGTTGAGACAGGTGTGCAAACCATAACAGGCAAGAAATTCTTTCCTATGGGAAAAAAATCTACTGTCCGTGTTCCCTACTTACTGCACAGTGTACAAAATATTTGCTGAAATAAGGGGAAATAATTTTTGGACACTGCTGATTTAGAGACAAAATATTGGACAAATATATAACATTAGCAGAGAAAAATTAGTTTTTGCCATGAGTGATTTGTAAACCTTCTTGTCTCTGGCTATGCCAAAAGAAAGACAGGTGACATATGTCATGGGTTTAATCAAGCCATAAATTTATTGTTAAATGTCTGGGACTATGAAGCAGATAACAATGCACAGTAGAGATAATCCCAGTCACAGGAATTCCCTCCCCGCATTCATTTGTTTATTGAATATCTCTTTTTAAGTCCTTTTCCAAACCATTTATCCAGTCGCTGTATCTTTTCCTATGGAGTATCTGCACTGGATATCTGCCCTACACTTAAGTAATGAATTGCAACATATGGCAGTAAGGGGAAAAAAATCCTTCCCAGTACCTTAAAACTGGTGGCTAAAGAAGGAGAGAAGCTGGGTCTTACTTCAGCCTTGGTCAATGTATAAAGGAAAGCTCAAGGCACTGTGCCAGCCCCTTTCAAGCCTGCATTGCCAGCGGACCAGTTAGTGACCTACCTACTGCACTGAAGCAATTTTCATCTCTTCCCCTCTCACCTCCCATCCCCATCCATAAAGCACAATTTCCTTCACTAAGGCTATGTCTAGACTACAAAAAAAGTTGGAAAAAGATACACAAATTACGAACCGCAATTTGTGTATATTTTTCAGCTTTTCTTTCTAAAGAGGCTTTTCCATTATTTGACGTGTCTACACGGTACCAGATTTTGGAAAAGCCTGATCTTTTGAGCAATCCCTTCTTCCTCATAAAACAAGGTTTACAGGGATGGCAAAAGAACACGTCTACTTTTCCGAAATTTTTTTCAGAAAAGATGACGCATTCCTTGGATTCCCATTGCTTTTCTGGGAAAAATGCTGCAGACGAGATATAGCCTAAGACAGGTCAACCAAACACCCCCTACTTCAAGGTGCAGAACAATCCAACTTACAAATCAATTAAAATGTACATTTCCACTTAATTTAACATTGAAAAAAATCTTTATGATACATGGGCATATAAAAGCAAAAGAGAAAGCACCTGTTAGAGGCCTACATCATGGAACCCATCCTCCCCCAAGGATAAATATGGCTCTGATAAAGGACACTGAAATTCCAGTGACTGTTCTCAATCCCTTTGTGGAATTATTTCTGGGCACAAATAATATTAAGGACCCATCAATAACATTTTATGAAGAATTAATATATGTTGAAAAGAAGTTTTAATAAAATATTAACCAGTTGGTATAGACTGAATCCAACAGATCAATAGATTTATTTTTATCATAACTTTAATTTATCTCTAACACCTTCTAATATGCTTACAGCCATCTATAATATGTGCAAGATGTTTATAATGGCTATTAATCATTTATTAAATGTGTTGCCTTGTCAGAGAATGAAACTGTACATTTATCACACTTGTAGTCTTTATTATTTATTACAGGTTCTTCCCCAATTAGCTATATAGAAGTGGGATTAATTATGGGATTGATGTGACTTGCAGTAGAGATATATATCATGAGTCAAAACTTTACTTAAGAACCAAAGAAATATACTCATTAATATTATGAAGTAACACAATAATAACAGAAGATTTCAGCCATCCCCATAGTAACTGAGTACATATCATCTCAGGACAGGATCCAGAGATAGCATGTCTAGACACTATTAATGACTGGTCCTTAGAGCAACTAGTTCTGTAATCCAAAAGGTGAGAGACAATTTTTGAGTTAATCTCACGCAGAGCAAAGGATTTGATATAATAACTGAACCATGTGGATAAGGACAAGGTCCCTAACCAAAGGCTTTTAAGCAACGTGAGCTGCCATGGGATAAGAGGAAAGGTCCTTTCATTCTCAAAGTTCATCAATCAGGTCATCAAATATAATCTGATTACCTTAAAAATCATGACTTTTTTTAAAAAAAAAACCTTGTGTGTATTCTTGTTTTTGAGCAAATTTGATTCACATCTTTTAGCTTTTCTGCACAATCGTGAGTACTAAAAACTATGTTGTTTAAATGAAAGCTGACATTTTCTTATCACCACATTATTTCAGAAGCTAGATATTTAAGGAAATAAAATATCATTAGATTATTGGTAAAATGGGAAGAAGTTACAACAGTGTGAATAATTTTTTTCTCCCACAAATCGCAGGGGTATCAAGATCAGCCAAGTTTCATCAAAATAATTCTGTTATTGCATACCTGGCTTCATATAGGTATCTTGGTCCTGATAATTAATTTCCTGGGCTATATGGAAATGGGCATGCTTCAGAGACAGAGGCTGAACAAAATATTTTTCAACCAGGGTAGAGAAATTTTAACTAGACTCTCGAAATAGGCTACAGCAAAATATGGCTGAAGTATGGACTTTGGGTATGTCTACACTGCACTCCTCTTTCGAGAGTGGAATGTAAATGCAGCTGAGTGAAATTGCAAATGAAGCACTGATTTGAATTTCCCATGCTTCATTTGCATAATCGCATCTGGGCGCTATTTCAAAATACCATATTTTGAAAAAAGAAACGCTGTCTAGAGGCAGTTATTTTGAAAGAAAACACTTCACTCGAAATTACCCTTATTCCTTATAAAATGAGGTTTAAGGGTAATTTCGAAAGAAGGGTTTTCTTTCAAAATAACTGCAGTTAGACAGTGTTGCTTTTTTCAAAATAGGGTATTTCAAAATAGCGCTCAGATGCGATTATGCAAATGAAGCGTGGGAAATTCAAATCAGTGCTTCATTTGCAATTTCACTCAGCTGCATTTGCATTCCTCTCTTGAAAGAAGAATACAGTATAGACATACCCTTTGAGACTTGGCATAGCTATAATTCTTGTAGAGAATTAATAATCTTCCATTGTTAGGAGACATCATAGTACCTGGAAGAGATTAAGGTAACACTTCTAAGCACTTTATCTGGAAGGCTTTATGGAAGAGTTGATGGAATGAAAAGGAGAAGGAAAAGAGAAAAGGTAATTGGCTGAAGCAGAGTGGGAAGCAATAGAACAAAAAAGGATACACTTTATTACAGTTTCAGTTATTTGATACTCTGAATTACCTGAGAAATATGTTAAAAAATTCTTTGACTTTTGTACCCTCTACATTTGTGTTTATGTTTTCTGTTTTCTGAGCATTTGTCATTTTTTTCATTCGTTTACCAAATGCTTTTTCTATCTGTTGGCGCTTTGCCTGTGGCATTTAAATGATTTATTTTTCATCTGTGTTTTAATGAAGTGAGAATCTATTAACATACAGGACCCAACTTCTTATTTTCAATGAACAGTGTGCTTTGCACAACATGTACAGTGAGTTGTCTTTCTTTTTCCTAATATTTTCAAAGCCTGCTTCGTAAAAGAAAAAAAATGTGTGCCTACATACACACACATAAATAAATCAGTTACATTGGAAGTTAAAATACTCCTTTAATACATGTAGAATAGTGTTAGAGATGCAGCCGTGTTAGTCTGGTCTAGCTGAAACAAAAGACAGAACTATGTAGCACTTTAAAGACTAATGAGATGGTTTATTAGGTGATGAGCTATCGTGGGCCAGACCCACTTCCTCAGATCAATTTGTGGAAGAAAATTAGTACAACCATGTCTACCAAAGTGATACAATCAAAAAAATGAACACATGAAATTGACAAATCAAATTTTAAAACAGAGTGGGGGTGAGGGGAGAAGGTTAGTGTCTGTGAGGTAAAGACATTAGGGGTGATAATAGAGGAAGTTTCTGTGAAATATAGGGACTTCCCCTATTATCACCCCCACTGTCATTACCTCACAGACACTAACCTTCCCCCCTCATCCCCACTCTGTTCTAAAATTTGATTTGTCAATTTCGTATGTGTTCATTTTTTTTGATTGTATCACTTTGGTAGATATGGTTGTGCCAATTTTCTTCCACAAATTGATCTGAGGAAGTGGGTCTGGCCCACGAAAGCTCATCACCTAATAAACCATCTTGTTAGACTTTAAAGTGCTACATAGTTTTGTCTTTTGTTCCTTTGATACATGTAGGTGATATTAATGATAACAGCCACTAGATTTCAAAAGAAGGATTGTTCCAGAAAAAAAAAAAAATATTCTCTTACAAATTAGTCTGAAATCCTGACTGATAGTTCTTTTAAAGTTACTATCTTTAAATATGGTTTTGTCCTTTGAAATATTCTCAATTTCTAGTATACATTCACATTTTATAAAAAAAGAAAGAAAAAAAGCAATACCACTGAAAATTATAAAATATTTCAGAATAATAGAAATTTTAAAAGTACAGCCAGCGTGTGTCCTAAATCTTTTCTATGAATAACTTCACAACAATAATTAGATTCACAAGGAGAAACTATTTTAGAGAAGAGAGAGTAGAGTTTGCATGTTAACATCCACCCACATTCCATCTCATTACAAAAAATAAGTACATAAGAAAATAAGAACAGCCATAATGGATCAGATCAAAGGCAGAACTGGAGGGTAAAATCAAATCAATATCTTAGTTGACTGTATACAAATGCAAGAAGTATGGAAAATAAGCAGGAGGAATTTGAAATGCTAGTAAATTAAAACAACTATTACATAGTTGATATCACAGACACTTGATGGGATAATACACATGATTACAATGCTGGTATAGCAGGGTACAGCTTGCTCAGGAAGGATAGACAAGGAGAAAAGAGAGGAGGCATTGCTTTATTTATTAAAAATGTATGTATTTGGACGGAGGTTAAGTTGGACATAGGAGATGGACATGTTGAGAGTGTCTGGATAAAGTTAAAAGGAGTAAAAAAGAGGGGTGATTTCATGGCAGGGGGTCAATTATAGACCACCTAACCAGGAATGAGGCATTTTTTAAACAACTAATAAAATCATCCAAAGCACAGAACTAAGTGTTCATGGGGGACTTCAACTATCCAGTCATTTGTTGGGAAGATAACCCAGGAAGGCACAGATTATCCATTAACTAATTGGAACGTGTTACAGATTTTGTTTTTAATTTCAGAAGGTGGAGAGGAGCACTCAGGGGGGAGGCTGTTCTAGATTTGATTTTAACAAATAGGGACAAACTGGTCAAGAGTTTGAAAGTGGAAGGAAGCTTGGCTGAAAGAAATCACAAAACGATAGGAGTTTGTGATTCTAAGGAATGGTAGAAGGGAGAAAAGCAAAATAGAGACAATAGCTTTCAAGAAGGCAGACTTTAGTAAACTCAAGGAGCTGGAATGGAGGGTCCTATGGAAAGCAACACTAAGGAAAAACAAATGAAGACAGTAGGCAGTTTTTCAAAGGAACATTATTAAGAGCACAAAAGTAAACTATTCCACTGCATAGAAAATATAGGAAATATGGCAAGAGATCACCCTGGCTTAATCAGGAGATATTGAATGATCTAAAAATCAAAAAGTAGTCCTATCAAATGTGGAAATAGATGAATATAAATAAATAACACAAGTATATAGATGCAAAATTAGAAAAGCAAAAGTACAAAAGAAGCTCAATCTAGCTAGAAACATAACAGGTAACAAGAATATATTTTACAAATATATTAGAAGCAAAAGTAAAACTAAAGGCAGGATAGGCTTATTTCTCAATGAAGATGGAAAATTATAACAGAAAACGAGGAAATGGCAGAAGTGCTTTATGACTTCTTTGTGTTGTTTTTTACCAAGAAGTTTGGTGGTGTTTGGATGCCCAACATAGAATCATAGAATGCTAGAACTGGATGGGACCTTGTCCAACCTAAACCTCCCTTGCTGCAATTTACATCCATTGCTTCTTGTCCTATCATCAGAAGTTAAGGAGAACAAGTTTTCTCCCTCCTCCTTATAATACCATTTTAGGTATTTGAAAATTGATATCATGTCCCCCCTCAGTCTTCTGTTTTCTAAACTAAGCAAACCCAATTCCCTCAGTCTTGCCCGATGGGTCATGTTTTCTAGACATTTAATAATTTGTGTTGATCTTCTCTGGACCTTCTCCAATTTCTCCACATCTTTCTTGAAATGCAGTGCTCAGAACTGGACACAATACTTCAACTGAGCCTAATCAGTGCAGAACAGATTAGAAGAATTACTTCTCATGTCTTTCTCACCAACACTCCTGTTCCACAGGTTGACTATGTATTATGAGAAAAAGTATTTAGTTTTGTTTTGTTTAAATATGCTACCTAATAATTTCTTTGGGTAACCCACAGTTCTTACGTTACATGAAGTGGTAAATAACACTTTTCTATTCACCTTTTCCATATAATTTGTCTCTTTTGTAATTTGAACAAGCCCAATCTTTTTAATTTCTATTTCTTTGGAAGCTATTGCATAATCCTAATCATTTTTCCCTTCTCTATATCTTTTCCAATTCTAATATATCTTATTTGAGATTGAGCATTTATCACAGATGGTTGGTGCAAGCCAAAAAAATTTGTATTTTTCTATGGGCATTTGTGGAGCTCACCTTTGAAAGATTAACTTTAAATGTAGAAACCCACCACTCTATTTGCATCATGGCTACTTTCTGAAATAGCTATCCATCAGTTAAGGCTACCAGCAACTGTATTAGAAAATACTTCAAACTCAAACTTTATTGTCCATTACTATTAACTTCAGGATGGAGACTTTACAAGTGTTACTGATAGGAAGCTATGTCTCTATGGATATGTCTACACTACCACCCTAGTTTGAACTAGGGTGGTAATGTAGGCAACCGGAGTTGTAAATGAAGCCCAGGATTTGAATTTCCCAGGCTTCCTTTGCATAAAGCTGGGCGCCACCATTTTTAAATGTCCACTAGTGCGGACTCCATGCCACGCGGCTACATGCGGCACGGACTAGGTAGTTCGGACTAGGCTTCCTAGTCTGAACTACCGTTACTCCTCGTGAAAGTGGGACATTGAATGGACATAATCACCAGAGATTGTTTTGAACAAAAATGAAATAATCTGCAATCTCACCATTTTGATGCTCTATTCTACATAAAGTTCTTTTTTGTCAGAAAACCTGGTCAAAAACTGACTAGAATATGCTATAGCATAGGTATTTTGTATTCTCTTGTTTTAGTATAAGAGGAAGACACCTTTACAATTATGGATTTGTTCCATGTTTGTTTCTATATTGGGAAGGGAAACCACAGGGTGAAGAGGGTGTATTAAAATATTCTACAGTTTTTTAATGAACACCTAATGGGAGAGGAGAGAAAGGGATTGTTTTTTTCTTTTTGCAACACAACATCCACTTTTTTTAGGATAAATTCTGTAACCATAAATGAAGATATAACACAATTTTATGAGCTGATAAGCACAAAAAGGAGAACAAAATTTATTAGATTGGATTTGTTAAGAGCAAGAGTTCACCATTTTTCATCTGTTCTTCAATTTTCAATTATTTCATTATCATCAGATAAGATCTATCAAGCTCTATTATAGTCCAACCCACCTGTAAGATTCTGCCACAAAATGTTCTAGAAATGATCAGGGTGTGACCTCAAACAATTTATTATTGATCACAAATAGAAAGCTAATAACTAATTCTTAAAAATAATTAAATAAATGCATGTAATATAGGTCTATCTATGGCTATTAGCCAGGATGGGCAGAGATGGTGTCCTTAACCTCTGTTTGCCAGAAGATGGGAATGGATAAGAGGAGATGAATCACTAGATTCAACGCCTGCTCTGTTCATTCCCTCTGGGGTATTTGACATTAGCCACTCTCAAAAGACAGGCTGCTGGGCTAGATGGAACTTTGGTCTAAACCAGTATGTACATTCTTAAGTTATAACCTTATGTTCTATTAAAGCAAAGTCTAGTGTTGCTGTGGTAGTAGAGATGTATTAATACTCTAAGGCTATGTTTAGACTGCAGAGTTAAATCAGAAAAAGATACGCAAATAGCAAACCTCAATTTGCTTATCTTTTCCACTTTTTTTTTCAGACAAACCTCCTCTTTTAGAACATCCCTTATTCCTTATACAATGAGGAATACAAGGATGCCAAAAGAACAGGGCAGAGCTGCAGTGCAGACATATCATAAGTTATTCCTTTTATTCCTCTATTAGGGTATGTCTACACTTGCAGCCTAATTCGAACTAGGGCTGCAAATATAGGCATTTGGAATTTCAAATGAAGCCCAGGATTTAAATATCCTGCGCTTGATTTGCATCTTCCCAGCTGGGCACCTTTTTTTTGAAATTTACAAGCCCAAAGTAATTGCCTGTGTCTACACGTGGCAGTCAAACGGGCGTTCGAAATAAAGCCCTAGTTCGAACTACCTGTTATTCCTCCTGCAATGAGGTTTAACAGGTAGTTTGAACTAGGGCTTTATTTCAAACGCCCATTTCACCGCCGCGTGTAGACGCGGGCAGTTACTTCGGGCTTGTAAATTTCAAAAAACGGCGCCCAGCTGGGAAGATGCAAATCAAGCGCGGGATATTTAAATCCTGGGCTTGATTTGAAATTCCAAGTGCCTATACTAGCAACCCTAGTTTGAATTAGGCTGCAAGTGTAGACATACCCTAACTGTTGAGGAATAGCAAATTATTTTAAGATCATGTTCCATTTTATTCATGTGTTACTGTGTTTGAGAAATAAATGATATTAAAGAACTCCATCAAGTTACAAAATTAAATAAACATGCCTTTGTTATGTTGTCTTTATTTTCTATTTCATTTTTGTCTCAACTTTAGTTCTATAGCTCCTAACCTTTCATTTTCTCCCCCAACTAAAAATATTTAATAATCAGTAAACAAATGTATAACTCATGTAAGTAGATGTAGTTTTGACAGCTGTCTCTGGTCCCTCTACCAAAATTCCTTGATACTCTTAAGGATTTATTTCACTTTTTCCTCTTTAATCATCTTGGGGCTAATCCTGTTCTGAGTGCTTTTAATTCCCTTCAGCTTCAATGGGAGTAGAAATTGAAAGGCATTCAATAACTCCCTGGAGGTGCTCACATAGGACCTGGTGCTCTGTAAGAAGCAGTGTTCAATTTGCAGGAGTTTGATGTCAAAGAATTCTGTTAAGACTAATGGATTTGGAAAAAAGTGTGTCAGGTGGCAGACCAAGTTTCTTCCTCTTTATAAATGTAAAGTGAAATCTTGACTCCTATGAGATTTTTGCCAATGCCTTCAATAGAACCAGTATTTTATCAATAGGATCAGATTATCTTGGGATGCACAGTTAAGAGAAGCATATTAAAAATATTAGTTTTTAGTATAAGAGTTGTGAATACAGTTATCACGTACAAAAAAGCTAAAGGTCAGGAATGCAATCAGAATCAGCTGAAGATTGGCAGCCTGCACTATTGCCAGAAATGTCCAGATGAAAGTTCATTTTAATGCACCAAGAAGAGCCTCTGGGAGGGTGGAGAGGCAGAGGAAAGTCAATAGCATCTTAGTATGTAGATGACATAATTCAATGGTTCAAGATAGCTGACAATTTTCAACAGATATTGCAAAGATATCAGTGAATTTCCTGTGAACAACAAAAGTCTACAGAAACTGTTAGAAGACCTGGAATATTATGGAAAAGTGGTGTCCATGTGAAGTGACTTGGAGAAACCAGAGCTCAAGACAGTTATATTAGTGATCAGTATTAAGCAGTGTGCATATGGAAGATATTGTATATTTTCATGCTATACATGCAATATTCTAGAAATAGAAACAATATAATGCTTGTGCATGGCAATACCTTTATTGAGAGCACCAAACGAGCAATTCCATGTCTGGAGGCAAAGTACGAGAAGGAAAAAATATAGCCCAAATACTATCACGAATACTGGAAGACTGTGCAAAAATAAGGCCTTCAAGGGAACACCATCAAGGTACCTGCATTGGGAGAAGATACACAAGACAGTCTTCAGTGGTATGCAATCTGCAGCCTGTGGCATTTTAGGGGTGTGCTATGAGACATTTTGTTTATTGCTGCACACATACATAAAGTTGTCAGATCCCACTGTTTTCCATCCACATAGGGGTTTCCCCCCCTGTAATACCAGTATTACTAAAGTGACATGCATGTAACAAGGATACATGAAGTGAGGGACATGCTGATTGAACATAGTACTTACAGTGAGAGCCTTATGCTCCCGAAGTGCTGCTACAGTTCAATCAGAACACGCTACAAATTCTAGGTACACAAATGCAAATAGCAAAACAACCCTTTCCCAGGCAACTCTTTGTTACAGCAACATTCAGCCCACTGAAATGAAGGAAGTCCACTCATGCTCATGCATCCCGCTCACTGGCCTAGGTTGCACATCGCTGCAGTAGTCATAGAGGAAATCTTAGTTACATGGCTAGGGCAATAACAATGAAGTAAAACTATGCAAAAATGAAGCACCAATAATCACCAAAAAAACTAGTCATGATCCTGCTTTGGTAATATCAGAAATCTCTATACCTTAGTCCTCCAGCATCTTGCAATCTGTTTTTTGTTTTAAAGTATATTGAATCTCCTTCATTTTGCACTCTATTTATGTAACATATGTTTGCAAACCTAGAGAAACATATTGCTACCATTATTCCTGTGGTCATGCCCAGATTAGCATTTTAAATCCTCCTTTCCAGGCCTAGCATTCAGCCAGACTCGAGCACACATGGGTGTAACACACAAAATTTCATTTGCCTCATTAGTGTCTGTGAGGGCAATATTATTCAATTTTTTTTGAAAATGTCCATTTTTTGAAAGCATGCCTTTATCTACTCATTAGCTTGAACATGACTCAGGGTATATCTCCACTGCAAGCCTATTTTGGAATAGCTTATTTCAAAATAGAGCATCCACACTGCAAGGAAGCCTCAAAATTAGTCTGGGGCAGGCTCCCCTAATGTGGATGTGCTATCTTGATGTAGAGCCCAAGGAGATACTGGGGAGGAATAACTTTAGAATGGCCCTGGTGAGGAGCTATTTCAAACAACGACACTTCCTCAGTAAGTAGATTTAATTAAAGATACTCAAGATTTCCTGCTGATATTTTGTTTTAGCAATAAAGGTGGATGTAAGAAAGGTTGATGCAAGAAAGTTTGTACAGATTGTTGTCCAGGTTGCAAGTTCTATTGACCAATGATGTGATAAAATAGAGAGTCATAATGAAGAACAATTATAATATTCCAGCAATACTGTACCAGAGCTTCTGTCCTGATTCAGAGAAGCTGAAGTGTTCAGCACCTCTGGAAATAAGGCCATATGATTTAGTTGTATATATGTATCTTAGCTTAATAGAATTTTCTAAAATATCGTTTTTTCTGCCTTTGCTTTTCCATTCAGAATTCCTCAGATATGCTTGTGAATAGCTCACTGGTAAAATATATCCAGTGAGATCTCAGGAGAAACTATTAGCAAAATTGGATTGTGCTGTCAGGCTAGACAAATAATCTATTTCTGTATCTACCTTCTAATTGTAGACCTACTTCTAATAGCTTGTTTATTTATATCTAAGTCACTGAGTGTGTGTCATATCTCACTTGTGATCAATGCTAGCCTAACAATCAATCTTAGTTCAGGAAAGCACAGCCACTGCTCTGCAAATGACCTCATAACTAGGTGCTTGCCTCTGGTGAGATTTATTTATTAACACCAGATACTGCTGCCACGCTTGTCATTATTAATCATCAAATCTTGTTAGACAGACAGAACTGTCAGGTTGGGGCTCACCTCAGTTGATCTTTGTTGGCTTGAATAGCCTTTACCTGATTGATCATTCACTGCATGGTTTAAAGAGCTCCCATTTGAATCACTTTAAAATTCTTTCCAGTGCCTCATCTCAGAGCCTCTTTTATTCTCTCTGTACTTGATTTCATTAGCACTCATTATGATATGTTAGAGGCTCAGATAACATTGTCATGCAGATGATGCATTATTTTACAGTTTTGTTGATGTCTTCCTTGACTTTCTGATCTCAATTCAACTTTCTAAGAGCATCCGTCTGAAATATAATAATAAGAGATGCTAATATTTTGATCCATAATGTTTCTAAAACAGATTTTTTCAGTTGCTGACATTGATGTGGCTTGTGTTTGATACTAAATAAGTCATGTGAAAATATCACCCTTAATGATAAACTTGTGAAATATGTGATTGCTCACCAGAAATCTTCTTTCTCTTGTACAGCTTAGAGAAATTACAGGCACTTCTACTGACTGCCTAGCAGAATGTTTTCCACTTTTCAAGAAGAGAATATTTCACAAGCCTACTAGAAAATAACTATAAAATGTCATAAAAATTAACTTCACCATGCTAACATCTTGGTAGCACATTATGAAGCTGAATGACATTTATCAATAATTTCATTTTCCTGAAAATAATTTAAAGCATTGATTGATAATCAATTTCTGTAATGAATGGAGAGCAGAGATATTTTTCCTCATTTAGTTGTTTGGAATTAATACCATGTAAGGTTGTATTTGAAAAGGGATATAATATTTGTATTGGTCAAATATTTATCAGAAATACAAACATAGAAATATTGCCAGGCTAGAGGAGAATGGGATTACATCTTTGTTGTTATTGTATTTATTATGAAACCCCAACCCTGAGGTGTGGCTCCAGCTTTCTTCTTCTTTTTGTCAAGAGTGTAGGTCACGGACTCATCTCTATTGGCTCTGGATGCCCAAAAGAAAGCCCCTCTAAGGCTATGTTTAGACTCCAGGGAATGTGTCCACTTTTTCTGAAGTTTCTGAAAAAGCGGGCATGTTCTTTCAGCATCCCTGTATTCCTCATTTTATGAGGAGTAAGGCATCTTCTAAAATAGGAGTTTTTTTCTGACATTTGGCCTCGTGTAGATGGGCCAAATGTCATAAAAGCCTCTTCCAAAAAAACTAGTGGAAAAAAATTGCAGGTCGCAATTTGCGTATCTTTTTCTGAAAAAACCCCCTGCAGTGTAGACATAGCCCTAGTATAAAGATTAAAGAGGCCTATCATTTTGGAAAGTATTTAACTCACAATCTGTTACAAAGGTGTCTCAGAGCGCAAAAAATAAAACAGCTATCACAATTCCCAGAGTAATAAAACTGTAATTGGAGCTTTATTATGAAAAAGAAACTCAGGATAGAAGACAATAGAAAAAACATACTAGGATAATAGACAAACACAACAATACAGGCAGTCCCTGGGTTACGTACAAGATAGGGACTGTAGGTTTGTTCTTAAGTTGAATCTGTATGTAAGTCGGAACTGGCGTACAGAATCAGCTGCTGCTGAAACTGACCGCCAGTTCTGACTTACATACAGAATCAACTTAAGAACCCCAAGCGTCCCCAAGTCAGCTGCTGCTGAAACTGATCAGCAGCTGATTCCAGGAAGCCCGGGGCAGAGCAACTCTGTCTCGGGCTTCCTGTAGTCAGCGCTGGTCAGTTTCAGCAGCGGCTAAATCAGGACGCCTTGATACTTCTCTCCCTGCTACACTATCCCCAAACACAGACAAAATGGAAAGTAAAATCAAATCCTTCAGTCTCTGGGCACTGACTTATGATTGATTCTGGTAGTGTTGATAGTCAGTTTTCTGTCCAGCCTACTTTATAGGGACTGCAAAACAGACTCTTTCAGAATGTGCCACCATAACTGCTGTAATCTGGGGTGACCCAATTAGAGGCTGAAGGTGGTTTTTCAGGGCCTCTCTCTCTCTGCAAAAGGGTACATTATTTGTTTTACCATCATTCATAGACTCTCTAATGGTGGAACAGGGCCCTAGTGTAATAGGTGTTGAACAAACAGGAAAAAAAAGATGTTCCTTGTTCCACAGAGTTTATATTTTAATTACTGCTGCTCCCAGTCTTCATGAGGCAGATGAACAATAGGGGTGTCTCAGTGTCACTTTCAGTGTCCAATAGACCCTCTGGCCAGCATTCCTACTCAGCTGACTGTGTTCTGCTGCTTTTGGTCATTGAGTGGATGGGGATGGAGCCCTCATAGAAACTGTGCTTTTTCTTTTGTGAAGTGAAGACTCCCTTCACTTCAACTGTCAACAATGCTGCTCCATCATTAGGTATCCCAAGTGTCCTGGAGTTGAGCACCACATAGGAGGGGCCCCAAAGAGTTGTTTCTTGTGGGTGCAGAGATTTTGCCATCCACAATTTCTCAGACAAAAGGGACTTATTTTTGGATGACTGCCATGGATAAGGGTTGGGGCGGGGGAGGAGAGGGGAGGGGAGGGCAGTAGTCACTTCCATTCCCATGCTTCAAAGAACCATGTGGAACAGGAAGGTCATCTGTTGATTCCACCCTGTTGAGGAGAGAATTCCCAGAAAGCTTCTCCCAAAAGATTCCACTGCCTCCTTTCAAGTTTCCTCTCATGCTTCCCAGTGGAGGTACATGAATAGCAACACCATCTGCACAACAGCCCTGTACAGATCACACTGCCAAGAAGTTTTCCTTGTATTCAGCATAAATGTTCCTTTTCCCAAATTCATCACCTTGCTTTGATTAAATTCTTGTGTTCCAGCATAGTGACTCCTTTTTGTCCTTTTGAAATTATTCCTCCTTTAACAATTTGAACATGATTATCCATATACCCCTGCTAAATCATCTGTGCATATTTACTTGTTTTAGTAATTTCTCATAAATAGAGCTTGTTGAATAATGCAAATATAAAAACATTCATATGAATAAAACCTGGAAATTCTCTTTAATGGTATTCATGTCCTTTTTATTCATTTTGTGTAAACATTTGCTAAAAAGATTTCATTTTTGTTTGGTTGGTTTGATTTGCAAGAATGTTAGCAGACTAATAAATGCCACAAGTGCCCATGAAAATATTTGCTTGCACAAAAGTTTACATCAGATGTATTTACATGTCACATGGAAACTGTTTTTACAGCTCCACTGACTTAGTCCATCCCATTCTCCTGTTTATAAATTTCATTTATTCAATGCCTCATGACTATGAAAACTGTGCTCATTAAATTATAAATAGTGTATTTTCCAAGTAAGAGTTTGCAAGCATTTCATAGTCTGAAATTTGTTTGTATAAAACAGGTGCCAAAGCATTTCTACTGCACGAAGTCATACAAATTAGTTAGTGCCTGGGTGATTCATGAAAAGGAAAAGGAAGAATGCAATTTCTTTGCAGAATATGTTATCTTTGATGAGGTGTTCACTCAGCTCTGCTGATAGTCCAATATCTACGGTGCCATATTTATTGTTCCCCCAAGTTTGTATGCATTTTCTAGATAATGAAGTATGCAGAATTTAAGAACAGAACAATATTATTGCCTCTTCCATAATGTGTTGAAATTTTTTGCGGGGGATTCTTTAGATCACAGTGGCATTTTTTACTCTTTTCTCATTGCAAAGCCATCTGAAATTTGCCATCTACTATAATTTCCAGGATTTTTCTTGCATGATTTGTTCCCAGATTCCTTCAGAAAAATGTTTTTGTGTTTTGTTTTTACTCTGAGTTAAAAGCTTGCATTTTATAGATTGAATGTAAAGTCACTATAAATCTTAAGAATATATAATAACAGAGCAGACACTGGCTCTGAATATTGCATATATTAAGCTGAGGCAACAATTTGCTTTTATTTTCTACTTAAGATTTTATTTAGCAGTTTTGAAATCACAAACATAAAAACCTCACCAAGAGAATATGTGTGTAAATCAGAACAGGAGAAATTCTACATCTTAGCAAAAAGAATGTTATGTTTGTACTGAAATACAAAACAGTACACCTGGTATCATATGACACAGCTCCCCAGTGATATACTAATAAAACTGCAGAAGCATATTACATGTCACAACTAGACAAACAAAAAAAGCTAACAAATTCAACATAAGAGAAGATATTCAATAGATGACTCAGCCAATACAAAACTAAACAATCAAACATATAAAAGTAAATGTCACCTCACAGAAGATACAGGAATGTTCCATATAATCTAAAAATATAGCTGGGAGAGGTTGTAAGTGGGAGTCCAATTTTATCCCTTCTTCAGGAAGCCACCTGGGCACAGCCAAAAGAGAAATACTTCAAAAGGGTCAGAGTTGTATTTTATCAAAGACCTGCTGAAAGCATTAGGGAACTGATGCAAAACCTACAGAAGTCAATAGGGGTATATCTACAATGCAATAAAGGACCCAGGGCTGCTGGGCTGTACAATTGTAATGCAAGGCTCTAAGACCCCTTCCCCCCCTCACTCCCCTTACCCTCCCCCCCCCAACCGGCTCCAGCCAAAACCTGAATATAGTGCAAATTTATAGCCCCACAGTCCAAACAGGAGTGAAAGTTTCACTACAGTATGCTTACAAATTATTTAATGGTTTGTCAATTGATTTCAGTCAGTATGCTTTTTTGCTAAAGATGTAGCAATAGATCCTAAGGTGGTGCAAACTGGCAGAGCTGTGTTAGCCTCGGTGGAGTTATACCAGTTTACACCAACTGAAGTTCTGGCTCATAAACTTCACATTTGTATAAAAGCAAGTTCAGAGGTTCCTTGAACATATTGTTTCTTAAAAAACAAACCCAAATGAAACTAAACAACAAAAAGCCCAAGTCATGAGGACCTATAAGGTTATGGCATAAAATCTTCCAGTCTTTAACTTTCTGTACTCAGAGTCCTATTATCTGGTAGATTCGTGTTATTTTAGGGAATAATGTTTGTTATATTGTAAACCTACATCTATTATAGTATAGCAGTGTTTTCCCAGGGTTTTGGAACAGTTAAATAATCTGTGTCATAGCTTGCAGCAACAACATATTGGTTTGAACTAAAGGGCAAACTTTCCACACTGTAGGCAGAGTACATTTTTATTTCTATCGGTAACTTGCAACATTTCATCAAATTCAAATAAGTAAGATAGAAGGATCAGTAAGTAGATGCCTCATGTACTTCTAGAATAGAATGTGGATTCTTCTGAAATCTCATTTATTGAAATAGCTCATCAGTAGTTTCCCCCAACCTCTCACCTGAACAGTTTGCAACTGAAGGAAAACAGTGGTTAAACATAAATATAAAGGATATTGTTAAAGATGTCTTCTGCGGTTAGAGCTCAAGAAGGGATAAATCCAATGGTAACGGTGAGGGAAGATAGATTCATAGGTTCAAAAGGACATTGCCATAGTCTAGTCTGACCTCTTATAACACATAGGTCATGGAACTTCACCAAAATAATTCCTTGACCGTATCTGTTAGAAAAGCACCCAATCACAACTTAAACATTTCTAGTAAGGGAGAATTCTCCATTTTTACATTCTCCAAGTATAAAATTCCTATGGTTAATTACCCTCACTTTTTAAAAAATATGCATTATTTATCATTTGAATTTGTCTAGTTTCAACTGCAAGCCATTGGATCTTGATTTTTGTGACTCTGCTAGACTGAAGAGCCTAAACTGAATGATTTAAACAGTTTTCCCTATGTAAACGCTCATATCCTGCTTTGTTATGATAAATGATGAACTCATTGAGCCTACCACTTCAAAGCATATTTCCTAATCCTTTAATCTTCCTCATGGCTCCTTTCTGAACTTTAATTTATCAACATCCTTTATGATTTGGGTACTTAGGAAATGGACACGGTATTCTAACAGCAGCTGCACTACTGCCAAATATAGATGTAAAATAACTTCTCTACCCCTTCTTGAGAGTCCCCTGTTTATCCATTCCAGGATTGCATTAGTCCTTTTGGCCAGAGTTGTACCAGAAGCTCATGATCAGTTGATTATCTACCATGACCCCAAATCTTTTTCAGAGTAAATGCTTCCCATGATACTCTTCTTTTCCTGTAAGTATGGTCAAAAGTCTTTGTTCCTATGTGCATCTATTTATATTTAACCATATTAAAACACAGATTGCTGTGTATCAGTAGCCTGAACTTTTCATTACTTATCTATCCTCAGCTTCTGTGTCATTTGAAGTCTTTATTGGTGATGGTTTATGTTTCCTTCAAGGTCACTGATAAAAAATAGCATAAGAACCAAGCCTGGTAGGACCACATTAAAAAAGTACTCCTGTGATGATAAGTCCCCATTTATAGCCAATTCAGTTAGCCAATTTTTAATCTATTTAATGTGTGCAGTGTTAATTGTGTATTGTTCTAGAGCTGAATCCATTATTTCCCTCAGTAGCTTGTTCCAAGAGTTGATCACCCTCATTGTGACAAATGTATGCCCCATTTCTCCTTCTTATGTGCCTGGCTTTAGATTCCTGCCATTAACTCTTGTTATGATCATCTCTGCTAGACTAGTAATCCTTTTAGTACCTGCGGTGAGGAGTCCTGTGGCACCTTATAGACTAACTGAAGGTGCCACAGGACTCCTCACCACTTTTGCAGATTCAGACTAACACGGCTACCCCTCTGATACTTTTAGTACCTGGTATTTTCATAGAATTATTAAAATGTAGGACTAGAAGGGAACTTAACAGGTCACCTAGACCATTCTCCTAGGGTATGTCAACAATACAGTGCTATTTCAAATTAACTTAATTTGAAATAGTTAATTTGAATTAAGCTAATTCGAAATAATGCATCTATACACAAAAACTATTTTGAAATAGCGTTTTGCTATTTTGAAATAGCACATCCACACTGAGTAGACCCTGAACTGAAGTTAAGGCTGGCCAAAACCAATGCTGCGGGGCATCAGGTTAGGACTTAGTGTGTGGGGCTGCTGCCTGAGCCCCGTGCTTAAAGGGACCCTGTCCCCATCCCGGACAGACAGTTCTCAGGGTTCCCTGCTTGCTTGTCTACCTCGATAAGGGACAGCAAAGCAGTCCTGTCTTGGAATGCCCTGAGTGCCTGAACTCGGGACACCACAGCACTCGGACACATGGAGCCAGAACTGCCCCTGGGCATGCCGGTGCATCTCGTGGGGTCGTTGCCACCAGCCTGGCTGCACTTGCCGCAGGCTGCCATCCGGGGGGGGGAGTGTCTATTGGGAGGCTGTCAGGATCCAGGAGGCCCTGAGGGAGACTGTCCACCCCGAGGAGCCCTCAGAGCCTTCCCATTCCTCCACACCGGGGGCTCGTGCCTCATTCTTCCCTTACGTCCTTCCATTACCCCTCCCTAGCCCCCTTCCTGATGTCAAATAAAAGACACCTCATTGCAGGAGGAATAACAGGTATTTCGAAATATGGCTTTATTTTCAATGCCCGTTTCACTGCCGTGTGTAGTTATTCCGTGCTTGTAAATTTAAAAAATGGCACCCCGCCAGGAAGATGCAAATCAAGCGTGGGGATATTTAAATCCTGGGCTTGATTTGCAATTCTGAATGCCTACATTTGCAGCCCTATTCCAAAATAGGCTGCAAGTGTAGACATACCCTACTTGAAAACTTATGTCCCTCCATCACTTTTTCCTTGTCCAGACTAAACCCTGTTTTTTTCATTCTGTCCTCACAGGTTATGTTTTCTAGATCTCTGATCAAGTCTTTTGGACTTTCTCCATCAATGCAAAAAAGGTTGGCGCCCTGATAGATGAGCTCCTACTTGTTGAATGACTTTCTTTATGAGTTAACAGAAATAGATCATATTCCTGATATAATTGAGGTCAATGTCAAATCTATCTTTGACTTCAGTGGTATTGGATCAGGAATTTATTGTCTTTCCTAGTAGAATGTAGAATATGAAAATGAATTCTTATAAGTCACCATTGTACCAGCAAGACACAAAGGAAAGGTTGTTTTTCTAAATTGAGGTTAAATTAATAAACGATTTATTATAGTGAGGGGTTGCAAGGATTGCCACTTATTACAACTGCCTGTGACTTATAAGATCTTTTTTTCCAGTCATTTCTAACTTTGTCAAAAACTTTAATTGGGGAGGAAGTTTCCCACATAGAGTGGCTGCTTCAAGGTGATTATTTTTAAAGGTTAATCCAAAATGGTTACCACATTTCTGAGAATGAGCCTTGAGGAAAATACTTTGTTTACCCATGACAAAAAAGTAATGAGACCTTTTGTTTGAAATGCTTCAGGACTCCTATGTTTTGGGTCAGGGATTTGAAATATGGCAAGATAGGGGTGAACTTTGTGTCAGAGAGAAGGCTTTTCTGCTTGAAAATCTCCCATTACTTGACCTAGTTATAAGGTTTTGGAAAAACTGCAGTTTCACTAGAAGATCGCTAGCATTTACCAGCTGATCCCATATACACTGAGCAAGTTCAAACTTCACTTGTATCCTATTGATCAGATAGTGCATGCACTACTCCAAAGAATGAGTGAGCATTCCCCAACTCTGGTTTAAGGGGGGGTGAGGAATAGATGGTTCAGAAGGTTGTCCCCATTATTTGTGTTCCAAGATAGGTACCAGAAATGAGCTCATAGAGCCCATCTCTTCTGTATCCTCAATGACCCCTTGTTAGTAATTGGGAAGCATGTGGAGAAAGCTGTATGATTTAAATTCAAAAGGGACAAAAACTGATCCAAGATGAGACAAATCAGGGACAAGGAATCTGGTTAGATGGTATATGATATGTGTGGGTGACGGGGAGAGAAACTGTGGCTGGAATTCTAGTAGAGAAAATTGACATTTTGGGGGATGGGCGTGGAGACCTGGGACTGGCACATATAGGAGGAGACACCATTGGGACTGAGAGCTGGTGAAAGAAAATCAGAAGGCAAGAAGTGGGAGAAGGAGGCTAGAAATGGGAGAACACTGATATCAGATGAGGAGCTAGAATGGAGGAGAGACTGGAACTAATGGAAAAAAGGGACTAGGTAAGGGATAATGGGCAAAAATGAAGGCAAGGGAAGAGGAGACAACACTGACGGGTACTGGGGTATAAGAGAAGAATATGGGACTTGCTGGGCAAAGATACCTGGACAAGGAGCCAGGGACAGTAGAGAGAAATGGAAAGATCAAGAATAGATGAGGAGACTGAGATTGAAAGATATTGAGGGAGGAGGAGCATCGAACAGGTGGCACCCTTGTTTTTAATTCTGGCATTTCCTAACATTTGAGTGTTTTTTTAACATTTACTATTGCTTGATTTCTCTAGCTTAAAAACATCATATTAACAGTTTTGTGTGTGTGCGTGCGTGTGTGAGCTTACTAGCTGGCTAAATTTAGCTCTACATCTTTAATTTAGTGTTATATTATGAATAAAAAATTACATGTCTGCAAATTGTTTATTGCAGTGAATGATATGTATGTTGTATGGCTAAAGCATCTTTTCTGCAATATGTTAAGAATCATTGATGAAGTGTAGATATTAAAAGATGTTTATGTTAATACAACTTGGTAAATCAAATTGCACTGAATACTACCTCTAGGTAGGAAAATTCTACTTATAAACTTCTGGCCAGATCCTACCAGTGAGTAGCATCTTGCCCTGTCTGTAATGCCCTTGAAATTGATTCCATTCCTGCTGTAAAGTTCTGTTCATTGTAACTAAGGGGATCTTCCTTTATGAAATGTCAAAATTAGGAATTTAATTTGCAGACATTGGCATTCAAATAAAGTGGGTACAGAACTGTCATTAAATGTGTGAACACTGGAAAAAAAATACTGGAAATCCAGGATAAGAACTTATGCCATACTCCTACTTTCCTGAATTATTCTTTAATACAGCTTTAGTATAAGAGTATCATCTTGTAAGTGGAAAGGTTGAGAACTACAAAGCAAATCAGCTCACTTCTGGCACCTATATACCAACCGAGATGACAGTTACACGTTGGTACCATAAAAGAAAATCCAAACTGGTATGTTCATTCATTAAAAAAAGTCACTCCATGTTCTTAATCAGGATTACCTGATGTTCTGAGAACAGCAGGAAATAAAGCAACAAAAAGTGTTTCAGAAATGTTAGCAAACCTATCATAATGGTCAGGTAAAAAGGTAATGATTTATTATGTGAGTTTATAATAATTTCTCCGCTGGTGTCTTTCTTATGTAATAACATACTTATTCAATTTGGGGGGAATAAAAGTACCGAAAGCCACACACGAGTTCCTGGATTTCCTCACAGTGAGAACACTCTGCATAGGAACAATTACAACTATGTTATTGAGAAATAAAACTTTGATATGTAATAATTATTTTGAATAGGAAAGAAAGTGGTAGTTACTGTAGCCCATCTCCTCCCTTCCAGCAGTTTCTTCTCTAATATAAGCTCTGCATCTCTTTTCTGTAATTTTTCTTTCCATGTACATGAAGGTTCTACAACAATAGGTAATTTCTTCATGTGGAAAAACAAGAGATGAAAAATTATTTTGCATTATTAATTAATAGAATTATGATAGTTTCAAAAATTTACTAGGGAGTTTCCAAACATAGATGAAGCATATACTTGGCTATAATTAGTGACTGGTTTTCAGTGTCTTTATGGACAGAAACGTTACTAAAGCCATCAAAAGGCAAAGAATGGTTACACTGAAATTAATTTTCCTATATAGTTTATTGATAAATAAATGGCAAGCTTTATTTAAGACATGTAATATTCTACAGGCATGGTCTATGCATAAAAAAAGGCATAAGGACACTAGTGGTAGAAATAAACTTGGAAAGCATTAAGGCAAGCTAAGAAGAGAGAGATGGAAGTGAGCATGGATAGCATTGGATGATATGGAAGTAAGTGGTCGGTGCAACAGAGAGAAAGTTTTAATATTTTCCAAAAGGACTCCAGAAGCCAGTTCTGGGAGTCACAATCAGAGGTCAAAAATGAGTGGATTGGGAAGAAAACTTTCACTAAAACATGTTGAGGGAAGTGATATGAGAAATGAGAAGGCCAGAGAAAAGAGGAGGTAGAAGTTGAGATGACTTGTGATAATTATAGTATTTCATTCCAAAGAACAATTTTATGAAGAATGTATTTTCATTCTTCTGTTACCCAGTGAACTTCCTTTAGCACTTCTTATGTACAGTTAAGAATTCTCCACTCTAGTACTAAAACTAACAAGAAGTTAGTTATTGCCTTAATTTACCTTGTGGTAATCTTCAGGAAAAGGAGGGCAATGCAGGTCTTACCAGAGATATATTATTTTTTACAGCAGACTGGGTAGTGTATTGCCCCTTATGGATGGGAGTGTACAGAAGAGGGCCAGGTCATAGCAACAATCATACAAAGCACTTCATCTGTGGGACTTGCTCACAGATTCTAGGAATGTTTACATTGGTAAATGAGCCCCAACGCAGCAGAGTGAGTCACTGCTTTTGGTGTGATCATACATCAATCACTCTTGAAAGCCCAGAAAGAGAAATGAAATACAATGCTGTATTCAGCATCACTGCCATTGCACTGAGAGAAGAGCATGCCTCATAAAGCAGTTTTTTGTGACTCTTTTTCTTTTTTCCCACCTCCCACAATCACATGACCAAATTTTCAAGAGTACCGATCACTCAGCAGTTCCTGTTTTCAGTGGGAGCTTTTGGGTGCTGAGCATTTGTGAAAAGCTGTTCACTGGCACAGAGGGTACATCTACACTAGCCCCTTAATTCAAACTAGGGAGGCTAATGAAGGCGACTGAAATTGCAAATGAAGTGTGGGATTTAAATATCCTGCGCTTCATTATCATGTTCCCGGGCGGTTGCCATTATAGAAACTGACTAGCCCAGAATAACTACCCGCATCTACACGTGACAGTGAAACGGGAGTTCGAATTAAACCCCTTAACTCGAATTAGCTGTTAAACCTCATACCACAAGGAGTCTCCCTCATTACCCTCCCTAATTCGATCTAGGGGGCTAATGTAGAATTACCCAGAGAGATCCATGCAGCAACCAGAGGGAATGCAGATAATATACCATAACCAACTTTCTCTGCTAGACTTATCTGGGACCTTCTGCTCCCCTTCACACCAGGTAAACTGGATGAGAGAATTATGTTTAATTTCTAGGAGGTTTTTGTCACAATGCTAAGATCTGGTTACATTACTACAATACAACATATTACATACCAAAAAAATGAAAAGTCCTGGAACAAGATAAATGTTTGGGCTACGCGCTCTCTGTGCTGCATGGGGGGGTGCGGAGCCCAAACGGTCGCTTGTGCCGCTTGCTCCCACGCGGCGGCTTGGCTGAGCAGTGCAGAAGTCAGCCGAGTGCCACGGCAGGAGGTGAAGGGGGGTGGGCAGTGATGTTCACAGCCAAGGGGCGGGGCCTCGAGCCGCTGTCACGCTGCATGTCACTCTCCCGCTCGCCCATGGGGAGTAGATTTTTCCAGCTGGTGAAAGTGCAGGGGCAGACTGGCCCAGTGGGCCATTGTGATGGGCTAGCCGAAGCCTGCACTACGGGCGGCACAGCCCCATCCGATCTGCCGGCCGGCAGAGGAGCAGAGCGCCGCTGGGAAGGGGGAAATGCGGCAATTCTTCCCACCAGGCTGCCTGCGTGCAGCTCAAGCGTGAGGAGGTGGGGCAGGATGCCAGGACACTGGCGTGACATGGCCCCACTGATTTTAAAGGGCCGTGGCAGCTTGGCTCTAGCCGCATGTCCCTGGGAGCTGGCTGCGGCGCGCGACACAGCCAGGGCCCGCCCTGCTGGCTCCAGTCCTTCCATGGCCCCAGCCCCCCTTTGTCTCCACGCCGCCCATTCCCCATGCCACCCCTGCTCACCAGACCCCCTGCTCTCCCTCTTCCCTGCGACCCATTGGCTCTGCGCCATCCTTACACCCTACACCCTGCTCCCCCAATCCCTGCCCCCCCAGCTCTGTGCCACCATTCCCTGAACTTCCCGTAGACCCCAATCCCTCTGCCCCTCCTATTCCCTGTGTCCCATTCTCCATGCCTCCACCGCACTGCCGCACCCTGCTCCCCCCGATCCTTGCCCCCCCAGCTCTGTGCTGCCCGTTCCCTGCACTGCCCCTAGACCCTGATCCCTCTGCCCCTCCCATTCTCCACATCACATTCCCCGTGCCTCCACCGCACTCTGCTACCCCCGATCCTTGCATCCCTCTGGCTCTGTGCCTCCCATTCCCCGTGCCACCCCCATACTCCCCCACTGTTCCTTGCACCCCTCTAACTCTGTGCTGTCCCTGCACCCTGCTCCCCCTGTGGATCGGGAGTGAAGGGTGCTTGCCCATAGAGAGGGATTTGACAGGGCAGGGAAAAGGCTGCTGTCACCCAGCAGCGAGTGAAAGGGCGAGTTCACTTGAAGCACCTTTGCCTTTATGGAAAAAAAATGAAAATGCTATTTGTTGTTTATAGGGCTAAAATGCCGGGACAAAAAAGAAAACAAAACAAAAAAACCCATTGCAAAATGCAAACATGTAAAAGACAACAACAAGGGGGGGGGCAAAAATGTTTTGCTTAGGGCAGCAAAAAACCTAAAGCTGGCCCCTGGGGAGGGGAAGGGGCTGGCCTGGGCTGAGCTGGGCTTTGGGGAGGGGAGGTGAAAAATATGGGGAAGGGACTTGTGCTGAGGGGAGGAGGTCAGGAGAAGAAGAAGAAGAAGAAGAAAGGGGAAGGCACCAAGGGACGAGGTGCAGGAGAGACAAATGCCAGGAAGCCAAGTGCACACAATGAGGAAAAGGGCAGGAGGAGAGGTGTCAGTGGGAGGGGGGACAGTGTGATTCTGGGAGAAGAGAGGGTAAGGACACTGGGGGCTAAAGGGGGAAGAGGGAGATGCTGGGAGAAGGCTTGAAAGAAGGGATGGGCATGAGGAAGGCGGGGATGGAGCAAGGCATCTGTGAGGGCACAGGGGCATGAGGGGAATGGGGGCAGAGGGTGGTGAGGGGGTATGTATCAGGGAAAAAGAGAGCAAAGGGGGCAGGGGCAGTGGGGGAAGGGGGAGGCACCAGGACAGTGCAGGTGCCAAGGGATTCTGGGGTTGAAGCAGAAGGGCAGACACCTGCAGGGGAGGGACCAGCACCAGAGGAGAGAGGCAGGGCAGGTGTGTAGAGGGAGGTTTTAGAAGAGGGGATGAGGAGGGGTAGCTCACACAATCAGAGTGGGGCTGCAGGAGGAGTGGGCACAGGGTGGAGAGAAGGGCTGGGAGAGGGGAGCAGGTCTCAGGAAGGCTGAGGGCAGTGAGAAGGGCAGGAGTCAGGACAGCAGAGGGTGAGGGGTTGGGGGGCAGTAGGCACCAGGGGAGCTGATGGAGCAAGGGGAGGAGACATGGCAGCAGAGAGAAAATGTAGAGGTTTATAAGATATTTATTAATAACCTGTGTGATATTTATTAATAACTTATTAGTAATTACTGTTCTTATTCTTATTAGGAATTTATGCCATTAAAAAACACTTTTTGTGGGGGAGGGTGACTAGTCCCTTTTTTGTCTGGCGAGTAGAGTATTCCATAATTTGTTGACCCCTGTATATCTATATATAATTATGATGAGCTTTTGTGGGCAAAACTCATTTCTTTAGATAAGCTTGAGTCATCTTTGTCATAAATCCATTAACTCCAGAGAGCTACTATCAGTGATGAAAACAGCCCTAGGGAGACTACCCTTTCGAGTATGTCTACACTGCAGTTAAGTCCATGACTTGCTGTGCCAGCTAATTTGGTTTCATGGAGCTAGGGTGTTTACTGGTTATTTAATGTCAGTGCAGTCAACCAAGCTCAGACTAGAGCCTGGCTCCAGGTCACTGATGTGGGAAGATCACAGAGCTTGGGCTTCAGTGAGAGTCAGAATGCCTCCATCACAATGAAACTGCTCCACACCCCAAGTGAAGTGAACCCAAATCAACTGTGGGCATCTAATGTCAGTGTACCATACCCCTCATTTCCCCTATTTAATTAATTTAGCATCCTTCCATTAAAATCTGCTCCTGTTCACTAAACAGGACTTTACTTTCTTACCTAAATACATATTTATCCTTTTAAGAATCTTAATGTGTCTAGTTTATTTGATAAGATTAATGGCAACTCTCACTTAAAATTTAGATTTAGGGTTATAAGCAGCATGCACCATAGGCAAAGGATTTTTCTGGAGCTATTTTGCTTGGAATGTGAGTTAGGGTACGTCTAGACTACAGGTTTTGTTGACAGAGGCTTTGTCGACAGCTACTGTTGACAAAGCTTCTGTCAACAAAGAGCGTCTAGACTACATCCAGTTCTGTCGAAAAAGCAAGCCACTTTGTTGACATGAGAGTGTAGATGCAAAGGACAGTGAAGATGCAATAACACCTTCTGTCGACAGAACTCTGTTGCCAAAAGGCGTTATTCCTCATAGAATGAGGTTTACCACCGTTGACAAAACTGCTGAGGTCTGTCGATGTTATATTGACAGAATTCAGCGGTAGTGTAGATGCAGGTATAGTTTTGTTGACAAAAGTCCACTTTTGTCAACAAAACCCTGTAGTCTAGACAGACCCTTAGATTCCATTTAGTTTGTTTATGAAGAAAGAAGGATTTTTCTTCTAGTGCTTGTTCATGTGCATTTCAATCAGGTGTGTGCATGCACACATAAATAATAGCTGGAGGATTTTCCCCCAGCATCTAGCTGTAGCACTGGCCTGGCTGCTCCCTGGAGCAATGCTGAAATTGTACCCAATATAGAGCCTTGCTGACCCATCCCCTCTTCTGTTCCTTCTTACTAACACTGATGGCACCTGAATTTTCCCCTCACTTGTCTCATGCTTTGCAAGCAGAAAAGTGCTTCTTAAGTCCTTTGTTTATAGTTGTAGAAAGTTCTGTGTTAATTGTAGGTGGTATAGTTAGCAGTTAGTAGAGTCAGAAGAGGTTAGGGTTCCACCCTCTCCCATAAAATCTATTCCTGGGGAGAGTCTTATTCCCAGGCCTTCAGGGCTTTTCAGTTGTGTGGTAAATGCATGCCAAAGAGTGATCCTCATTCCTTCTGCTTGATCACTGCAAAATCTGTGGAGAATTCAGACTGAGAATGATAAGAGAGGGAGCAGCGGCTCTTCATTCTACTTATGAAGGTGGCTTTACATTCCTAATCAGATCCAGGTGCCATGGAGATGGCACCTAGCATCTCATCCTCAGTCCAAAGTTCTCTAGCACTGGTGTCAAAAGAGACAGTGTTAAGGAAGGACTTGGCAGAGCCTGGCACTAACACACCATTTCCCAAAGCCAGACAGCCTCTCGGCACCACTCCCATCTCCAGCCAGAGGAAGAAGGGCCAAGGTCAGTTCCCAGCCTTGAGACCCACTGAGCCAACACCATTCACTGGTGCCATCGGAGTGCTTACTTATGCCATCAACATTAAAGGCTTTTTATGTGGTACAGGACTTTATGTACCTCATGATGCTGTTTTCGCTGACTAAACAAGACACTACACCAGCCCCAAAGGCACTATCAAGACAGACAATGCAGTCTAAGGGGAAATTGACAATAATGGCGCTGAGTTTCTCCTCTTGAAATTAGACCGGGGACCACAGCTAATCTCCTCCATAAATTAGATCAGCATCGAGAAGGACAGACCCAGGTTGGTCTTTGAACTTCGAGTCAGAATTGTATTTGGACTCCTGCAGATTGGGGTACACTGGGATCAGGAAGTCATTGACCCAGTACTGAAAGAGGCCTCATCCTTCTCAGTGGCCACCCCACTGGCAGAATCCCCCACAGTGGCTCTTTTGGGATCCCAGGACTTTACACTAGGGTCAGGACAGAAGCCAAGCTTTGTGCTCCAGAGCAGCATCCATGGTGTCTGCAACTTTTGTGCCTCTCAGGAGTAGTGCTATGGCCAAAGCATCGATACGGCACTGGTTCATTTGGCATTGGCACCAGAGCAGGTCGCAGCCACATATTAGCCCCTGTCATCCATCCAGGATCACTCTGCCACTTATTAAGACAGTGACAGATATGACAAAGGCCTTGTGTCAAACTCCAGCATCACTGCAATCACAGCCAAATGTAACAAAAGATGGTACTTTTTCCTCATGGAAGGTTTTGAGTATCTTTGCACACACCCACAAATGGACTCCCCTTCTCGTAGATACAGCCAATTAAAGGGAGGGACAAGAATTTCAGGGACCCTGAAGCTAAGTGTCTAGACTTAAAGGTCTGAAAGTTCTATTTGACTGGGGGGCTAAAATAGCGTAGCAGGCTCTGATCAGAAATTTAGCTTACAGCACCTGTAAAATTCTTACAAAATACACTGAGATTCTTCCATCAGACTCCAGAGCCAAATTTACAACACTGGTTGAGGAAGAAAGACTTATTTTTTGAGCATCCCTTCAGGCTGCATTGGATGTAGCAGATGAGGCTGGCTATAACGGTAATGGCTATGGACTTGGGCTTGTGAGTTACCTGATTAGAATGCACATGAGCAAGAACTCAAAGAAGAAAAAATGGTTACGTACCTTCTTGTAACTGTTGTTCTTCAAGATGTGGTGTTCATGTCCATTTAAATAGCTACCCTTCTTCCCCTCCATTGGAGTAGCTGGCACAAAGGAACTGAGGGGGCGGGTTGTCTGCAGTGCCCTATATTGGATGTCATTTCAGTGCTACTCCAGGGGGCACCCAAGACAATCCTAAGGCTAGTTGCTAGGAGAAAAATCTTCCAGATACTATGCACATGTGTGTGCACACACCTGGAATGGACATTAACCACACATCTTGAAGAACAGCAATTACAAGAAGGTACATAACAGTTTTTCTCATTTGCTTAACACTTCATTGATGTAAGAATGCCTTTGAAATTAATCTGTCCTCCTGTTGGTTCCATATTATTGTTACTGTAGAAAATCAATATAATTAAGCGTGTTTAGTCATTCCCTTCTTGCTTTTGTGGGTGGACTAATAGGTCTTGTGTAGACTTTTTTGCAAACCAGAATTGTTAGTTTCTTTAAATATATAAAATCCACACACTCCAAGGATATAGAACAACAATTTTGCTTAGAATGCCCATGCTGTAGATCTTGGTGCTATCTCTACTTTGCCAGTGATGCCCAGCCTGATTGCCCATTGGTCAACTTTTCTACCACACCTTTGCATTTTCTCCCAAGATGACTGATGTGTGTGAAAAGAGGTCCCCTCAAAATTTCCAATGCTATTGTACATTATGAGAGCATGAAGAAATTCCAGTGACACTTTCATTTGATGAAATGGGAATTCCCAGTGACAAAAACATTTATTAAGATGGGGAGATTCAAAGTTCCAAATAAAAACAGGGTGGACTTTAATGGAAACTTACCTGGTTTCCTGTCAGCTTACTTGCCCACTCTGTGGCATCTTGCCTGCCACACTGCCTCAAACTCAGGGACCCAAGAAAGCAAAGCCCAGGGGTAGTCCACCTCACTAACAGCCCCAGAACTGGGATTCACACATTGACAGTTGATTTTTTTTGTTTCATTTCAATTTTGAACAGTAAAAACAGACTTAGAAATATTTAAATCTTCTGTGAAACAGAAGTGTCTCTTTCTGCTCTGCTCTATTGTTTCTTAGTATTGCCATAGAGCCAAGTCCTTCCTTAAAATTATCCTCTGCTGTAGGCATGCCTGCAGCTATTGCTTATCTCACTATTCATAATCATCTTATTGTTACCATATGCTCCCCTTATCTATCTATAGCATCCATCTTTTTTATTTTTCCATATTTACCTTGTAAGCTACAACATGAACTGTCATTTCAGTATTTAATTGTACAGCCCCTAATACCATAGGCTTTCTTTGCCAACTGGGATGGCTAGATTAAATGCATTATATTCAATATTTTATTTTTCTCCAAAATATTGGAATTCCAATTAACTCAATAAATTTAAAAGCTAGACTTTTTAAAAAATATGATATAAACAAGACTATAATCAGGAAGGCTAAAGCACAACTGGAATTGCAGTAAGCAAGGGATGTGAAAGGTAACAAGATAGGTTTCTACAGGCATGTTAGCAGTAAGAGAGTGGTCAGGAAAGGTGTGGGACCCTTACTGAATGAGGGAAGATATCTAGTGACAGATGATGTGGGAAAAGCTGAAGTACTTGGTTCATTGTTTTGCCTCTGTTTTCACAAACAGAATAAGCTCCCAGACTACTGCACTAGGCAGCACAGCATGGGAAGGAGGTGGGCAACCCTCAGTGGAGAAAGAACATGTTAAGAAGTATTTTTAAAAAATGGACATACATAAATCAATGGCGCTGAATCCAAGGGTGCTAAGAGAGTTGGCTGATGGGATTGCAGTCATTCATCATTATCTTTGAAAACTTGTGGCAATTGGATAAATGGACTGTAAGGTGGATAGAAAGCTGGCTGTGTTGTCAGGCTCATTTGGTAGTGATCAATGGATTGATGTCTGGTTAGTGGTTGATATCAAGAAGAGTGCCTCAATGGTCAGTTCTGGGGCCAGTTTTGTTCAACATCTTTATTAATGATCTGGATGAGGGGATGGATTGAAACCTCAGCAAATTTGCAGATGACACTAATCTAGGGAGAGAGGGAGATATTCTGGAGGTAGGGATAGGGTCCAGAGTAAACTAGAAAAATTGGAAGACTGGGACAAAATAAATCTGATGAGGTTCAATAAGGACAAGTGCAGAGTCGAGACTTGAGATGGAAGAATCCCAAACACTGTTACAAGCTACTGATTGGCTAATCAGCAGTTCTATAGAAAAGGACCAAGGGATTACATTAGATGAGAGGCTGCACATGAGTCAGTAGTGTGCCCTTTTAGCCAGAAAGGTTAACAACATATTGGGGTTGATTTGTAGGAGCATTGCCAGCAGATCTAGGGAAGTGATTATTCCACTTTATTCAGCACTGGTGAGGCCACATTTGGAGTATTGTATCCAATTCTGCTCCCTCCCCCATTACAGAAATGATGTGGACACATTGGAAAGAGTCCAGCGGAGGGCAACAAAAATGATTAGGGGACTAGAACACATGACCTATGAAGAGAGGCTGAGAGATTTGGGCTTATTCAGTCTACAGAAGAGAAGAGTGAGGAGGGATTTAATAGCAGCCTTCAACTACCTGAAGGGCAGTTCCAAAGAGGATGGAGAGAGGCTTTTCTCAGTGATGACAGATGACAGAATGAGGAACAATAGTCTCAAGTTACAGTGGAGGAGGTCAAGGTTGGATATTAAGAAAAACTATTTCATTAGGAGGGTGGTGAAGCATTGGAATGTTTTCTGGGGAGGTGGTGGAATCTCCATCTCTAGAGGTTTTTAAGTCCTGGCTTGACAAAACCTTGGCTGGGCTGATTCAGTTGATGTTGATTCTGCTTTGATAAGGGAATTGGTCTCGATGACCTTCAGAGGTCCTGATTGTATGATTCTATATATCTGTATCTAGATAGATAGATAGACAAACAGACAGAGAGATCTGCTGGTAAAGCATGTTGTAACATCAAAATCTAGGGAAACATTAAGTCTATTAGTACTACATTCACAAATTATGGTGATGCTATTTCTTTAGCAATATAAAACATGTTGCATTTAAATAAAATAATATTTTTGGTATTGTGTTTTGTCAAACAATGAAAATATTTTAGCTTCCTTGCAGAAAGATTCACACTAGGTTTTTTTAAGATCACCACCAACCACATTATAGGTGAGAAATACTATACTATAAGGCTACGTCTAGACTGGCATGATTTTCCGCAAATGCTTTTAACGGAAACGTTTTTCCGTTGAAAGCATTTGTGGAAAAGAGCATCTAGATTGGCACAGACGTTTTTGCGCAAAAGCACTTTTTGCAGAAAAGCATCCGTGCCAATCTAGATGCAGTTTTGCGCAAGGAAGCCCCAATTGCCATTTTCGCCATCAGCGCTTTTTTGCGCAAAACAGTTCTCTGCTGTCTACATTGGCCCTCTTGCACAAAAAGCATTTGCACAAGAAGGCTTTTTCCCGAATGGGAGAGTCATTGTATTTGCGGAAGAACAGTGACAATCTTACACTAGATCGTCAGTGTTCTTGCGCAAATTCAAAGCGGCCAGTATAGACAGCTGGCAAATTCTTCCACAAAAGCAGCTGCTTTTGCAGAAAAACTTGCCAGTCTATATGCAGCCTAAGGCTACATCTATACTGTGCATTGTTGCGCAAGAAGATATGCATATGAGGCATGGGGATGAACATAAGTGGCAGAATGGCTCCTGCACAAGAGGGGTTTACAGTGCAGACAGTTCCTTCTTGAGCAAAAGCCCCTTCTGCAAAATTGGCGGCTCATTAGGTATGCAAATGAGGCATGGCAATATTCATCCCCATGCCTCATTTGTATATCTTCTTGTACAACAATGCGCAGTATAGACATAGCTTAAGGGTATATCTATACTGAAAAAAATATATGTGGTGAGGTAGGGTAAAGGGGTGGGGGGAATTTAGTAGAGATGTCTGGTTGGCAGTTGGTATGCGCCCGCCCATCAAAAAGTGATGAGAGGCTTTATTAAAACTTTAATTTTATCTTGGGGCAATAAAAAAGCATGGGAAGTATAGTCCCCAGATCTGAGGATTTCAGAAAAATGAGCAACTGAAAATAAATAGTTATAATGGAAACTATTTTGCAGTTGTAGTGTCAAGAACAGGTAGGGACTTCCCCTGGCACAGATTAGCACAATGTGTGGGCCAAGGACCATCCAGAAGCTAATATAGGTGGGATAGTTCTCACTCTGTTGGTTCATTGTCTATCGGAGACTGTTTACCATGCTGACGTCTCCTTCATGTATCCACTTAAGCGTCTCATAGCTAACTGTGTGGGCTTGAGAATTTCACTCATTAGTTTAAAATTCACTGGTTGCAAATGGGGCACTGATCTTTTTTGGCCTCGTGTAACACCATTCGCCTTATAGTTTTTCTTTGCCCAAACTTTCAGTCCTTTCAACTTACCTGGTTTCATTACTATTTCATCAACTAGTATAGTCTTTTCATGAGCATAGAGATAGTCTCCATTGTATTTTATTGACAATTTAGCTCATGCTGTAAATGAAATACATGGGTATGAATTTCAGTTTTAGTTCCCAGAATCCTAAGTTTTAGATCACATTCTGCTGATGTCTTCGGTACCAACAAAAGAAATGTATCTGGATCAATTTTAGTGTCCTGAATTTAGGAATTTCCATTAGATTATTAAAAAGTTAATGTCCCTTATTATGCCTCCTTTCACTTCAAAGTAAATATGCCTCCTATCCCTTCAAACTGAGCTTCCAAGTAAAATAATTGGTTCTTGCTGCTCAATGCTGCATACAGTCTAGGTTAATTAGGTCTTTAAGATATAGGGCTTGATTATCCACTGTATCACATTTAGACTCATTTAAAACTGTGCAAAATACTGGATGTTGTTCAGTACTTTACAGTGTTCTAATTATATCTTACTAGAGAATAATACAAATGATGTTTCTGATCAATATTATGTTTACATCACATACTATTTATTATACTTGCAGCTACACAAGGTTAGAGATACATGGATTTAGTAACGATGACCCCTAACTTATTTTATAGTTTACTGTAACACAATTCTATGTAGAAGATGCTAGTTAATTTTCTTTTCTATACTTCACCCTGCAGCATCACTGTGTGTGCATGTAGCTAAGGGTTGGGAATGATCTAAATGGCCAATTGGGTGTTTGTTTCCCCAGAATTTTGTACTCTCTAAATAGGACAACACCAATACCCAAGGTAAACAAAATGTAAAAAGGCACTCAGATGCTCAATCTTAGCTTCTAGCAGACTGAAAAATAATAGGCATGACCTCATGCAGATTCCAAATAAATGCTTAGTGCTCCTTGAGAGCTGCCAAAAAGTCACTTACAGATCCCTGTTCCTGAGGCTAGTTTTACATTAATTGTGAACCCAGCATAGTTTAAAACAGTATCTTGGGACATGCCAGCTGCACAAAAACTATCCCATTAGGTATAGAAAGCAGAGGTTAGAAGTCTGATATCCTAAAATTAGAAGTTGGAACTCAGTTCACCAGTCTAAATCAGGTATGTTATCATAGAACTGAGCACCTCATCATCATCAATGTATGCATCCTCACAATATCCGTATGAAGGAGAGAACTATTATCCCTAATGCACAAATGGAGATGGAGGCACAGAGACACGGGGTATGTCTATACTACAGAGTTTTGTCAGAAAAATGGCTGTTTTTCTGACAAAACTCATGGAACATCCACACTGCAATCGCATTCTTTCCATAGTAAATCAAAAGAACAAAGGGGTTTTTTTTCCGACATTGGTAATCCTCATTCTATGAAGAACGCCTTTTCTGAAATAGCTTTTTCAGATAACGGCGTGTGTGGATGGGGAGGAGGGCTTTTTTTCTAAAGAAGAGGCCTCCAGAAAATAGCACACTGGTGGCCACTCCATACAAAGTAATCACAACTCTATAGTTCCTGTCTCATGGCCACTCTTAAAGCTACAGGCACCCGGGACAAGGTTTGTGGCAGCCAGCCAGACGTGGAGCAGCACCTCACCATGCGGCACTCCCTGCCACAGGCCTGCAGAGTGATGGCGCATTCCCAAGCCCCCTGCAACTTCCCTGGACCTCACAGAAAGAAGCGCAAGGAGTGCCAGGACCTACCCAGGGGGACCAAGAGGTGGGCAACAATCCTGGTCCGGCCCAGAGGTCCTGTCCCTCATCAAGCTGAGGGGAGAGGAGGAGACCTTGCAGGCTTTCCGGGCCAAGCACCACAATGCAGACATTTATGGCTGGATGGCTGAGTCCCTGGTGGAGCGCAGACACCCACCCTGGACCTTGGAACAGGTCTGGAGTAAAGTTAGAGTTTCACCAGGGATATGTGCATGCCATTGAGCATAGCTCGTGCTCAGGGGCAGGACTAACCCCATTACCAGGAGCTGCACCAATCCTGGGGGGGGGGGGGGTGAAACATCTTTCCCACCCATCCTTGTGAACTCCAGCCTGGAGACTTCCATCATCATCTGGCTGGACCTCATCTGGAGGTCTTTCTTAAGGAAGAGCAGAAGGGCCAGGGCCAGCCAGAGGAGAAGGTGGCAGACATCATGACCATCTCCCTGGAGCCGGTGCCATTGAGCCAGGATGTCTTCCAGGCCTCCTCGGACACCTGGGAGGGATCTTCAGGTGAGTGCTCTCACTTTGTCTCACACACACAGGGTGGCTGTGTCTACATTGGCACCCCTTTCCGGAAAAGGGATGCTAATGTAGACTTCGGAATTGCAAATTCTGCGGGGGATTTAAATATCCCCAGCAGCATTTGCGTTTACATGGCTGCCGCTTTTTTCCGGCTTGGGGATAAGCCGGAGAAAAGCGCCAGTCTAGACGTGATTCTCTGGAAAAAAAGTCCTTTTCCGGAGGACTTCTTATTCCTACTTTCTCCCCTGCCCTGGGGGGGGGGGGGAGGTGGGGAGGAAGACCAGGGACTGCGCGTGTAGGCCATGCCTCCCACGGATCATACAGACACCTGTGCACATGCGAGCTTGTGCCATGCCACCCTTGGGCAGGTGGCTCCAGCTGCGTGACACCCAGGGGCCGTGGCCCAATAGACACATGCATGTGTGAAGAGACCTGACACGTTCCCGACCCCGGGGCAGGACCCAGCAGGATGCTCTCCCTTCACATGCCCCCCTACACAGAGGCAGGGGACACTTCTCCCCCGCCCCAGCCACACTATACATGGCATAGGGACATGGGTGAAGTCTTGGGGCAGCTCCCAGGCCCGGGGAAAGCCAGAAATCCTGATCATGGCCTCTGTACAAACACAACAGCTCTGACGGTGCAGGGCACGGTTGCCCTCATGTCGCAGGGGGGTTCTGGGCATCATCCACTGTGTCCCCAGGGAGAACTGACCACATCTCTCCTTTCTCTACAGCTGCACCAGCTGCTCATGCAGAGCGCACCACCCCACCCAGGAAATGATCCCGAACCCGCGGCCTGGTTCGGACCACCACCACGGAGCAGGATTACTGGGACCGGCACCTGAGGGCCCTGCGAGCCCTGAACCTCACCGTTGAGGCCTGGATGCGGGCAGACCTGCAGCTCCGCCAGGAGCACTTGGCTGAGGAGTGAGCCAGGAATGCTAACCTGCAGGCCCTGCTGCAGAGCATGGTGCCCCATGCCCGTCCTGCACCTGCTGCCCCCCCAACCACTGTCCCTCCTCCTACTCCTGCCCCCCCACCTCTTCCTCCTCAACCTCCACACCCTCCTCCTCCTCAATGTCCACACCCCCCACCTCAACCTCTGCACCCTCCACCCCATCCCCCCGGGGACGCCGAGGACCCCTCCCTCACCGTGCTGGGAGGCGGTTGGCCCGGCAAGACCCCCACCCCTGATCCCTGAGTTTCTCCTCCCCCTCCTTCCCCTTGCTTCCCCCTTCCAGCTCCCTCCTCCCAGTTTTCCCCCTCCCCTCTCCCACACTCTCTCCTGCCCTCTCCTGCCTCCTTTCCCCTGTCTCCCCATAGTTTCATTCCCCCTCCCCAGTTGTGTTCAATAAACAGAGTTTCTATTTTTGAAAATATGTGTCTTTTATTTGACATCCGGAAGGGGGGCTAGGGAAGTGGAAGGACGAGAGGAAGGAATGGGGCATGAGCCCCCAGTGGGGCAGACCAGGGAGACTGTTAGCACTCCTCAGGGTGGAAGCTCTCCCACAGGGCCCACTGGATCCTGACATCCCCTCGATGGTCCTCCCGGACGGCAGCCTGCAAACAGTGCAGCCAGGCTGCCAGCAACGTGTCCATGAGATGCAGCAGAGACCCTGGGAGCAGGTCTCATTCCATGTTGCAGAGTGCCGTGGTGCCCCGGGTGAGGGCAAGCAGACACAAATGCTTTGCTGTCCCTCATCGAGGTAGACCAGCAAGAGGGGAACCCCTGAGAACTGTCTGTCCGGGATGGGGGTCATAAGAACATAAGAACATAAGAACGGCCATACTGGGTCAGACCAAAGGTCTATCTAGCCCAGTATCCTGTCTACCGACAGTGGCCAGCACCAGGTGCCCCAGAGAGGGTGGACCGAAGACAATGATCAAGCGATTTGTCTCCTGCCATCCTTCTCCAGCCTCTGACAAACAGAGGCCACGGACACCATTTTATCCCCTGGCTAATAGCCTTTTATGGACCTAACCTCCATGAATTTATCCAGCTTCTCTTTAAACTCTATTATAGTCCTAGCCTTCACCGCCTCCTCTGGCAAGGAGTTCCACAGGTTGACAACATGCTGTGTGAAGAAGAACTTCCTTTTATTAGTTTTAAACCTGCTCCCCATTAATTTCATTTGGTGCCCTCTAGTTCTTCTATTATGGGAACTAATAAATAACTTTTCTTTATCAGCCCTCCTCACACCACTCATGATTTTATAGACTTCTATCATATCCCCCCTCAGTCTCCTCTTTTCTAAACTGAAAAGTCCCAGTCTCTTTAGCCTGTTCGAATTAGCAAAATGCTAATTCGAACAAGTTTTTAGGTCTAGATGCACTAGTTCGAATTAGCTTAGTTCGAATTAACTAATTTGAATTAAGTTAGTTCAAATTAGTGCTGTAGTGTAGACATACCCACAGGGCGGGGGAAGCAGGTGCATGGGGGAAGGGGGCGAGTGTAGCTCGGGCTGCTCAGGCTGAACATCATGCTGTGGTCCGTGCACGTGCAACCACTTGCAATGTTAGTGTCAGCATGCAGATGCAACAGGCAGCCCCTGAGCATGGGTGGAATCCTGCTGCCAGGCTCAGGGGAGGCCACACACATCCTTCCATGGTAAGGGGGCTGGCATGGCTGGAAGCAGGCTAGCCACAAGGGCACAGGCACAACCCCACAGACCAAGGAGTGCTGCACACCTCACATGAGCCTGCCTGTACATGCGACACAGCAGCTGCTCCAGTAGAGAGCACTGCAAACCTCAGCTGTGTATGCGGACCCCAGGAAGGCCCAGGCTGCTCCCGGCTCCTCTGCCACCCATGCGGGGATCCCACTGTGGACAGACACTTCCTTTGGCTGCTTGTCCATGGACCAGGGGGGTGGAAAGCAGGCAGAAAAGTCTGTGGTCATGTAGGAGCCCCTGTGAGGCATGGCACGCTGTGCAGGCCATACAGGGCCTTGCTCCCAGTACATCCCCTTCCTCTCCCAAGGACTGCTGGTCACTGTTCACAGAGGAGGGCACTGCCTCAGGGACAGTGTCTGCATGGATGACTGACCGCCTCTCCCTCTTCTGTGTTCTCCACAGCAGGACCAGACAGGACTGAGGGCCAAGCCACACCACTGCAGCCATCCACCAGAGCCCTCAAGCACCCCAGAAGCCACCCACTATGAGGCCACCCTGCCCCAGCACCAGGACTGTGTAAGGGCAGGACAGTACAATCCCCTGGGGATGAGGCTTCCCCCGTACCTCCATTCCACCCCACTCTCCCCATAGTCCTGATACCACTGATCTGTGAATCCCACTGGAGGAGAGGTGGTACCAGACTCTCCCTGGTGGGCTAATCAGAAAATTGAGGCGATGTCACGTTGCTGAATTGGAGGGAAGCAGCCAGATCGCTGCTGCACCCCTAGGTGGGGGTGTTGGCCCCAGAAATTGGTGTGGGGGGAGCCATGTGGGGTATTGAATGGGAGATTATTGTTTGTTGATCTTATGTACGCTATTTATGTGAGTGTATAATGTCTGTGTGTGTAGGTAGAAATCTGTAATCTGTGTGGAAGCTGAATATTTCTGTGAATGTGGTTAAGCATGGCTATGGACAGGCTGAGTAGCAAAGCCCTGTGGAACAATGGCTCTCAATAGGCTATGGACACACCCAAAGAATGGGATTTGTCACCTGAGGGCAGCCAGCAGGAAATATAGAGATTGGCCTCTGACCAGGTGACTTGCTGCAGACTAGAAGAGGCCAGGAAGGAGTATAAAGAGGCCATGTGGTCGATGCCATTTTGTTCTCAGCTCAGCACTTCATCCCAGAGGCAGCACTGCAGGGATTGAAGAGCCCGGAAGACCTGTGAACCCATCCTGATCGCAGGATGTGCAATAAGAACTTTTAAACCAGCAGCTGCAACATCTCTGCTAGAGCCTGCATCGAGGACTGGGAGATTCGGTGCATGTAACGTACTGTACTTTAATAACCTTACTCTCATGCTTTTCTTTCTTGTAATAATAAACCTTTAGATATAGATTCTAAAGGATTGGCCCAGCGTGATTTGTGGGTAAGGTCCAGAGGGTAAATTGACCAGGGATCTGTGGCTGGTTTCTTGGAACCGGACAGAACTTGTTCGGGGTAGGTGGGATTGGGTGCTAGGACCCCCCACCTGTGTATGAGGCCCGGGGCCATCGGGGGCACGGATATTGCTGTGGTGTCGGAGGGGTTTTGCTCAGGAGGCTTCAGGCAGGTTGCTGAAGCGCTCTGTGAGACTGGTTTTTGGCCTGTGTGGAGAGGTCGCCAGTCAGGGGTGTAAGGAGCCCCGGATTTGAGCAATTTGCCCTGAGCGGACGCACTCAGCTGTGCCCAGACATGGCCCGGTCTGTCACAGGCGGGCCTGCACTGTACATCATATGGGCACATGCTATGCTTATTTCTGCAGTTCTGCACTGCTGCTGACAGTGATGTTATCTTCAGAGCTGGGCACCTGGCTAGCAACCACTGCTCGATAGCCACCCAACTCTGAAGGCAGCACTGTTGTCAGCAGAAGTGAAGATGTAAGAATGGGAATGATATACCATGACACCATTATTTCTTCAGGTGCTGGCATTAGACTTACCTTCTCTCAAACCATTCACTCAAAGTGCAGCTGCAGTCAAAACAAAACAAAACAGAATGTTAATGATCAGTAAAACAGTGATAGGGTATGTCTACACTACCACCCTAGTTTGAACTAGGGTGGTTAATGTAGTCATACGAACTTGCAAATGAAGCCCGGGATTTGAATTTCCCGGGCTTCATTTGCATGTTGCCGGGCACCACCATTTTTAAATGTCCGCTAGTGCGGACTCCATGCCCGCGGCTACACGCAGTACACAATGACATCAATGCCTTCCCTGTTCTCCCTCCCACACCACACTCAGCAAGCAGACATTGCCTACAGGTCCATCTAGCCCAGTATCCATCTTCTAACAGTGGTCAATGCCAGGTAACCGTTGTCTCAAAATAACTAGTGTTAGTTTGAAATAACATAATCTGTGTCTACAGATGTTGAAATACTGTCAAGCTGGAGGACTTCTTACACCAACTCCTGTAACCCTCATTGTATAAGGAGTGAGGGAAATTGGAGGAAGAGTGCTCTGTTTCAAAATAAGTGGTGTTTAGACAGCACCAAAACTCGAAATGAACTGTTTCAAAATAAGCCACACAATTGACATCGCTCAATTTGCATAGCTTATTTTGAGTTACATCCTGCTGTGCAGATTGGTCCTTTGTTTGACCCACTATAGCTGTTCTTATGTTCTTATCAGCTGCATCTCTCTCCTCTCTGCCTTCAGAGTTGGTCAGTCAGAAAGCATCAGTTGCTGGCTAAGCACCAAGATCTGATGGCAGCGCCGCTCCCAGCAGCAGCAGAAAAGTAAGGGTGCCAAACTGTGTCATGCTACCCTTACTTCTGAGTACCATTTGACCTTTGGGCTGGGAGGGCTGGCTTAGGAAAACCATGGGATAGCTGTTGCCTCATCACACATCCTTCCCACAGCAATTCCCCTTTACACGTAGCCTTTGTAGAAACAGTGCTGCTTATGTGTCTTCGGAAACTTGCAGGGTTAGACGACAAATGAGCAGGGTTTTGAAAATATCAGTGACATCAAAGAGTTGGATTCACGTGTCTGAAGATATGATTAGTCACCTGTGTGCTTCTATGAATTTTGTCCTTACTCTGGACTTCTCTTAGCTGATCCTGCATTTATAAAAGTCAATGGGAGCCTCCCTTTGGTTTCAAATTAAAATACTATTTTTTACTTCCTGGGCCCTATTTTTCAGTCATCCTCGTAGTCTGGACTTCTGCATTTTCTGGACAAAATAATATAAGGTTAAATGTTCGTGTTATCATTTTTTATGAGTTCAGTTGATGGCGCTCACACATTTAACTAACTTAGCATATGGTAGGCATTTATATTGTCTTGATCATTGTGGCACTACATCAACTGCATGCACAGTTAACTTATCCTTCTACAAGACAAGCTCAGAATCAATCAACCCCTTAATAATGCTGTAGCTTATAAATGTCTGCAGAGTTCACTTCAATGGTTAATAAAATACATAATTACATGATTATGATATATCAGACAAAAACAGCTATGATCAGATGAAGCTAGATCTGATATTTTTCTGGTACTTCAGAAAATTATCAGTGGCTTAATAAGCTAATTGATGCTTGTGTAATTCACTTAAGAGATTATTTAGTAATGTTATGCTGATTTTTCAAAGGTTTTATTTTCTCCACTTTAAGTCCTAAACTTATATCTTAACTGAAGACCAGTATACTGCTCACATCATTTCTTCCATAGGTTATGTCTACACTACAGCGTTAATTCGAGTTAATTTAATTAGAAATAGTTAATTCGAATTAAGCTAATTCGAATTAACGGATCTACGCACAAAACCTATTTCGAAATAGCATTCTGCTATTTTGAAATAGAGCATCCACACCGAGTGGACCCTGAACTGAAGTTAAAGCTGGCCGGAACCAGTGCCGGCAGGGCATCAGGGTAGGACTTAGTGTGTGGGGCTGCTGCCTGAGGTTAACTGAGCTCAGTGCTTAAAAGGACACTACCCCCAACCCGGACAGACAGTTCTCAAGGTTCTCCACTTGCTTGTCTACTTCGATGAGGGACAGCAAAGCAGTCCTGTCTTGGAGTGCCCTGAGTGCCTGCACTCGGGTCAGCACAGCACTCGGCCACCTGGAGCCAGAGTTGCCCCTGGGCATGCCGGTGAAATAATTTTGAAATAATGGACAGTTTATTCCAAAATCTGTAAACCTCATTATACAAGGAATAACACCTATTCTAAAATAGCTATTTTGAAATAAGGCATGTGTAGGTGTTCCACTGCTGCTATCTCACCAGGGCCATTCTAAGTTATTCCTCCCCAGTGCTTCCTGGGGCTCTAAATCAAGATAGCACATTTACATTAGGGAAGCCTGTGTCAGACTAATTTTGAGACTTACCTTAAGTGTAGATGTGCTATTTTGAAATAAGCTACTTCAGAATAACTATTCCAGAATAGCTTATTTTGAAATAGCCGTGCAGTGTTGACATACCCTTTGGGGGCAATCCTACTTATTTACAATAAAAGAAAACAAAGAGAGAGAAAAAGAGTTCTGCTTCCTTTAACAGAGGAGAAACAAGCTTCCTTGTTCAGAAATCCAAGTCTGCCTTCAGTCAACATTCTCCCCCCCAAAAAGTAGACTTTTGGTTTCATCCCGGGGACAAACTATTACTGTCTCTTAAGAATTCCCCAATTCTCCTGCTAGTTTCTTGATCACGTTCAGTTTTGTAATCCAATAAATTCCCAGTTTTTGCTTTTTCAGTCCATTGCCTGGGATCCTCCTACTGGACTGATTTGGGCTCTGACTTCTATTGGCTCAGATATCCCAAAACAAAGGCATATTTAATTGCTTCCTCCTTTATACTGAATGAATTCTAATGCAGCATTTTCACCACATATAAATGTTTGCAGAAACTGAGGTGAGACTGCGTCGTACCTGCAACTACATCAAAAGGGACAACCTCAGGATAGTTAAAATATTTGAGATGGCAGGAGGAATTGAGATTTTGAGATTTCAGGTTCCTACCACCCAGTGGTTGCATGTCTTATAAAGGTTACTACAGGGCAAGTTGCACAATGTGCCTTGATATGATTGATCTAGTTCAGGGACATGTAAACTTGATGGCTGAATGGAAAGTATTCATGGCCCAGATATTGTTTATGATTACTCTGGCAAATTAAACTAAATTGCTGACAATGCAAAGGGGCTGAAAAGTCAGCAAATTTCACCCCTGAGAATTCTCTGGGATATGCACTGATGGAGCACACTCGTTAAGGTATTCAGAGTGGTTAGAGCAGTGGCTTTCAACCTTTCCAGATTACTATACTCCTTTCATAAGTTTGATTTGTCTTGGATACCCCCAAGTTTCATCTCACAAATAAGTTGTATAGAAAATTAGACATAAAAAATGCAAAAATGTCACTGCATGCTATTACTGAGTGACTGGTGCTTACTTACTGTTATTATCATATAATTATAAAATAAATCAACTGGAATATAAATATTGTACTTACATTTCAGTGTATAGTATATAGAACAATATAAATGTGAACATTTAATTTGTATTGACTTTGTTAGCGTTTTTTATAAATCTACGCAAATTTCTAGAAGAGTTGATGTGTCCCCTGAAAGACTTCTGTATGTCTCAGAGGTATACAAACCCCTGGCTGAGAACCACTGGAGGTACAGCTACACAGCAACATTATTTCGAAATAACTAGTGTTATTTTGAAATATTTTACCCCACATCTACACAGCAAGATTTATTTTGAAATAACGTCAAAATACTGTCAAGCTGGAAGACTTCTTACTCTTACTTCTGTAACCCTCATTGTACAAGGAGAAAGTGAAGTTGGAGGAAGACACTCCCAGTTTCCAAATAAGCTACGCAATTAGCATAGCTCAATTTGCGTAGCTTATTTCAAGTTAAACCCTGCCGTATAGATGCTCCCTGGGTAAAAGCAACCCTATATCAGAGTGTTCCCCAGGGAGTGGATCCACCAATTTTATAACCCGCTCAAGCCTCCAAACCTAGTGGAGAAGGTATTAAGTAGAGTGGTACTACAAATGTTTTAAGTACAAAAGTAAAAAGTAATCCAAAAAATGGCTTTTGGAGGGAAAATAAAAGATTTTTTTTCTAATTGTTCCGTTTTTGACAAAACCCAAAGAATGGAGGAAAAAATCAGTTTTTGGTCTACTTGAGATGGCTGGAGAAATTGAGATTTCGAGATTTCAGGCTCCTACCACCCAGTGGTTGCATGTCTTATAAAGGTTACTACAGGGCAAGTTGCACACTGTGCCTTTTTAGGGTGTTTCCTTTACTCTCCTCCCATGTTTTTCAGTGGCAAAATGGAGAAATCAATATATGAAGATGAGGAGAAATAGATGAGGGAAAAGAGGAGAGAGAGAAACATAGAGAAAAAGGGGGGAAAGTGAATTGGAAACATTGACAAAACAAAATTTTGCTATCCAAAATTTTCTAGTAAACATTTATGAAAAATATCCAAAAAAAACCCCAAACATCCTCCATACGGAAAGTAATTTTCACTATTCACAAAAATGTTTACCATTACTAGACCAGCTGTCATCCTAGATTTTTGGCCGAGCCTCATTTCTGACCTCTGTTCCAAAAAAGTGAATGATAATGTCACAGTTGGGGTAATAGTACCTGTATTCCCTCTCATGGTCCATTAAGGGGTCCTAGCTCCTCAGCAATTTTGGGCAGAGGACAACATGTTTTCCCTCAAGTGGTGATTTTTTGAACTGTCCAATTTACTGCCTACACCAAGTTCTCCAGCATCTACCATATACCTTTCTTTCCAAATGCTATAAATATTTATAATTGCTTGCAATCATTAGGTACCTCTACAGTTTTTTCTAAGGAAATACATTAATTCCTAAGGTGAAATCATGGGAAGAAAATACATAAAAACAGTAAAAGAATGAACCTTCTCATAAATTAATCTCCTAAATTAAAGTCTAAGATGTCTTGATATTGTGGAGTCCTCAGAATAATGTGGATTAAGATTCATACATGTGAATCTGCATGGTTCTTAAATAATGGGTGCAAGTAGTCAGATAGAAGGTCAACATAATCACAATTATACCATTTTAGGAGAAAGTTATAAGGGCTCAAACCTTTCTGGCATGAGTATTTCCTTGAAACACTAAAGAGGTTTCCTACATCACAGCTTTGAAGAGACACATTGCTAGCTGCTAAGTAGTAGCTATCACAACAATTTGTGAGTGGTAGCCATTCACTCTTGTCCTAGCTACTTTATTCTGATGATATATGGTATTTTTTTTCTCTTTTGCTTACAGAAGTTGAAGTCAATAAAAGTTAACTGAAGACAGAAGGTTTCATTCCCCACAACTTCACACTTCTGCACCTGTGTTAAGCAGATGTAAAGTACAGGTTGAACCTCCCTGATCGGGTACCCTCATGATCTGAATGGTTCTGAACAAGGGAATTTGCCAGACCAAGGGAGGTCAGGCATCTGGACTCTTCCTGGGCTCTCCTCCTGGCTGCTGCCCCAGGAGAACCCAAAGGCCTGACCTACTCCAGTCCACCTGCCTGGTTCTGCTGCCCCCATCCAGCTCATGGGGGTCTACTGCTGGGTTTCCCTGATGCCACATCAGACAGCAGCTGCTCCTGGAGTTCCACAGCCCCTGGACCCACAGAAAGGCAGCTGCTTCAAGGATTCCCTCAACCCTGCTCCTAGTCTCCTGGCCCAGCACAAGGCAGCAGCCATAGTTGCAGATCCCTGCCTCTATCCCCCATGGAATGGCAGTCTCTCCTGGGGCTCTCTACTCCCAGGTCATTGGTCTTATGGGCTGTATCTGACCAGACTAGCTCCTCTCTCAGCTGCTCTCAACCTCTGTGGCCAGGGCTCTCTGGTCCCAGGCAAGAGAGGTCCTGTACCATCAAATCATAATGGTAGATTTTCACATTCACTTTGAATGCACAAATGAGTGCCTAAACAAGTGAATTAGACCAGAGTAACAGAGCCAAATTTCCTGATGGTGTAAATGTGAATCGCTTCACTGAAATCAATGAATCACTCCATTTTACAATAGAAGATCTGTCTCTTATTCTATTTAAATGGAGTTCTACATCTTCTTTCTCATAGCACTCCCAGAATAGAAACTGATATAAACAAACAAAAAAGGCAGAATGAATAAAACAGATGTTTTCTTACATGAAATAGAGAGAATTTTTCCACCTGTTTTATATGAGGCGAAGTACGGGATTACTGACTACCCATGAGGTGATTTTCTCTGTTCACTTTTATTTTCACTTTTGACAACATTCAGCATCAAATTCAAAATGCTTGCTTTCAACCTTTTCCTTTTTACCCACTTTATATGTTGAAAGACATGTGAATATGCAATCAATGCCAGTAATTATATAGTATATTCTCATTATAAAAATTTCTTGAAAAAAAAGCAAAATAATTTTTACTTACAGTGTAAGCACAAGAAGTAGTCAGAACCATTAACTCCATCTTATCCAATTATTCCTTGTCACACCTGCCACATTTTCACCAAGGGCACATCTACACAACAGCGTTAAGGTCCAATTAAGCTATGCAACTTCAGTTACATGAATTGAATAGTTTAAGTCAAAATAACTTAATATGGCTTTTGGCGCTATCTACACAGCAGGAAGTTGAAGGAAGAACACTCTTCCTTTGACTTCCCTTACTCCTTGTGAAATGAGGGTTACCAGAAGTCAGAGTAAGAAGTCCTCCCGCTCAACATTATTTTGAAAAAAGGTTTGTAGTGTAGACGCACACTATGCTATTTTGGAATAACATCAATTATTCTGAAATAACGCTGCTATGTAGACATACCCCAAGGCTATGTCTAGACTGCATCCTTTTTTTTATAAAAGGGATGCAAATTAGACATATCGCAATTGCAAATAAAGCAGGGATTTAAATCCCCCACCGTTTCATTAGCATAAAAAGGCTGCCGCTTTTTTCCGGCTCAGAGCTTTGCTGGAAAAAAGCTCCAGTCTAGACACGGATCTTTCAGAAATTAAAGCCTTTTCCGAAAGATCCTTTATCCCTTATTTTAAGAGGGATAAGGGATCTTTTGGAAAAGGCTTTATTTTCCGCAAGATCCACGTCTAGACTGGCACTTTTTTCTGGCAAATCTCCGTGCCGAAAAAAAGAAGCAGCCATTTTTATGCTAATGAAGCGGGGGAGATTTAAATCCCTGCTTCATTAGCAATTGCGATACGTCTAATTTGCATCCCTTTCACGAAAAAGGGATGCAATCTAGATGTAGCCAGTGATTTGTATTTTCATTAGCTCAGACAGTGGTTTTAGATATATTCCATTTTCCAGGGTTGGTAAAATATAGCAAGCATAAGTAAATTACTTGAGTGTTTATTCCCATATCTGAGTTGCCAAAAGTTGTCTTCACCAGGTAACCTCTGCAGAATCCTAGAAATGGAAAATGACATTTATACATGATATCTCATGTAGAGATTTCTCGAAGTATGTCATAGCTGTTTCAGATATGTACAATTCCATCTTTCCCAACATTTTGGAATCTAGCAATACTTCTAAACACTATTAACTCCATCAAACAATCATCACCCTATCTGGATTATTACCCAAACATCTGGAACTATTTTCTTTCCCTATTGCCATAAATTGCATCTTCTAAGGTTTCAGTGTTCCGTCTTAAGCAAAATGGTTCCCTGCCTGCTACTCCCTTAATCATATTCATTTGCACTGGGGCCAAAAGCTATTTAAAAATTGCAGAGCCTGTGCAGAGATATGGAAATATTTGAATAATTTCCCTTGCTTCCAAACCAATGAAAGGGCACTAGCTGTTGTCAAGATCAAGAAACTGAACAAACAAAATAAAATTGGAGTTATTAATCACAGAGATTAAAAAATGCATTAGGAAATTGAAATTACCTTGGTTTTTTAACCATCATATCCTTCACAATTCTTTTTTTTTTAATTTGTTCCAGATAAAGTCCTACTCTGGTATAAATCATGCCTACAAAGTTTTAGGCAGATAGGTTTGTCTGAGCAGAATTAGGAGAGGGGTTCAAACTCAAGCTTCTAATGGGAAGGTAGCTTCAACATTAATTATGGAGAAATTAGTATCTTTCCATAATACAGACCAAAGCTCTTTTACTAAGCTAGTCTCATTTAGATAGCTGCTATTATTACTTTTCTAGCTGTCTGTCAATCTTTTTTTCTAACAATTTTCTATTTCCCAGCATATAACAAATTCTGCTAAAACCTCATCTGCTTATCTCTCTATTCCCTGGCTCAGGCACACTTTGCTTGTAGCAAAGGCTTTCCCCCTTGTGCTGTCAGAGCTGTTTTCCTTATGTAATCACTTCAGGAATTCTCCTTGCTACATGCAATTCACAGTGGTCTAGTTTTCACAGAGATTTCTAAAGTGCCAAGTCAGTGCTATAGGTCAGGGACAGCATGAAGACTTTTTAAACATTGTCTGCCAGAAACTGGAAAATCATTATGGGTACTTCTATACATAAAATAAGTTCGAATTAAACTATGCAACTTCAGCTACATCACTTACGTGACTGAAGCTGAAACAACTTAATTCAGAGTTTGGCAGTCTCTACACAGCAGGAAGTTGAAGAAACTCCTCCTTTGACTTCCCTTACTCCTCATAAAATGAGGGTTACAGGAGTTGGAGTAAGAAGTCCACCAGCTTAACATAATTTCAAAATAAAGGCTTGTAGTATACATGTGCACTGTTATTTTGGAGTAACATCAGATATTCCAAAATATCTGGAATATCTTGTTGTTCAACATCTTTATTAATGACCTGGATGAGGGGTTGGATTGTACCCTCAGCAAGTTTGCAGATGACACTAAGCTAGGGGGAGAGGTAGATATGCTAGAGGGTAGGGATAGAGTCCAGAGTGACTTAGACAAATTGGAGGATTGGGCCACAAGAAATCTGATGTGGTTCAACAAGGACAAGTGTAGAGTCCTACACTTAGGACGGAAGAATCCCAAGCATAGTTACAGGCTGGGGACTGAATGGCTAAGTAGCAGTTCTGCAGAAAAGGACCTGGGGATTACAGTGGATGAGAAGCTGGATATGAGTCAACAGTGTGCCCTTGTAGACAAGAAAGCTAATGGCATATTAGGTCGCATTAAGAGGAGCATTGCCAGTCGATCCAGAGATGTGATTATTCCTCTTTATTTGGCTCTGGTGAGGCCACATCTGGGCTGTGTCCAGACTCAGGGGTTTTTTCAGGAAAAGTAGCCTTTTTCCGAAAAAACTTCACCTGCATCTAGACTGCAGCCGCGTTCTTTCGAAATTAAATCAAAAGAACACGGCTTTTCTTTCGACGGCGGTAAACCTCATTTCACGAGGAAGAACGCCTTCTTTCGAAAGTGCTTCTTTCGAAAGAAGGCGTTCTTGAATGTAAATAGGGCTTCTTCGAAAGAGAGCATCCAGACTCACTGGGTGCTTTCTTTCGAAAAAGCGGCTTGCTCTTTCGAAAGTTCCACGTGCAGTCTAGACGCTCTCTTTCAAAAGAGGCTCTTTCGAAAGTATCTTTCGAAAGAGCCTCTTTCGAAAGAAGCCTGCAGTCTAGACATAGCCCTGGAGTATTGTGTCCAGTTCTGGGGCCCCCACTACAAAAAGGATGTGGACATATTGGAGAGCGTCCAGTGGAGGGCAACCAAAATGATTAAGGGGCTGGAGCATATGACCTATGAGGAGAGGCTGAGGGAGTTGGGTCTTTTTAATCTGCAGAAGAGAAGAGTGATGGGGGATTTGATAGCAGCCTTCAACTTCCTTAAGGGAGGTTCCAGAGAGGCTGGAGAAAGGCTGTTCACATTAGTGATGGATGGCAGAACAAGGAATAATGGTCTCAAGTTGTGGTCGGAAGGGTCCAGGCTGGATATTAGGAAAAACTATTTCACTAGGATGGTGGTGAAGCATTGGAATTGGTTATCTAAGGAAGTAATGGAGTCTCTATCCCTAGAAGTGTTTAAGTCTTGTCTTGACAAAGCCCTTGCTGGGTTGATTTAATTGGGATTGGTCCTGCCTTGGGCAGGGAGCTGGACTTGATGGCCTTCTGCGGTCTCGTCCAGCTCTATGCTTCTGTGATTCTATGAAAATAACACTGCTGTGTAGACATACCCTATATGACCTAAACAGTTTTGAAGTGTTCAAGATTATCATGCCTTCTGTTTTCCATTAGCCCTGATATCAATACAGATTTTTAGTATTTTTGTGCTGTGGGTAGACTTTACTTTCAATCAACAGTTCTTCAGCAACATCTTTGGAAATCTGTTTCTTCAAGAACATTATATTACCTTTAATCACTAATGACCTCATTTTGGAGTGGTAGCTATTATTGGTCAGCTCCCTGAGATCATTGACAGCTATTAGATTGAGAAAAAGTATCAAAGTTCCAAATTAGATATTGTTTGTCTCTAGAGTCCAATGAAGCTATGAAATCTGACATTAGTCTCCATTGTGGGCCAAACCAAAGGCCCACTAAAACCTAAGGGTATGTCTACACTACCACCCTAGTTCGAACTAGGGTGGTAATGTAGGCAACCGGAGTTGCAAATGAAGCCCGGGATTTGAATTTCCCGGGCTTCATTTGCATGTTGCTGGGCGCCGCCATTTTTAAATGTCCGCTAGTGCGGACTCCGTGCCGCGTGGCTACACGTGGCACGGACTAGGTAGTTCGGACTAGGCTTCCTATTCCGAACTACCGTTACTCCTCGTGGAATCCTGGGCTTCATTTGCAACTCCAGTTGCCTACATTACCACCCTAGTTCGAACTAGAGTGGTAGTGTAGACATACCCTAAGAGAATAGTTCCTTTGCCAGGAATAGACTTTGGATCAGGCTTTATAGGAGGAAAAATTAGCATCTAACTGTTCATGAAGTCTTTTAAGATGAAACATTATATACTAGTCAATAAAGTTACCTACATTTTACAACATGTGATGTGCTCTCTAGTACAACTTAGTTAACATATCTTTGCTGTAGATAATATAGCAAACAGACTATCAGAGAATATAATAACAGTTAGTTTTATAAAATACATTTCATGTCATTATATCCCAGAGCAGCGATTCTTAGGGTATGTCTACATTTGCAGCCTATTTTGGAATAGGGCTGCAAATGTAGCCATTTGGAATTGCAAATCAAGCCCAGGATATAAATATCCCATGCTTGATTTGCATCTTCCTGGCCGGATGCCATTTTTTAAATTTACAAGCACGGAATAACTGTCTGCATAGACACACGGCAGTGAAACGAGTGTTCAAAATAAAGCCCTATTTCCAACTACCTGTTAAACCTCATTGCAGGAAGAATGACAGGTAGTTCGAAATAGGTCTTTATTTTGAAAGCCTGATTCACTGCCACATGTAGATGCGGGCAATTATTCCGGGCTTGTACATTTCAAAAAATGGCCCCTGGCCAGGAAGATGCAAATCAAGCACAGGATATTTAAATATCGGGCTTGATTTGCAATTCCAAATGCAGGTCAGCTTGCCCCTTTGTTCTTTTCTTGCCTACAGTGGGGGAGTTGTGTGACCAGAACACACGGTTTCCTGGGGAAAGTGCTAATAGCTTCCCTCCCTCCATCTGCAGACCCATGAACAAGCTGTTCCACCCCCCCCCCCGAGTGTGCCGTATCTCACACTCCACCACCTTAACCCACTTATAGTTACACAAAGTTTGTGAATTCACCAGAAGTGCCCTCTGTGGGATTGGTGCTGGACTGGGAGACATTCTGCTGCATGTCCCCGGAATATCCTTTAGCCCCCATGCAGCTTGTGATCCTGCTGTGTGTCTTGGCATTCCTCCTGCAGGTTTGGAGCTCTTTGAGGATGGCTTCATCCCTCCCACCCGCATATTTTGATGAGGTCCAAGATCAACACTACAGGAAGGTACTCTTTTGAGAACTGGAGCCATGGGTGTAGAAGTCCTTGAGGTCATTATAATGTTGTTGGGATTATTTGACACCATCTGCATGTGTGTTGTGGTGTTCTGCTCACTTACAATATACTCACCACACTGGCCACACAGGAAAGGCCCTTCTACTGTTCTCGGGCCTTTGAGCTCAGAGGGAGAGCAGTAGAGACTCAAGTTGTGGCCAGAGCAGTTGCAGCAGGAAGCTGTGGGAAGCCAATGGCTTCAACTTTCCAGCTACACTGCATCTACACTAGCGTAGATTCGACTGTGCAAGTACCAGAATAGCATTACTCATTGTGAAAAGCCGGAGTACAGAAATCAACTTCCGTGGCCCTTAAGGTCGACATGACAGGCTCGGCAGTGTGGATAAATCACTTAGAAAATCAAACTTTTGGGGCTAAAATCTATGTCGTGCTCAGCCTGTCCCCTCTTCCTAGCTCTATTCTTACTGTTCCTGCAGACTCGTGACTGTCTCCTCCCCTCAAGAGGATCTGTTATTTTAAAAGTGAAAAGACTTCCAGCTTGCCAGACCTATTAGCATAACACTGAACCTATGAAAGAGCAATAAGTGGTAAGGAAGCAGCCAGGGAGGTCTGGCCTGGGCTGCAGAGTTCCAGTCCCATCCCTTTGCCCCAGCTGCAGAGCTCTGGCTCCAACCAAGGAACCAAGTGGCTGCAGAGCTCTATCCTGGCTGTGCAGCTTTGGCTGTGGCAATCAGGCCCCGGCAGCAGTGGGGCCAAGGAGAGTCCTGGGTGCTATAGGGGGCAGGTGAAAGCCCTAGCCTGATGGCAGCATAGCCATGACAGGCAGGACCATCACAGGTCCAGCAAACTTCCTTGTCCAGGACCATTCAGACTCTGAGGGTTCTGGCCAGCAAGGTGCAACCTGAACTATGTCTTCAGGATTGTACTTTTAAATTTGCTTTAAATATTCCCTTACCTTGTGGCTGATGATTATAAAATGACATATCTAAAATGTCCTTGCATACATATTTAGATTCACAGTCTGGTATTCAGCTTAAATCTTAAATGCTTGCAACTTCAGGTATAGGTTTTAAATAAATTCATCAAAAGACCACTGTTATCTAAAATACACATTTGAACTTTAATTACTATAATATGAAAACTTGCTTTCAAAGTCTTTCTGTCCTTTCTGTCCATCCCTACTCTCTTTTCACCACCTTGTTGAAAAAAGCCCTTAAAAAAACAACATTCCTTATCTACCTCATAGCTTGACAAATCAGTTTCCCTTTTACTTTTGACTATTTGATTAACTTGTTTTAAGAGCATTCTCTGCCAAAATCAGTACCTTAATAAGATATAAAATCATGTGTCATGTCTAAAATCTTTAGAAATATACTTTACCATAAGCATATAGTTTAAATTTCATAAACATGTCTTGTTATGAAAATCACACAAAATAAATTAGTGTTCCCTTTTTCTATAAGGAATGAACTTTATTATGAACACACTAAGCCACTTAGATTAATTAAAAATAATGGTTTTTTTCATTGAGTTTAAATAAGCAGTAATCTGGAATGATTACTTTTTGAAAGCTTAAGAATATATTTTTGAAAATCAGCTTAGAAATACTGATGAAAAAAATATAAAACAGAGAAAGGCTTCATCATGTATTCCACAACATTTAGGCTACGTCTACACTGGCCCCTTTTCCGGAAGGGGCATGTAAATTTCACTAGTCGTCGTAGGGAAATCCGCGGGGGATTTAAATATCCCCCGCGGCATTTAAATAAAAATGTCCGCCGCTTTTTTCCGGCTTTTAAAAAAGCCGGAAAAGAGCGTCTAGACTGGCCCCGATCCTCCGGAAAAAGTGCCCTTCAAAGAAGTAAGAATAAGAGCCTCCGGAAAAGGGCACTTTTTCCGGAGGATCGGGGCCAGTCTAGACGCTCTTTTCCGGCTTTTTTAAAAGCCGGAAAAAAGCGGCGGACATTTTTATTTAAATGCCGCGGGGGATATTTAAATCCCCCGCGGATTTCCCTACTACGATAGGTGAAATTAACATGCCCCTTCCGGAAAAGGGGCCAGTGTAGACGAGCCCTTAATGTATTCAGTAGGACTGCTGACTTGCCCTTACTACAAAGTTTTCCCAAATAAATCTCAGACAAACTTCAGGGTATGTGAAAAAACCTGTGACTGACATTTTTTATTTCCAAATTTAGTGCTTTTTATTAGGTATCTTCTGCAAATCCAATTTTCACAATTTGGCATGCAGAGGAAAACATGCTCCATTTTCTTTTGAAAGAAATTTAGAAGAATATTTTTTTCAAATGTCATTTTTGTTACATTTGGGTTTGGGGATTTGTCTGGAATGGATGAGCAGAGAGAAGAAAGAGACAGTGGGGAGGAGGTATGGTCTGAGCAGAGCAGGGGTGGAGCATGGATGGGGCCTCAGGCTGGGGAACTTCCTCCCCAAGTAGCAGCTTCACCTACCACCCATGTACATGTATTTAAGCAGTGCCAACCCTTATGAATACAAATAATACCTACATGCAGATATTTGAGCTGAGAAATATGCATGTAGGTGTATGTGGATGAAAGTGGAAGCCAGATTGAGGATTGGGTGGAAAAAAAGTAGGATATTTAATTCTAAGTGATCACAATTATAATTTCAGATATGCATGTAAGAAAGGATTTATTAATACCTTGGTGATGTCTGTGTCCTGCATGAGCAGACCGAGACTTGGAAAGTGACAGAAATGCTTAAAGGCATTTTCCCTCTAAATGTATGTGTATTATTTCCATTACCATTAGTGGGAATTATGTGCACACAGTGAAAGGAGAATAAATCACTTAGTCTGCAGACTACTGAAAGTGTGCAGGTGTTGCCACATTCAATTTTTCTCATTAAACTGCTCATTTGTAATTTCCCTGGGTATGTGTATTCCTTTACAGCTCTCAGATGAGCATTTACAGCACATTGCATCCACATAATCATTCACAGCAACTTGATTCTTGGGAAAATTATCTGTATCACAGATATTTATATAGGGCTAACTCATGCCTTTCCCGTGAGCCTCAAGCAAAGGACCTCATGTCCTTGTGTTACCCCTGGAGCAGACTGGAAAGAATATGGTCCTACTTATGATCACTATTTATTTTCTGGGATTTCCCTTGACCTGAGCGGAAAGTAGGTTGTGCCAAGTATATAACCCTGAGCAGGATATTTTTCTTCACCCTTGAGCTGAGCTACACTAGTCAACACACTGAAGGGGCTGATGCAAAACTCCACCCACTACTCACACTGTCCTGCTCCACACCCCCCCCCCCCACCCTTATTATGGAATGGAGGTAGTAGCATAGGCTGCTCTTTTCGTGGTGCTGCTAGCTGATCCAGCTAGCCAGGTCATAATAGTAAGGGAATGCCTTAGACCCCCTTCTCCTTTGTGTGCCCATTGAATCAGGCCACAATCGAGCCCTTAATAAAACATTCTTAATAACTCATACGTTCAAATTTAACAGTGAGGGTAATGAACTGCTAAGTTATTTAGGGAAGCCATGTATCCTCCCACACACAGTCTTTAATTCAAGGAAGGATGTCTTTCTAGAATATGTGCTCTAGCTCAAACAGACATGATGGGCTTTATGCAGAAATTATTGGGTGTGATTCTTTTGTCTGTCTATGTTATGCGTGAGGTCAGACTAGAAGATCATAATGGTCCCATCTAGCCTTAAAATCTATAGGACAAAAAAGGGTTGTTTCTTTTGCAATTTGGGTGACTTGGTTTCAAAATGCTTCATTTTGTAGAATAAAATAACAAATATTGCAGATCTTTTTATGTCCTTTATAGTTTGGGAGGCTTTTAGAAGGTATTTTAGATGTAAGTATGGAAAATCTATAGCTTGGAGGGCTGTGGGGAGGAGGAGTTTCAATAGATTTTTGTGATGATCTCTCTCTCTTAAATATAACAGTGTGCAATTGTCTCTCTTGCATAATTAATCTAGCTACCCTTGAATGTAAAAATAACAATTTCTGCACCCAAATTCTGCTCCTGCTACAGTATATCAGGTTTCACTTAAATTGTTCTGAATTTACACATGTATAATTGATACTAGAATTCAGGAGTCTTTCTTTGGAATAGTGACCAACTTGTTAGGTGTTCATAGTACAAACTGCTATAAATAATGCAAAATTTCACCCTTGTAGCTGCACTTATCAGAAAATAAACACACATGCAGACATAATAGGAATCAATAACCTTGCTTGAGATGAGAGGTTTTCAAAATATTTACAACCAAAAGTTAAAACTAGATCTATCGAAACTAAAACTCTCTCAAATCAGGGTTTAGATCACTCTTCCGTTAAACAACTTCCCTAGCATCCCTGCCAAAGGGGCTAGGCAGGTATTTCCAGATCAACCTGCTGGGAACAGATCGCCTTACACTGTCTGTCCCCCTTCCACCTAGTGATGAAGCATTGAGAACATAAGAATGCCTATACTGAGAACATAAGAATGCCTATACTGGGTAAGACCAAAGGTCCATCTACCCCAATATTCTTTTTTCCAACAGTGGCCAATGCCAGGTGCCCCAAAGGTTGTGAACACAACAGGGAATTTTCAAGCAATCCCTCTCCTGTCACCCATTCCTAGCCTCTGACAGAGGCTAGGAACACCGCTCCTACCCATCCTGGCTAATAGCCTAATGTGATGTACCTAACCTTCACAAATGTATCTAGTTCTTTATGAAACCCTGTTAAAATCCTGGTCTTCACAACATCCTCTGGTCTCTGAGGACTAGATGTATCTTACGTTAAATGTACATATATGCCATATATACCTGCCCATAGGGAAGGTAATCATACGATCTACATTGGGTTCAATAAACTGGATAGCCCCCACTCTGCTGCTGAGCTTCTGCCTGCATTCTTTCCTACAGATAATTAGATTATTGATAGGAATTTTATTTAAATAAGGTAGTTTTGGTTTTAGTTTAGTTTAAAAGTTTTAAAGAATGTCAAGTGTACTGAGCCCTCTTCCAAACTCCCTCATGAAACTCCCTGTTGAGCTAACCCTATTCACAAAGCTCTCTGGTCACTTACTAGGGGGCTTTATATAGCCCTGACCTTCCTGATAGCCCTACCCCCTGGTTAAGGCTTGATCAATGAACAGAGGGTTCTAGATTTCAAATACTCATTCCAGCTACTGGCCTCAGACTATGGTCCTTCAAAGAAACACAAACTCAGCACACAGTATCTTTCAGGCAACCAGCAAGCAACCTACAAACACAAATTACAAATCTAGCTTTGCCCAAATAAGCAAACATAAAACTTTGTAACCAAAACACTAAGGCTACATCTAGATTGCATCCCTTTTTCGGAAAAGGGATGCAAATTAGACGTATCACAATTGCTAATGAAGCAGGGATTTAAATCTCCCCCGCTTCATTAGCATAAAAATGGCTGCCACTTTTTTTCAGCACAGAGCTTTGCCGGAAAAAAGCGCCAGTCTCGATGGGCATCTTGCGGAAAATAATCCCCAAGGGATAAGGGATCTTTCAGAAGAGGCTTTATTTTCTGCAAGATCCGCGTCTAGACTGGTGCTTTTTTCCGGCAAAGCTCCGTGCCGAAAAAAGCGGCAGCCATTTTTATGCTAATGAAGCGGGGGAGATTTAAATCCCCGCTTCATTAGCAATTGTGATACATCTAATTTGCATCCCTTTTCTGAAAAAGGGATGCAATCTAGATGTAGTCTTCGGGGGGATATCATAGAGGTCTATAAAATCATGATTGGTATGGAAAAATGAATTATAAAAAGTTATTTACTTATTCCCACAATAAAAGAACTAGGGGTCACCAAATCAAATGAATAGACAGCAGGTTTAAAACAAACAAAAGGACATTTTTCTTCACTCAGCACACAGTCAATCTGTGGAACGCCTTTGCAGAGGATGCGGCTAGAACTTTAACAGGGTTCAAAAAAGAGCTAGATAGATTCTTGGAGGCTAGGTCCATCAATGGCTATTAGCCAGGATGGGTAGGAATGGTATCCCTAGCCTCTGTTTCTCTGGATGTAGATGACAAGGGAGGGATAACGTGAGTATTACCTGTTGTGATCCCTCCCTCTGGGGCATTTGGTATTGGCCACTGTTGGCAAACAGGATACTGAGCTAAACGGACCTTTGGTCTGACCCAGTATGGCTGTTCTTATGTTCTTAATACTACCACTAATATGCCACAGCATATTTTTTACCTAAGCAGCTGAAACTACAGTTGGGAACTAGCACAGGATAGGGATATTTAGGACATATTCCATTTCAGCCAAAAATTCCTCTTATGCTAGCAGCTTGGAGTGCAGAAATGACCTTGGAATTCCTACAATGGCTGCATAGCACTTGAATTCTCTAAGGTCCAGATACAATATTTAGGGCCAGATTCTGCTACCAATGCAACACAAGGGCTACCTCTATACTGCAGCCTTCTTCTGCAAAAGCTTATGCAAATGAAGCACGGAGTAGAATATCGCCACACTTCATTTGCATAATTAATTAGCATCCATTTTTGTGCAAGAAGCTTTTGCGCAAAAAGGAGCAGTGTAGATGGCTACTTTTTGCGCAAAAACCCCTCTAGCACAAGAGCCATTCTTCCTGTAAAATGAGGAAGAACAACTTTTGTGCAAGAGAGGGGTTTTGCGCAAAAAAAGGAACCGTCTACGCAGCTCCCTTTTTGCACAAAAGCCTCTTGTGCAAAAATGGCCCCTAATTAATTATGCAAATGAAGTGTGGAGATAGTCTACTCTGATCTTCATTTGCATAAGCTTCTGCGCAAGAAGGCTGCAGTATAAACGTAGCTAAGTCAAGGACATTGCAATATGCACATGACTCCGGGGGAGACCTAAAAATAAATCCCTCTCTCATTTTCCTAAAAGTGAATGAAATCAACTGAGATAAAATTGTGAAAAAAAAAAATCCTTCTTTATGAACAGCATTTCCAAACTGGTCTCAGTCTCAACCTCTGAAATAGGACTGAAAGGTCTGCATTTAACACAGTGAGGAATTTGTATCAGAAATAAAAGGTATATATCAGTGATTTTGAAAATGTGTTGAATATTGTAAAATCTAAACATTAAGATTCTATATGAAAAGTTTACATTGGCTTTTTAATTATTTTGCTCATCTGGCTCTTAATGACAATACTTCTTTATCCAATGAAGTCATATCATATCATATTACAATTCTACAAATCTAGAATTATCTGCCTCTTGTACATATGGAACAAAAAATTGTCTAAATAAATTAGCCAGCTTACTGAGGGTATGTCTACACTACAAAGTTAGTTCGAACTAACAGACGTTAGTTCGAACTAACTTTCATAGGTGCTACACTAGCACTCCGTTAGTTCGAACTTAATTCGAACTAACGGAGCGCTTAGTTCGAACTAAGTAATCCTCATTCCACGATGATTAAGCCTAGTTCGAACTTACTAGTTCGAATTAAGGGCTGTGTAGACCCTTAATTCGAACTAGTGGGAGGCTAGCCCTCCCCAGCTTTCCCTGGTGGCCACTCTGGCCAACACAAGGGAAACTCGTCTGCCCCCCTCCCGGCCCTGGACCCCTTAAAGGGGCACGGGCTGGCTACGGTGCCCGTGCCAGGTACAAGCCTGCCAGCACCCAGCCAGCAGACCCTGCACCTGGCACGGATCGAGCCACCCACCCGATGCCCCCCAGCCCTCCCCCTCTTCCCGGGACCAGGCTGGCGGCTCCCGGGAGCTTGCCCGGGACCGCAAGAGGTGGGCACCCGCCTGGGCTAGTGTGGACATCGTGGACCTCATCCACGACCTCCGCACTAGGCACAGGAAAGTGGCCGGCTAGGGCAGGAGAGCTGCCAGCCTGGCCACCCAGGAGCAGGTGTGCATGAAAATCAAGGTGGTCCACTGAGACCCCCGATCCTGAGCCCTGAGCTTACAATGGCCGTACTGGGTAAGACCAAAGGTCCATCTAGCCCAGTAGCCTGTCTGCCGACAGCGGCCAACCCTTGGGACCATGGAGGGGATGGATCGAAGACAGTGACCAAGCCATTTGTCTCATACCATCCCTCTCCAGCCTTCCACAAACCTTGGCCAGGGACACCACTCCTACCCCCTGGCTAATACCACTCCATGGACCCAACCTCCATGACTTGATCTCACGTCCCTTTAAACTCTGTTCTAGTTCTAGCCTTCATAGCCTCCTGCAGCAAGGAGTTCCACAGGCTGACTCTTTGCTTTGTGAAGAACAACTGTCTGTTACTAGTTTGAAGCCTGCTACCCATTCCTTTCCTTTGGTGTCCTCTAGTCCTTCTTTCTGGGAACTAATGAAGAACTTTTCTGTATGCACCCTCTCCACCCAACTCCTGCTTTTAGAGACCTCTATCCTGTCACCCCTCCGTCTCCTCTTTTCTAAGCTGAAAAGTCCCAGTCTCTTTAGCCTCTCTTCATACGGGACCTGTTCCCAACTCCTGATCATTTTAGTTGCCCTCCCCTCTCCCACCCTGTCTCTTCCCCTCTCCCACCTCCTTTTCCCAGTCTCCCCCAGTTTTGTTCAATAAAGACAGATTCCATTTTTGAACACAATTGTCCTTTATTTTGTACATCAAGAAGAGGGGCTAGGGAAGGGTAAGTGGAAGGAGGTGAGGAAGGAATTGGGTACGCGCCCCCGATGGGGAGGACTGGGCTGGCTCTGCGGGCTTCTGGGAGTGGAAGCTCTCCTGCAGCCCCCGAATTGCCCCCTCTCTCCAGATGGCTGCCTGCGGCAAGGTCAGCCGGTCTGATGGCCGAGTGCTGTGATGTGCCCAGTGTGGGTACTCCGGGCACTCCAAGCCAGGACTGCTTTGCAAGCGGGGCACCCTGAGAACTGTCTGTCCGGGGTGGGTGTTGGGACACTTTAAGCACAGCCCTCGGCTAGCCTGAGACAGCATCTCCATGCACTAAGTCCTCCTCTGATGCCCTGCCCTCACTGCTTCCAGCCATCCTTAAGCCTGGTTCAGGGTCCACTTAATGTGGACGTGCTAGTTCGAATTAGCAAAACGCTAATTCGAACTAGTTTTTAGTTCTAGATGTGTTAGTTCGAATTAGCTTAGTTCAAATTAACTAATTCGAACTAAGTTAGTTCGAATTAACATTGTAGTGTAGACGTACCCCCAGTGACTTCTAAATACTGACATATAAAAACTGAATCTCATATTGCTACAGTTAAATTTATAAATCTACTCAGCAATGGAAAGTATGTTTTTATTTACCCAATACCTTGCTGATGTAAGTCATGAAACTGATTCACAGATAAATCTTCAGCAATAAATGTCACCTGCAAAATCATTTACTAAAATCTTCTTGAAAAATGCATTAAAAAAGCAACAGCACTTCAGTCACTAGTCACTTAGTACTGGTATGTCAGGCTAGCTACAGACTAGACGATGCTGAGTATAGCAATAGCATAATATGTCAGTTTCCATTTCAAACCTTTATTATTAGGTAAAACAAACTCTTCAGAGGCAGGGAACATTTCTAATATAAAATAAATTAGTGATTTTAAATTTCTTGGGGGGAGCTAGGAGTAAAACAATTTGCACTGTAAAAATAAATTATCATATAGAAAATGCAAAATCTACATTACAGGCAATCCCCGGGTTACGTACAAGATAAGGACTGTAGGTTTGTTCTTAAGTTGAATCTGTATGTAAGTCGGAACTGGCGTCAGCTGCTGCTGAAACTGATCAGTTTCAACAGCGGCTGAATCTGGACACCAGTTCTCACTTACATATGGATTCAACTTACGAAACCGAGGCGTCCCCAAGTCAGCTGCTGCTGAAACTGATCTGCGGCTGATTCCAAGAAGCCCGGGGCAGAGCAACTCTGCCTCGGGCTTCCTGTAGTCAGCCCCTGGTCAGTTTCAGCAGCGGCTGACTTGGGGACACCTGGGACAGAGCAGCTGGGGTGCTGATGAAACTGACCAGCAGCGGCTGAATCAGGACGCCTGGGGCAGAGCAGCTGGGGTGCTGCCGTGTTGGTACAGTAGCGCCGAGGAGCAGCGCTGCGGGTCCAACCCGGCAGCGCCCCAGCTGCTCTACCCCAGGCGTAGGCAAGAAAAGCCTGGTCTGCTGGGGGGGAGGGGGGACACTAGCTGCACCCCCCCCCCAGCAGACCAGGGAGACGCGGGTGGCGGGACTGCCCGTGTCCTCCACAGCTTTGCTCCGTCTCCCTGGTCTTCAGGGAGACGGGAAGCAAAGCCATGGAGCACGCCCGCAGCGGGACAGCCCAGGCATGCCCGGGCTGTCCCGCTGTTGGCGTGCTCCGCGGCTTTGCTCTGCGTCTCCCTGGTCTGCTGGGGGGGGGGGCTCCCCCCTCCAGCAGACCAGGGAGATGTGGAGCAGCTTTTCTCGCCCCAGAGGATGGGGGCAGCGGGACTGCAGCGTATCTGGGCGTCCCACCGCTCCAGTCCTCCGGGGCAAAAAAAGCCCCGTTTGTAACTGCGGATCCGACATAAGTCGGATCCGCATAACTCAGGGACTGTCTGTATTCAAAGGAATCAGTTTACAAGATATTTATTTGATAACAGTCACAACACTGAATTTTCCACATCTGGGTAATTTTATTTAATCTCATAATTTGACATTGGTGTAGTTACACTCATCCCAGAGATGGTCACTACCTAAAAATTAAATTCACAAAACCAAGCTCACAACCAAAGACATAGTCAAGAGGGCAGCAATTGCAGTGGACAGACTCCCTCAAAGGCAAAAGGATCCCAGCCTGTTACCCAGAAATTCTTTTTGGATTGTTAAAGTGCAAATATAGCCAGAACTGTGATCAGAAAAGTGCAGCTTCCCTACGTATTCTCAGTTTCTACTTATCAAATCTGATTAGATTATTAATTAAGGCTACAATCTTGCAAACTTTTGTGCACATACTTAAAGATGAGCACCTGTATAATATTTGTAGGATTGTGGGCCAGGATTTTTTTACTAGTCTGCCTGCTTTCAAATCTCATATATGGATCTGAGATAAGGTCAAGTTGGTCCCCCAATAAAGAAAGTTCTGAATCAGAAATTCACTAATTAATGCCTGAATCAGAACAGAATCCTGTTTACTCTCCTATATTGACTCTTCACTGCCAATGAGAGTCAAAATGACAGGGTACAATCATGGAACTCGCACAGTTTGGGTAGGGCAGTGCTATTTTTACCGAGGTACTTTTCCAACTATACCCAGTATCAGTTCTTTTAACATTCTATAGCTTTCAACCCATGCATATTCCTTGAAAGCCTTTTTTCTTGTATTTATTTGCTCTAGAAAGTAAAGAAACTACAAACAAACAAACTTTTACTAGCTTGTTCTCAGTCAAAAAGTCAACAATGTTTACAGTAGCTCTGTAAGCATTTTGTTGTATCGGTTTCACTGATAGAATTGTGATATTAAAATATAATAAAGAAGCCTATGAATGGACAATTTCAGCTGAAAAGCAGTATTTAAAAAAAGTCAAGTAGTTAAATATGGAGACAAAAAATTATTCTGGTACTTAAGGCTGGATGTTTCTTTCTAAGACAGTTAGTTATATCCTTCCTCCATATTCTTTATTTGTATTAACCAAAAGATGGCAGTACTTCATCAACAATTCCTATAGAGTTTAAGGACAATTTTTCCTTGGATCATCAGGTACAATTTGAGTATATTTTATGAAGAAATGCACCATTTTAAAAGCTGGCCACTTATTCCCCTCTGTACATACTCTCTTTTTCTTTTACCCTGTCTCAATCTAAACTAAGGGCATGTCTACATTGGAGAGTTATTTTGAAATAACTCCCCTTATTTTGAAATAATAAGCAAAGCATCCACTCAACCAAGTCTGTTATTTAGAAATAAGAGGCTGGTTATTTTGAAATAATAACTCCTGCCTGTGAAGAGAAATAAACTTATTTCAAAATAGTTACTTGGGGTATGTCTACACTTGCACCCTAGTTCAAACTAGGGATGCAAATGGAGGCATTCGAAATAGTAAATGAAGCTGGGATTTAAATATCCCACATTTCATTAGCATAATCTCAGTCTCGCGCTGTTTCAGAGCCCAGCTGATTCGAAAGTGAAAGTGAAAGTGCTCTCCGGGCCATGTTAGTTCGAATCAAACCCTCCTCATTTTTTGATCCTGGAACTTATTTTGGTTTGGGGTGATGAAACTAACCTCCAGGATCTCCACACCAGATGCAGGAATGCAGATGTCTATGGCTGGATGGAAAAGAGCTGGTCAACAAGGAGCACATCTGCACCCAGGAGAAGGTGTAGATGAAGGCGAAAGATTTCTGCCAGGCATACACCAGGGCCAGGAAGAGCTGCTCCTGCTCTGGGACAGAACTCCTCCCTGTGGATGTATCCCAGGCATTTTCCGAGGCCAGGGAAGGAACATCATGTGAGTATCATCACGTTCTCTTCACACAGGGGGAGGAGGTGATGGGCGGTGAGGGGTATGTGAGTACTCCTAGCTTGGACCTTGCTGCCCAGGGATTACGCAGCAGCCTATGCATGTGAAAGCATGTGTTGCTCTGCTCCTAGCCACACAGACCCAGGAGACTGCCACAGAGGACCCTTGCCAATAAAGGAGGAGTGATGCACAGGCCCCTAGTGGGGAAGCCCAGGGGAGAGTGTCAGTGCTCTCCCTTGGGAGTGATTTTCCCTCAGGGCTTCCTGGATGTGCATGGCCTTCTGATGGGTCTGCTGAATGGCAATTGTATGCATCTGTTCAATGGCCCTGCTGATATGGTCAGCCTCTGCCCCTCACACAACATGTGGCCATCATATGAGAGATGTTGCTGTCCCAGAGGTCCAGCTGGGTGAGGAGGCATCTGAAACAAACCTTCAAATGGCTGAAGGTGCCCTCTATGACCATGTGGGCCCTTCTGTATCTGGCATTGTAGCATTCCAAAGAAGGGTCTAGGTGGCTGGTATATTGTTTCATGAGCCAAGGCAAGAGAGGGTAGGCCACGTACCCCACCATGTAGACAGGCATGTCTGTCTCTCCAACCCCGATGGTGCAGTCAGGAAAAGAAGTGCCAGCGTGCAGCTTCTAGAACATGCTAGAGTTTCTAAAGACACATGCATCGTGCACCTTCCCTGACCACACGACATGGATGTCGGTGAACTGGTCCCAGTGCTTCATGATGGCCTGCAGGATAATTGAAAAGTATGCCTTTCAGATGATGAAGAGAGATGCCTGGTGGTTGGGAACCCGGATGGGGATGTGGGTGCCATCAATAGTTCCCCTGTAATTGGCGAAGCCCATGTTAGCAAACCCAATGATGATGGCATCCACATCGCAGAGGTGGAAGACTCTGTGCAGCAGGATGGTGTTGATAGCCCTCACCATCTGCAGAAGAAGACAAACAAACAAAGATTCACAGGGGTGCCAGGGCCTCTAGAAGTTCCCCCAGCCCACCCACTATTCCCCATCCCCCCTACACACACCAGGAGCAACATCCCCACTCACCCCATCCCCCAGAAGGGCTTTGTGAGGGCAGGATGGAAAAAACCTCCTGAGGAACAATCTTGTACTCCCCCTTTCCCAAAGGAATTCCATTCCTGAAGTCCACCCTCTACTTGGAACAATAGACTGAGAATGCCAAACCTGCATGATCACAGCCCCAATGGTTGATCTCCCCATGCTGAACTGGTTCCCGACAGATCAGTAGGTATCTGGTATGGAGAGCTTCTTCTAGAGGGGGATGGTGGGTCTCCTGAAGTCAATGGAGAGCCACTCCCAGAGCTCCAGAAATGTGTCCTTCCTCATCCTGAAATTTTGGAGCCATTGATGGTTTCCTCACCGCTCCATTGCAATCTGTTCCCACAAGTCTACACTCGTGTTCAGATGCCAGAAGCAGCAAGGCAAGGTGTCAAGGGGAGGGTGGGCAGGATCCATCTGTATGAGCCACACCTGCAGAGATCCACAGAGGGTCTTCCAAAAGAGCTGGGGGGGGGGGAGTTTGTGCAGGGCCTAGGCTACAGCCTACAGAAATTGCTTCATGAGTTGCTGCATAAACTGCAATAGCCAAAGACTGCCCAGCGGCAGATTCAGCTCCATGTCTGGCAAGCAGAGCTGTCCACAAGGGCGACCATAAGAGGCAGAAGAAAAATGCTTTGCTGTCCCTTGAGGAGGTAGGCAAAGAGAGCCTGAGACACTGCTGTACCGGGGAGGGGGGGGGGGTCCTTTAAGCAAGAGCCTCAGATAACCTCAAGCAGAAGCCACCCGAAGTAACTGCTGACCTGATGCCCTTCCTGAAGTATTTCCAGGTGGCTTTAAATTCAAGTTAGCATCTGATAACTGTGGCTGCTCTATTTTGAAATAGCTAAGTGCTGTTCTGATGCTCTTTTTGTGTTTAGATATGCTATTTAGATGTGCTATTTTGAAATAATCTATTTCAGAAGATACCTTCCAGAATAGCTTACTTCAAAATTAATGTGCTGTGTAGACTAACAGATTAATGCAGAAATTTCCTTAGAAGGAAAAGGTTTCACCCACCTTTCTGCATAGTAATCTTTGGCATTTGTGTGTCTTCATTTTATTTATTACATCACCCACTTACGCCACTTGTAATAATGATGGGGCTGTTAGACTATACGCATATCGTACTGCTATTAATATCTTCTGTGGGACTGCTCCACTTTTCAAAGATGGCTTTGCATATATTTTCTGTTCTTGAAGCCTCTTTAATCCAGTAACTCCTCATTTTAAAGTGATCCCATTTAAAGTTGTTTCATTATTAAGTCACTGTTCTATTAGAAAATTATGCTAATTTAAAGTTGAGCAGTGTTCTGTTTTAATCCCCTCCAATGCCCCAGTGCCTCCTAGCTGCCAGCAAGCTGTGTAGATGAGCATCTCCCCTCTCCTTCTCCCTCTTTCCACCTCCCACCTGCAATAATCAGCTGTTTCATGGCATGCAGGGAGGTGGGAGAAAAGGGGAGGAGCAAGGACAGGGCATGCTCAGAAGCAAAGGGGGAATTAGGTGGGAAGAAGCAGGGTAGGGGCAGAGATGAGGTTTGGAGCAGGAGTGAATGGAGGCAGGGCATGGAGTAGAGTTAGAGAACAAATGCAACTGCTACCAGCTAGATTTGAACCTGGCACCCCTGGAACCTAGTGTAAGAGCCTCTACTGTTTGAGCTAAAAGCCAGCTGCTTATTAGCCCATGCTGTAAATGTCGCTTGCTCTTATTGGTTGCTGTAAGTGGTCTAAGTGCCACTGCATGAGACAGTGAACCACTAGGTGTGTGGGTTACTTAAGCAGACCCTGTCTGTTTGAAAAGTTGGCACTTGTGGCCCCAGAAGCCTATGGCTGTCTTCAGCTCTGCAGGGATCTGGATGCCCAGTGCTTCCACACACAATGCAAGTGTACTAAATGTACCACGCAACCTGACAGATTGGTTCCCTTAGAAGATGACTGGTCTCTCCAGCACTCCAGATATTGTTGAGGGGCATTCAGTGACTAACTGGAGGAAACGTTTTTTGTCATCTGTTGCTCAGATGCCAGGAGAGCCATCTCCATGAGGTGCTGGGGAAGGATGCAGTACAGTGTCTCTTCCTATGTGCCATAGCTTACTTGCTCTATCTGGATCCTGAGGCAAGCCCAACCCTGTGGAACTTATATGGAGAAGACTCTGTGGGTCCAGGAGAAGCCTAGTTGTCACAGACCCTCATCAGAACTCTGAGACCTAGGCATAGCTATGAGACAAACAAAAATGTCTTTTGTCTGTCAACAACAACAAAATCCTGAAACTTAGCCTCCCACCTTCCATTTTCATATATTCTTACGGGGAAACTGGATTCACTTTAACACTTGCAATCACTGTTTTCAGAAACATAACTACATTAAGTGAGGAGTTACTCTAGTGCTCAAAAACTTGACATTTCTCACTGGAAGAAATTTCTGTATTCTGGACAACTTTATTTTTTACCTCAGTAGACATTGACTCCCATTCAGCAAACTTTTCTGATAAGTCTAAAATTATCAAGGTTACAATAGTGAACTTTGGAGCTTGCTGCAATAACAATCAATAAGGAATTTATGTAGCATCTTTATAAATATGACTACAAAAAGGAGCATCTTCATTAACCCTCCAAGCTAACCACATGCATATTTGCTAGCAACATCTCTGAAGCATAAGAGCCTTTCAAATCCAAAATATATCATGGACATACTGGACTGGATTTCACTATGTGCAGTCATTTATACCTGTTTAAAATGGATATTCAAAGCTATCATTCTCATTTGAAAACATCTCTTCAAAAATAGTTGAGATGTAGGGAATAAAAAAAATGCAGAAATGAGTTTTCTCCCAGGATATTTTTAATGTGGAAAATCGGATATGATTTTGCAATCTTCATGCTGGAGGATTTCTGATCTATTCATTTATTTCCCTCTGCAATCATCAGCACTGGCTATGTTTTTTTTAGCTGAGCAAGTTATTTCTTAAGATAATGGAATTCAGTAACTATGAAAGCTTCTCTTCCCAGTTGGCAAATTTGTTAATAGAGTCTAGACTTTTCTAAACATGTGGTTTACAATCAGAATTAACTTTCTTCCTATCCACAAGTAAACTTATCCTTTAGCTATTTTGGATAACACTTGGAGAACAACAGCAGTTAAGGAGATTTCTTAATCAAACACATATTTAGTCCAGGCAGTAAGCCATTATAAAGCAAATTTTAGAACACTGTATCTAAATAAATAATCAGCCATTACCAGCTGACTACTAGGTTTGTATTCAACCTAATGTAAAGATGAAAAAAAAATCACCTGGAAAATTCTATGTATATTCCATAGAATCATAGAATCATAGAACCAGCTCAGAAGAGTCCTCAGAAGGTCATCAAGTCCAGCCCCCTGCTCTAGGCAGGACCAATCTCAACTAAATCAACCTAGCCAGGGCTTGTCAAGCCAAGACTTAAACACTTCTAGGGATGGAGACTCCACTACTTCCCTAGGTAACCCAATCCAGTGCTTCACTAGTGAAATAGTTTTTCCTAATATCCAACCTCTCCCACCACAACTTGAGACCATTACTCCTTGTTCTGCCATCTGTCACTACTGAGAACAGCCTCTCTCCATTCTCTTTGGAACCTCCCTTCAGGAAGTTGAAGGCTGCTATCAAATCCCCCTCATTCTTCTCTTCTGCAGACTAAACAGACCCAAGTCCCTCAGCCTCTCCTCATAAGTCATATGCTCCAGCCCCCTAATCATTTTGGTTGCCCCCCACTGGACCCTCTCCAGTGTGTCCACATCCTTTTTGTAGTGGGGGGCCCAGAACTGGACACAATACTCCAGATGTGGCCTCACCAGAGACGAATAAAGGGGAATAATTACATCTCTGGATCCGCTGGCAATGCTCCTCTTAATGTAACCTGATATGCCATTAGCCTTCTTGGCTACAAGGGCACACTGTTGACTCATATTCAGCTTCTCATCCACTGTAACCCACAGGTCCTTTTCTGCAGAACTACTACTTAACTGGTTGGTCCCCAGCTTGTAACTATGCTTGGGATTCTTCCGTCCCAAGTGCAGTACTCTACAATTGTCCTTTTGAACCTCATCAGATTTCTTGTGGCCCAATCCGCCAATTTTTCTAAGTCACTCTGGACACTATCTCTGCCCTTAAGCATATTTACCTCTCCCCCTAGCTTAGTGTCATCCGCAAACTTGCTGAGGGTGCAATCCATCCCCTCATCCAGGTCATTACTAAAGATATTGAAGAAAATCGGTCCTAGAACCGAACCTTAGGGCACTCCGCTAGAAAGCGACCACCATCCTGACATCGAGCCGTTGATCACTACCCACTGGGCCCGGCCTTCTAGCCATTTGTCTATCCATCTTTCCGTTCATTTATCCAATCCACATTCCCTTAACTTGCTGGCAAGAATATTGTGGGAGACTGTATCAAAAGCCTTGCTAAAGTCAAGGTATATAACATCCACTGACTTTCCTATGTCCACCGAGCCAGTTACCTCATCATAAAAGCTAATCAGATTGGTCAGGCACGACTTGCCCTTTGTGTATCCATGCTGACTATTCCTAATCACTTTCCTCTCTTCCAAGTGCCTCATAATGAATTCCTTAAGGATCCCTTCCATGATTTTTCCAGGAACCGAGGTAAGACTGACCGGCCAATAGTTCCCTGGATCGTCCTTCTTCCCTTTTTTGAAGACGGGCACTGCATTTGCCTTTTTCCAATCATCCGGGATTTCTCCCAATCGCCACGACTTTTCAAAGATAATGGCCAAAGGCTCCTCAATGACATATTTGATTAACTCATGAAAGTGTTAAGGGAGGAATGTAATATCCATAAGAAAAAAGACTTTAGTTGAATACACAGTATAAGATGTCCTCTACTATCAGCAATGTAATAAAGTGATAGAAATGTAGCCGTGTTAGTCTGGTGTAGCTGTAACAAAGAACAGGACTATGTAGCACTTTAAAGACTAACAATATGGTGATGAGCTTTCGTGGGCCAGACCCTCTTCCTCAGATCAAATAGTGGAAGAAAATTGGCAACCATATATACCAAAGGATAAAATCAAAAAATGAACACATATGAAAAGGACAAATCACATTTCAGAAAAGAAGGGGGATGAGGAGGGGAGGTAAATGTCTGTCAGCTAATGATAATAGAGGTGATAATTGAGGAAGCTATCTTTGTAATGGGTAAGATAATTAATGTCTTTGTTTAGACCTAGGCGTAATACCACACTAATACCATCCCTGGAACCTTCCCTTGCAACAAACCCCGTTGCCAGCTTTGTCCACATATTCACTCTGCTGATACCATTATTGGACCTAACCAATTGAGTTATAAGATCAAGGACACATATTCCTGCTCATCCAGAAATATAATTTATGCTCTCATGTGCCAAAAGTGTTCGTCTGCTATGTACATTGGACAAATGTCTCAGACACTTCGCCAAAGAATCAATGCCCACAAAACAGATATTAGACAAGATCACAAAGAAAAAACAGTTTCTTGCCATTTCAACCAGAAAGGGCATTGTCTCAATGACTTGATTACCTGCATCCTGCTTCAAAGACCTTATAACACCAGACTTGAAAGAGAATCCTCTGAACAGTCATTCATGCTTAAATTCGACACTTTTCCAAATTTCACATCACTATTTTTAATGAAACAAACTCCAACTTATAACCAACACACATTAGGGGGAATATATATATATATATATAAATATTATTTCCTATAATTGTTTCATGAGAAATCCTACAATCTGCAATCAAGGAAAAAGATAATTAATTAACATAACTTATTGAGTTACACACTCTCTGGTAAGCATAACAACTAAAATTCACTGCTATTTTAACTCTATTGAAATAAGTTAAATTACACCAGTGGTGAAATGGGGACAAAACTGGTCCCCATTCTTAACTGGTTTTAATTCTCCAGTAAATAAATTCACTAACTTTTAAATTTTATTTTAAAGTAGGGCCTTCATACTATCTCTCTGATCTGATAAACCAAACAAGATAAAACAAAATTTCCAGGACATCCAAAAGGATATAAAAAGTTAACATATTCAATCACATGCATTCTAGTAGTTGCCTGTGTTTTCTTTTACGTACATTTGCTTTTATAATGTTTTCATCTCAACACCTTTGGATAGATATTACAATAGTTTGTGAACATAATTAATTTAATCTTAAAACTTAATTGACTCCAGTAAAAGAAGTTCCATTAACTTCACTTGTCTATGTATCAAACCCTAGATATGTAACACAGACTGGTTTTATCTTTTTTGGTTTGCAGAACAGAGAACATTGTTGGTGCTAAACAAATAACAATGTACAGCAATCAAACTTTAACAAGGGTTTTGTTTGGAAAGATTTGATTGATTGAAGAGATATTTAAAATGGCAATACCTTGGAAACCAGTAATCTGTCTCAAAGGAGAAAGCCACCTATCCGCCTCCAGCCTGATATTTATGAAATAATTGTAATTTCCCCTTTACTATTTAACCATTTCCTTCAGTGTGTATTTCTGATGAAACAAAAAACAGGACTATGTAGCACTTTAAAGACTAACCAGATGGTTTATTAGGTGATGAGCTTTCATGGGCCAGACCCACTTCCTTAGATCAAACAGTGGGTCTGGCCCACAAAAGCTCATCACCTAATAAACCATATTGTAAGTCTTTAAAGTGCTACCTAGTCCTGTTTTTTGTTTCAGCTACACCAGACTAACATGGCTATATTTCTATCACTATTCCTGATGAAGAATTAAATAATGAAGTGTCAATCAGGTACATACATTTAGGAGAATAAACTATCAGGGGTTGTTGTGGAGAGATAAAATACATTGCCACTCAGTGTTATGAAATATTCTTTGCATTTTTTAAAACAAAAATTTAATCAAGTTTTCTTCATTTCTATTATATTTTGTTTCATTAGTCTGCACAATTAAATAGATTAATTACTTTGACATTACAATTAGAATGAAAAAAATATTTGTTTTCAATATGCTCATAAGTACAATTCAGAGACCAAATATCATCAAGCAAGCTTTATTTTAGATAACCACATGCCAACTCCAAACTGTGTATTAGTGATGCATTACACTGAAGTAATGGGCTTTTTAGACGATTGTCACTAAAAATCTGCAGGAAGCATTAAAGTCAGGGAACAAAAAGCATTTGGCAGTTGGGATAAGAAAAAAGCATAGGACTAATTCTCCTCTCACTTAGTGTGTGTAAATTAGGATTATCTTCAATGGAACTATACAAGTAAAACATTGGCATAGTTGAGGAGAATAAGTCCTGAACAGTCTAAGGTCAAAATATACATGCATTTTCATAACATTTCTAAAAATTCTATATATATAAAGTGTGTTCCAGAGCAGTCTGAAAGCCAAAAAACTTCACTGAGTACTGCATTGGCCACCTGCCATTCTCTAAATGGTAGTCAGTAATGATTTTGTTGAAGTTCAGTTAACTAGTTTGTATTAAATATAGCACACACATGTTTCCAAGACATCAAACTAATTTCCTAATGGAGGATTCAAAATACATAAATATAGATATAAAAATATTTATGAAGTTCCAGTAATCATTGTTGGATACCCAAAGAAGATTGACATTTTTAAACATTAGGGACTGATTTTCAAAAGTACATAGCTCACAACTGTTGTTATAGTACGGGTGCTTTGGAAAATCTGTTATCAGCGGTGGCTGCTGACTGAGTATTATGGAAAATCTAGTGCATATGGTCAGCTCTTCATTGGTGTCACCATTGACTTATACCAGGTGAGGATCCGGCACTTAAAGTAAAACTGGAGAAGAAGAAGAAAATAAAGAACAAAAAAAGACAATATGGATGCAGGAGATAAATTGGCAGTCCTTTAAAATATGCTTCCTTCAATTGGAAAAAGAAGGAATTCAATTTTGGAACATTTCCTCTCACTTTTTAATTAAGTGGCATATCAGTGTATAAGTAATTTTTTAAAGGGGGAAGTTAGAAAGCTATGGACTTGTTTATTTATTTATTTTATTGATGGTCACATAAGATGGTTCAAATCTTGCACAAAAATGTTGTGACCAATTACAATGCATTTCTTGCTTTTTGACATAAGCATAAATACAGGATAACTCTCTCTCTCTCTCTCTTGCTCAGTGTGTGTGTGTGTGAGAGAGAGAGAGAGAGAGAGAGAGAGAGAGCGGGAGAAAGGGAGAGGGAGAGAGAGAGAGAGAGAGAGAGAGAGAGAGTTTGTTTACAGAAAGGGGCAGAGTGGGAAATGAAGAATAGAATTAATGTGCACATCCAGCTTCCTGGCTATATCAACATATATATGATGTGGATCTGATACTGCTATGCATAGTGAAGAAAATGTTCATGAGGCACAGTATTCAATTTGCTACATATTTGATAGAATCAGGCCACAATTTCCTGATATGCCAAAAACAGCTCATTGAGAGGGTGAATGGCAATGTACTGTGACCCTGTGGAACTGGTATTGTCACTGTTGATTTTGCCATGGCATGCCCATGGATGGACCACAACTTCTGGGCCAGGATACTCAGCATGTTGTAGTAGAACCACATCTTTTTGAAAGCCTGGCATGACAACCAGTTTCTTCTGAACTTCTTTCAAGGAAAGCAGACATTTCTGAAGCTACGCAAAGAGCTTGCACCAACCCTTCAATGCCAGAACACTTGATTATGGAAACCCAAACCAGTGCAGAAGTGTGGGCTGTTGCCATTTGGAAGTTGGCAACACCTGACAGTCAAGTGCAAACCAGTGTGAGGTTGGGAAGCTTATTGTCAGGATAGGTTTGCCAGAAAATTGGTGCTGTCATCTACCCATGTTCGTTTGCCATTACTCAATTACAAGACCTTATGCTTAATTTCAGAGAATAGGGTTTCCAAATTGTACTTAGGTCATTGGTGGGGACTTACATCCTATAATTTTGAACACCAAAACATGTGAGTGAATATGTATACCAAAAATGGTTATTATCCACTTGTTTTTCAAGGTGTAGTGCAACACAAGGGTCAATTCAATTCATGACCACTAATGTTGGACACACAGGAAAGGCAGGGTGTCCAAGAGTTCCAGCTTGTACTTGAGGGCACAAGAAAGCATGATATTCGATTGAAATGACATTGTTTTCTACAATGTTTCTATGACAGGAATTACTTTGGAAGATGTTTCACACATGCTCCTAACTTTATTCATGAAGCCCTACCCTACCATCAGTGATCCAGCAAAGAAGTACTTCTATTATGGACTGCATTGTCACAGAAGTGTTGTTAATTTTTCATTTGAGAATATGAAAGACCATTGGCAATGCCTAGGTACCCATCTAGTTGCCAGCCTGGTCTCATAATCAGTTCACATAATCACAGAATGTTGTACACTTCATAAACGTTGTGAGGGCAGGGGTGATTGTTTCTGTATGGAAGGAGCACATGACTGAATAGCTCTGCACATACATTTGGATCCCACCCATGAGCACATGGCTCTTGGTCCTCAGCAGGAAAGGGATATCCAGGATGCAAAATGTTTGCACTTTCTGGACGATCTGGGAGCCAGATGGTAACGGTGGTGAATATGGTGATAGATACCACATCCTGCTTCAAGAAAAGTGCACATAGAGTTCTGTGCTCAAATTACATTTGAGGGAAGAGGTTGTTCCCCTAAAATGATGCATATGTATCTATTAACTACACTGAAGTGCGAGGGCATCTCCTCAAAGCTGACAACTTTAGGAGTCAGTTTGTGCTCTGCAGAGAGTCCACAAAGTTCTACAGCCATCATGGTGTAATTTTTTATGTGAAAACCCGGTATTAATGTGCCTCATGTGGAACACTCAGTTTTAATGACTAGAAAACAAAGCAGTTTTGTGAAGGATTGGGAGAGGCTTTCTGAAATTTTTTCTTTACCCTACTCCCTTGAAGCAGGGATTACAGCATTTACTACCTATTTTGCATGACTACTCACAAGTTCTGGAGGTTTGCTGAGGGAAGAGGGGGGCAGGGATCTGATGAAGCATTGTTCATAGCCTGATGTCTTCACTGTTAATCTACGCTCCCTCCATTTTGTATAGGCAGGTACTTTATTACCAAAGCCATAAAGACATGTGTGTAAACATTCCCTGTGTTTTTAATTTTTCTGCTAGTGAATGGAGCAGTTAATTGTGAGTGCACATCACTGTCCTTAATTTTCTGATCTTTAAAATTAAATGGTTGGGCCTTTTGGGGTAGGAAAGTGGCATGGGAGGGACTGAGAATTCTTTCTAATGTTATGATCACAGGTACTTACAGATATCAAATCACTGTGCAATGAATCATGGGAACTTATCATAAAGCTTGAGAAAATATCTTGTTTATCATAAGCTTTGTCTATACTGACAAGTTTAAAGTTATGCTGTGACAATGTTTTAATGTAGCAATTTGGATCAGCAAGAGCACTGAGAATATATCTACACTACAGAACTTTTACAAAAAAAATGACTATTTTTTCCAACAAAACTTCACTTACATTGACACTGCAATCACATTCTAAAAAAAACAAAAATCGAAAGAACCGAGGGTTTACCCAACATTGGTAAACCTCTTTCTATGAGGAAGAAGCAGGTGTGGGGAAAAAGGTGTGTATGGATGGGGAACAGGGAGTATGGATGGGGAACAGAGAGTTCTTTTGAAAGAAGAGGAAAGAGGAAAAAGCACAGGTGCCCTGGTGGCCACTCTGTCCATAGTGATCACAGTTTAAATGTGAGATAGCATCCATTCATTGTGGAAACTATCTTTTGAAAAAGCAGATTGCTTTTTCAATGCACTTTGACAGTGTGGACGCAGTCTTTCAGAATAAGTTTTTTCAGAAGATCTCTTCCGGAAAAGCTTCTTCTGAAAGAAGCCTGCAGTCCAGGGCTACGTCTACACTGGCCCCTTTTCCGGAAGGGGCATGTAAATTTCACCAGTCGTCTTAGGGAAATCTGCGGGGGATTTAAATATCCCCCGCGGCATTTAAATAAAAATGTCCGCCGCTTTTTTCCGGCTTTTAAAAAAGCCGGAAAAGAGCGTCTAGACTGGCCCCGATCCTCCGGAAAAAGTGCCCTTTTCCGGAGGCTCTTATTCCTACTTTGAAGGAATAAGAGCCTCCAGAAAAGGGCACTTTTTCCGGAGGATCGGGGCCAGTCTAGACGCTCTTTTCCGGCTTTTTTAAAAGCCGGAAAAAAGCGGCGGACATTTTTATTTAAATGCCGCGGGGGATATTTAAATCCCCCGCGGATTTCCCTACGACGACTGGTGAAATTTACATGCCCTTTCCGGAAAAGGGGCCAGTGTAGACGTAGCCCAGATGTAATGTAAGAGAGAGCTCTCTCAGCATTCTAGGTAAACCACCTACACGAAGGGAGTAGGAAATGGTGCTGGAAGCCTGTTTACACTAGCACTTTAAAGTGCTGTAATTTGCTGCTCTCAGAGGGGTGGTTTTTTCCACACCTATGCAAGAAGGTTACGGTGCAATTATGCAGCAGTACAGATAAGCCCATAGTTAGCAAGGGGAGTTACACACAAAAGTTAATCAGATGGTAACATTTATTGAAAGTGACCTATGTAACATAAGAGTAAACCTGTTTAAAAAAGAAAATGCAAAGGGAAACACAGTAGTTCAGATTCTGCAAGCAACAGGGGTAGGATTTGGCTTCTTACAAGGGCTACATTATCTGCTACTTATATATTTCTTTAAAGGGTTGTCATCATTTGGAGAACACAGCAATTTTCAAGGTATCAGAATCGATAAGAGATGGTTTTCTAATCCTCTGCAGAATATCCAACAATCCATGCCAAGGCGATGTTTCTGTTAACGGCCATCACCTCTCCCTATTGCTTAATAGAAGGGTTTAGTCAGCTATGACGGAGGACCAAGCACATTTGTGTTCCTGTTGAAGATACAAATTGGCTTTAATTTTTGCTACACCAAAAATTTGCTGCAACATGCTTACAAGACTGATATGCATTTTAAAAGCAAATTGACTGTATTCTAAGATAGCAGACTGAATTCCTAAGAAAGAAGGAAAGTGAATGACTGAATATGTTCACATACCCCCCAGTTTCCTCGCAGCATCTCCAGAATATGCAGCCTCTGTGTGCATTGAAGAGCAGTGAAAGGAGCAGGGAAGAAAGAAACATACCAAAACTTCATTTTGTGTACTGTGTGTGCCAGTTAACATCATAAGCCAGTTGGCTCCCATGCTAAGAGACACAGCATTGCATTTATACAGCTACCAGAGCAGATCCAGCACAAATGTCCCACTTCTTTCTGGGCCTACAGAGGGCTTCTGAGCAGAATGAGAACGGTTAAAAAATTTTCCAGTGTTCAGGGAGAAAAACTTGCTGTGATGTTCTTCAAACAATCAATCAAAGGTTTAACTCTCTTCTTGGACCTAAATATTCTTCCACATAAACCGCACCCCCACCCCACTGCCTGCAATCAATGTGACTGTCATTCATAGGGATGGGAAAACTAGGAACATGGAAGGGTATTTCTGGAGATCTGTGAACCGCTGTATATTTTCTATAACAGTTCTTCCCCACCTGCCCTCTTCCCCTTCCCTCCCCCCCCCCCCCCGCCCGCTTCTCTCCCTTTCCCTCAGTCCATGATCTGGGAGCATTTTGGGGTAGAGTAGAGTAGGGAATGGGCTTTGGGCATTCTGCATCATACCAAGAGGTGATATTGCTAGGAATGTTGAGGTGCATCATAAAAGTTTCCACCCTTAGATTCTGGTTTTAGCTGCAGCCTGCAGTTCTCTTGGGGACAGCTGAATCTGCTAACTCTGTGCAGAGAGGCAGAATCATATGTTCCTCTTCCTTCAGGTGTCCCAGGATTTCCTCCTTGCTTTCTCCATCCTTGGTATCCCATCATATAATGAGGCCAGTAGTGTTGAGGAGAGTTTTTGAACCACTTCAGGCTCTGTACTGGTTGTTTTGATGAGTACCCAGTCCAACCCTTTGTATCACAGGCATATGTGAGATTGCTCCTGGAGTGTTGGTGCAAATTCTTCACCTTCCAATACAGGATCCTGAAGGGCTTTCTGTGTTCCTGGCAGTTTGCTGCAGTCCAGTGAATATCCACAATCTCCCAGTACAAATGAAGCTAGTTGGTACTTTGGATGAAACCGTGAATTAAACCATGGATGAAATTTTATACTCTGGCCTTGCAATGATGAGGATCCGAGTGAGCTTAATGGTCCAGGCAGCTGCTTTAAGAACATCATCCACATTGCCCTGTACTGACTGGAGTGTGGTAAAAAAACATTCTGAAGTGGTCACTGCAGCTCACTGCTCTCTCTGTCAATGGAGGGACAGAGACATTGGGTAAGGATTAAGTAGAAAATGGTGTCACTATATGGAGAACTATTGAAACACCAGACTTGGGATGTTCCCCAAACTTCTATTCACCCAGTATGTCATGTAACTAATGTTACATTCTGTATAATCTAAACATAGTAAATCATAAAACTATAAATGTTTTTCACGTTTCAAATATTCACCTTATATTCATCAGTATCCACACACATGGATGTGGATACGGACATCCACAGCTCAGTTTTGAGGATACAGATGTGGATACAAATGTTGTATCTAGAACACTGAAAATTTGCCGATATCCACTTTATAGCCACAGTTATCCGAATCCATGGATGAGGATGCCAATTTTGTATACGCACAGGGCTCTATAAATCTGTTATACAATGAAGGCATTACCAACGCATAGGAGATTTTGGCAGAACTTTGAATAGGAAAAGGTACTGAGATGTATTAAATCTTAGTTTACTTCCCTTGATATCTCATCTAGATTGTCTCAGAATGTCAGACATTTGAAAATGGGTATAAAGAAATTGCAAACTCTTTCTCTGTTCTCTCTTGGTTTAATTTGATGTATAACCTCCATGTTGAAAAATGCAACTCAAAGAACAAGACTACCTTTTTCTGCAGAAGGTAGTCTGGAATTGGTAGTCTGGAATTGTCAGCCTCAAGAATGAGATGTGCGTGCACAGGAGTCAATGCTTCCTTACCATAGAAAAGTTGAACCTTCCATGGGTGTTTTTTAGCTAATTCAGCAGACAGTTATTATTTACAATTATGAACAGTATTACTGGTTTGAATTGCATTATCCTAAAAGCACAAGGAATCTCTCTCAAAAGAATGATAGGTTTCCCAATTGGAAAAAAAATGAAGTTATTGCAGCCAATGTTGTGTTATTTGGATTCCTATTATGCATATTTATTAATCTACACAGCCTTTGAGAAAGAAAACAATTTGATTCAAAGGCATTTTTACCCCATTCTGTGAAACCACTTCAAGGACTGTATTGTTTAATAGTAAACTTCCCTATTCTCTCCGACTCTCAGACTCACCCACTTAAGTTCAAGATGTTTTACATGAAAGGCAGGTTTTCAAAATCATTTAATTTCAAACTCAGTTATCTAAAAATGCAAGAGCAAAATCACTCAGTCACAGATACTTCATTACTCTTAAATGAATCCATAAAATCTGTGACCTTGTGTGATACGATTTCTGGCAAAGTATAGTCCTCATAACCAACAATCTAGATTTCCAATACACTTAATAGGATGTAATTATGGTAAGTCATATTTGGATAGGAAAATTAAGAACTAGCTACATGACATTCACTCTGATGATACTGTCTCTCTGGAGGGGAAAAAAGTTTAAACTTGAGTACCTCTCATCAGATTGAAAATTAATTTATCATGAACTTATATGACAATCTGAAACATGGGTGCTCAGCTCTGCGGGAGTTGTGGGATTGATAGCTCTAAAGATTAAGATTAAAAAGACTAAAAGCCATTAATAAAACAATCATCTTTCAGGTTGTTATCCTTAATTCAGTTAGTCACACTGTCTTTATTTGATTTAGTGCATGTGGCAGTCACTACACAATATGAATGTGTTACTGCCTTTGTCATACATTATACTTCTCTTTTTGTAATATCAGTATAAACGAATTGCCACCTGCACATGGAGCTTTATAAATGTGAAGGCCAGAAGGGCTACTTTGATTATCTAGTTTATTCCTGGGGGAATTCTGCATATTGTCTATAGATTTCTTTGCTCCCTGCAGAAAAATGGGGGAGCAAAGATATCTGTGGGGAACACATGCCCATTTTGGGAAGCCTAGGTGCATGTCCCAGGAACAGCCGGCAGACTTTCAGATCCATGATAGGGTGGAGAGCAGGCTGAGTGTACATGAGTCCATAAGAAACAGTAAGGGGGCAGAGCTGAGCGCATGCCTGTGTGCAATTGAGAGGGAGAGACTTAAATCGTCCACTTGGAGGGACAGGGCTGTGTGAGGCAGGAGCTACGTCTGAGGCAGAGCAGAAATATAACAACTAAGCAGTCAGGCTGCCAATGTTCCTTAATGCTCCTTTGCCACGGTGGTATAAAGGAGCCTTATTGCAAATGACAATCAGGGACTCCTCATCTAGGACGAACTATGTTCTTTTCTGCTTTTTTCCTGTGCCACAGAGGCTCAATGGGATTAGATTACAGCTCAGATTCTATTCTACTTACCCATTTAAAAAAATGGAGAATAATGATTAGCAAATCTGTATGACTTTCATGTATAAAAGTATGAGTGATTTAAAGTCACATTCTACTTTAATTTTGCATTTGAGTTTCTATAATAATTTAATTCAGGATTACAACTGGAATGTAGGATACTGGTTACCAAGTACTGTAACTTTTATGTGTTTAGGAAATACTGAAAAGTTATTGTGATTTTTTTCTATATGGAAGTTTAAATAAATTACCAAAATAAGTGAAATTTGTATAATTATATTGGATTATTTTGACAAATACAATATGCAGAATTATGCAGATTTTCTATTTTTTGGTTATTTTTTTCAAAAAAATTTGGCACAGAATTTTCTCTAGGAGTATTTGTATGACCGCCTGCATAACAAAAGCCTCCAGTAATTTCTGTTTGAACAAGAGCATATTTTTAAGAAAAAAAAATCCAGTTTTGATTTAAAAATATATCTGTAATAAAGGCAGGAAAAACAAAAATTCCCATGACTGCTGTTTACTACATATAAAAACTTTAGCTCACTGAAGACATCTGACATCCACAAACAATGATGCACATAGGTATTGCTTCAGTTGGGGTAGTATTTGAAGTAAGTGTTAAGACTACCACCATCTCTGCTGATGTCATCTGTATCAAGATAACACCAGCATGGAAGGAAATGATAGCCGTTCAGTCCTAGAGTACCGTTAATCATACTTCTCTAATCATTCTGCACTGTACTAGTACCACCTACTGTCTTCCATTTCTTTCTTAATGCAGGGCATAACACCAACTAAAGCGTCATTCTCTTGGTGCCTCTTCTATACCATAATCTTTTCTTTTCTTTTCTTTTCTTTTCTTTTCTTTTCTTTTCTTTTCTTTTCTTTTCTTTTCTTTTCTTTTCTTTTCTTTTCTTTTCTTTTCTTTTTTCTTTTGACACACCTTTCCCTATTACAGCAGATCAGTCAAGTTAAGTTTGTTTCTTTGTTTAATGTAGTCCAAAATAATTTTTTTTTTTTCAAAACAAGACTGCTATTGCACAATTAAAAAACATTTGTGCTGGATTTTTTGTGTTCTACCTCAATACACTGGCAAAGACAGAATGAATTCAGTCTTGGGATTTTCTGATGTGCATAGTTAGGATGGTGAAAAATTGTGTTTATCTTTAAACAGTGATCTCTGTTTTCTGATTAAGGCCTTTATTTTCAGTTGAGATACTGATATGGCATCTGCTAGACTCTAACCAGCTCATCTTTTTCTTGCCTTTCGGTGTCCAGAAGAAATGACTGCTTTAATCTTTACATGTTTTGGATTACTGGCATCATCTAACTTCTGATTGTTCCTGCTCATTTCTTGCACTGTAGAGGCAGTGTCACATTAAAAAATTCTCTACAAAATGAAGATTTTAATGGTGGATTTTGGATTAACTGGACTGTTGCTAGAAAATGTACAAAATCACTTACTCTTTAGAAACCAAACATGTTGCTGTGACATTTGAAGAAGATCCTGCTGTGGCACTTACTTTAAAATAAGAAATTTCCTGCTGTGACAACAGATATAGCCTGTGTGAATGTCTCAACATTTCCAGTTATGATATATTTATAATGGAATCAGAGGACTTTTGTAAAAGTTTTAAATGCTGAAAAAAAATCAGCTTTAAATTTTCTGTTGTGTACTCTCTGTTTTGAAATGGTTATTCAGCTTTTAAAGCACCACTCAGATCCACTCACATTACTTTTTTTATGAAACATTCTGGAATAATGATTAAGTCAGAAATGTTTAAAATACAAGAGTTGTGTATAGCCAGCCATGGCCCCCTTTCCACATCTGCCCTTTCAGCTGCATTTTGGAAAAGTTTCCTGCTATGTGAGCTGCAGAAATCCCCATAATGTTAGATGCTTGTTAAAACTACATTGTATTTGTATTCATACTTATGAATATGTGTGAAGTACATGAGGAAGTATGAGTGAGAACCAGTCAATCATAAAGCAGCATAACATATATTACCTTTTATGGCTAAGGAAATCTCCTGCAAAGTACATAAATTTAAGTGATAGGCGGCCAGATGGGGTCTTTCCCTCAGAAGATGTTACAGCACACCAAGCTTGGGACCAGACCGGATGCAGTAAAGTCTTCCCGCAGATCCGAAGGGACTCCAGGGACTCTTGTCGCCTCATAGCTAATCTCCAGGAACAGTCGCCTGGACAACCTCAGTCACCTGAAAAAATCAAAACTAACTCTCACCACATCTGCATCCTGCCTCTAAACTGCCATCATGAATGTGATATGTGTGTGAGTGTGAGTATTGCCTTACCATTAAAAACCTGTACTTATACACAAGCATCAGTGCTACTCCAGTTCACCCTTTGTCTGGGCTTATTCCTTGGCTAATTCCAAGGGCAGGTAACATTCAATGGTGGAGAATGCGGCAGAAAAGAGTTAATTTGAACTTGAGTGACAGTGGGTGATGTTCCCATTCTTGACTACCACATGTGTAGGGGAGCGATTCCCGTGTAGTGTCAGGAGCCCTTGACCTCCTGGCTACCAGGGTGGGTTGGTCGACATACTCTGGGTAATGCCAGATGCAAGGGAGGGATAGGATAAACATCATGTCCCTGTTCAGGAAAGGCAAGAGTGGACAAGAAGAGATGGAGAAGTGGGAATGGGGTGCTGTGAGTTTCCCCTCACCCTTTCTGGCATGGCTGCAGAAATTAGGCATGGATCCCTGGAATCCTGGGGTGATCTCAGGACAGAATACGATTCCAGAGTTGGAGAGTGATTATGAGAAGTGTTTTGCTTTGTGTAAACCCAATAAGAAGGGACAGATAATTGCAGCAGCATGGCTTCTGTGGCAAACTTATTGGACTTGTCAAGTGTCACTGAAGGACCAACAAATGTGGAAAAGCCTGATACCTGAGGTTTAGGCCATGGCCATATATGGCTATGGCTGTTTTCTGGGGGACCCTATTCAAATTGTTGGCCCTCTGGTCCCACCCTGAAGCAGTACTACTATCCTCCTAAGATACAATGAGCTAATGGGGAATTTCTAGAAAAATTGCTGAAATTGAGTGGTAGTTGGAAACACATTTTCTCTGCAGTATAAAAAGGAAACTGAGGTATAACACCTCATTAATTTAATAATTAAACAGTGGGATAATTCACCCTAAACCCATGAAGGGAAGAAGTTATTGAAACCTAGCCAATTTATAGAACAAAAGTATAGGTAAGTATTTGAGTAACAGCAGGCAAATAAAGAAATCAGCAAGAATATTTGTTTTAAAAAAATAAGTATTACAGGATATAATGTGGCCCCCAAAAGAGATAGGAAAATGTTCTTTTTGTTTCCCAGAACACCAAAAGAGCTGGTACAAGCTAAAGAGCAACTGAAAATAACATAAATTTATTGTTGCGACAAAGATTATGTTTTATGTTTTATATTTCATGTTTCATGTTTTATATTTGTCTTGTGACATTTGTCTCCATGCTAGCATTATTGTGTATTGTTTCTGAAAAAGGAGGAAATATTGCAAGTAAAGCAGAAGTTGGAGAGAATAAAAGGAACAGTTCAGCAAGTAAAACAGGATTGGGCCCAAACAAGCAGTGGCTCTAATAGAGGGATTAGTGGGAGGGGTAGAAGAGGAAGTGCAGGCAGATTCCTATAAATGGCAACAGATTAGTATGGTAATAGTTTAAGATAGTAAAGGTAATATTTTAAATGATAGGCTGTTACCCAAAGTGGTATAGAACATAAACAACAGATGAAATAAAGGAGGCTCCCCATTCTTGAAGTGCACACAGGGGCGGGAATGGGAATCCGCAATTCCATAGATGTAGAAGTACTCGCTAATAAAATGGCAGCCATGAGGTCATGAGTAGAGGAAAGGGCAAAGCTGTGATCTGACAGGTCCTCCGACATAGCTTCAGTGGCAAGTCAAATCACAACTGTCACTCTGGATGGCTCAGTACTAATCCCAGAATTCCTCCGAGCAGTGGTGTCCACATAGGCTCGCTGCTCCTGGGATCAGGTCTGTGTGGTGATCCATTTGCAAATGCAAATTTGATGACAGGACAAGTGTCCCAAATGAGCACTGGTGCAATTCCCCTTTGGGTCTCGCTGAATCCCAATCTGGACTGGGATTTTAGCCATAGCTCCTCATGCACTTCAACGGGGCCAAGGATGGGTTTGCTCTGCTTACAAATTCGGGATAGCACCAAAGCAGCTACTGTCCCTTGCTGGTTAGCTGAAAATCTCTGGTCAGTGGTGGACCGGTTATGGCTCTCCCATAAAACACAATCCTGCAATGAGGTTTAACAGGTAGTTTGAAATAGGACTTTATTTCGAATGCCCATTTCACTGCTGCATGTAGACAGTTATTCCGGGCTTGTAAATTTCAAAAATGGCACCCAGCCGGGGAGATGTAAATCAAGCACAAGATATTTAAATCCTGGGCTTGATTTGCATTTCCGAATGCCTACATTTGCAGCCCTATTCCAAAATAGGCTGCAAGTGTAGACATACCCCAAGTATCACTACTGGGACATTTTCAAGGATTGGTCCCCCAGATCCTCATTAATTCTAAATGTTTTAATGCACTCCTTTGTCATTTTACTGATTATTCTTAGAATATTTTTCATTGTATTTTTATATTTACATTGTTATACAAGGTCATTGATTCAGTGAGTCACCAAGCTCCATCAGCTGCTTTAGGGGGTTGCTGTCTGACAGTCCTTATTGTGATCTAATTGTTGATCAAAGGGTGGGAATATAGCCAGATGTAGTACCCCTCTTCCATCTGCCCTTTCAGCTGCATTTTTAACAAGTTTCCTGTTATGCGAGTAGCTGAAGAAATTCCCATAATGTTAGATGCTTGTTAAAACCACATTATAATTATATTCATGCTTATGAATGTGCATGAGTGAGAACCCACCAGTCATAAAGCAGCACAGCGTGTATGACATTTTATGGCTAAGGAAAACTCCTGCAAAATGCATACATTTATATGATGGGTGGCCAGGTGATGTCTTTTCCTCAGAAAGATATGACAGAACTACAAGCTCAGGACCGGACTGGAAGCAGTAGAGCCCTCCCGGCACATGCAAAGGGACTCTGAGGACTCTTGTCACCTCATGGCCAATCTCTGGGAAGCTGTCTCCTCAAGCCTCAGCCACCTATGAAATCAAAACTAACTCTTGCCATATTTGTAGCCTGCCTCTAAACTGCCTGCATGAATGTGATGTGTGTGAGAGTATTGTCGTACCATTAAGAACCTATACTAGTAAACAAGCGTCAGTGCTGCTCCAGTTCACCCTTTGTCTGGGCTTACTCCTTTGCTGATTCCAAGGGAAGTAACATTGTGCAGAAAAGAGATTGCAGTTTAAATAGGCAGAATAGTCAAAGAACAGGAGAAAGGCAGTTGTATTATTCCCTTTTTACAGGTGGGGTACTGAGAAATAGAGAGGTAAAATATGTGATTCTTTCATTCACCTATTTCATCTTGTTTCAAATCAGGTTGCCAGATCTTTAGGGGAGTGACTGTTTTGTTTTGTGTGCTTACACAGTGTCGAGATCCTGCCTGACATGATTAGACCAATAAAACAATATATTCTGGGAGCTGAATATCTGGGGGCTAAATTTTGAAACACAATTAAAATATAGACTTGAACAACTGCATTTTTCTAGCATGTGGGATGACCAATAGGAAGAGTTGAATGAGGAGGTAGATTTACAAACGAAATGTTTTATGCAACGGTTGAATGCTTTTATCTTACAGGAGTTCAGATGGATAACACTGTGAAATAGTGAAGGTGAAGAGGAAAAAACAGTTAATGATCGATCTTTGAAGATTTTTTAAAATTCATTGTATTTTTAAATTTTAAGTAGGGTAAGGAAGAGAAAAGAAGGCATGTACAGAAAAATGAGTTTGACATGCTAGCCTTAAGGTAATTCTATTAATAAAAACTTAGTTTCAACAGAATTATCTGTTGTTACTAAGAGCCACTGTTGGTAATTAAAATTATACTTAGCATGAATCTCTCACACCCAAAGTTCCCCAAAAGGAATTTTAAATCACATGTGCCTTACACCCATTATCTCCTAATAAAAATGATTTTTCCATTTTTATCATGAATTTTTCAATGTACTGTTCACAACAAAAATTATTCTTCCATCTTCTCATTAATCTATCAAAAGCACCACTGCCAACAAAAATGACTTCTCTAATTTATGTCTCCTTCTCTGAATCTCTCAGACCTGTGCTCCTAACAAAATATATTATTTTTGAGCTACACGATCCCAAGTCAAAATGATTTAATTAAAAAAAAATTACCCTCTGCAGGTGAAGTTTTCTTAGAAATGTAAGCTTCTAACTTCACAAAAACAAATTACTTATTCCCATAAAGGATTCTCCTTCAAGCCAAATTAACAAAGCATGTTTATCCCAAACAGTAAGAGCCACAACTTATAATTTTGTTACTTCCTTAAATATCTGAGACCCAGATATTTGAGGAAAAAAATCAGTTAACTTGAGTTTCTTTAGCTCTGTAATGAGTCTGGGACAGAAACATGGCCTCCCTTAGACCCAGAAGAGGAAGGGCCCTCTAAGATCCCGTGGTGGGTGGGTCCAGCCTCACCTAACACTGACCACAGGAAGCCAGAGGGCAGTACTAGGAGTATAAGAGCTGAGAGCTCAGTCAGAGCCTGGGAGCTGAACAGGCAAAATGCTTGGCCCCAACTCTTTCAGTGAAGGGTTCAGCCATGCCGCACCCAATGGGAGGACTAGGTTTGGCTGCCAGTACTTCTGCCGGCTCTTGAGTTCTGGCCTGGGCTGGGCTGGGCTACTGAGACTGCTGCCACAGCCTGAAGACATGCCGAGACTTGTGAGACTGCCACCAGGCCCCAATGACTAGACTGGTCCCTCTAAGTCCATGCCTGAACCAGAACCCATGAACACCCTGCCAACACCTCCTTCCCCAGCTGACCCCGAGGAGCAGCGCCTGAGCCTGGTAGGCCCCAACGGGGAACTGGGAAGCAACCCAGGAATAGCTGACCCTGGGTCAGATGAGGAGATGGAGGTCGGGTGGGTAGCACTTTGGGTCTTAGGTCCCTGCTGACCCACGGACCTAGTCAGTGTGTGTCAACCCGAATCCCTGCAGACCCAGTGGCTGTCATGCTGCCACTGTCAGGGCCCTGGTCTGGGGCATAGTAGAGCAGGAGGGCCTGCGTCCCCCATGCCACTTGCCCTGTGGGGCAAAACTCCTTCACTTTTCAGCTCTCCGCCAGTGAGGAGATCTGACCCCTATCGGACTGGGAACTGATCGGAGCTTTAAACTGTTGTACCACTTTTGGTAGCCATTTGTCTGTCCGCTCCACCTTGACCCAGGGCTGGGCCTTATAAACTATGAACTATTGAACTGTTTGTGGTAAACATTTGTCTGTCAGCCTTGCCCTGACCCAAGGTTGGGCCTTATAAACTGTTAGCCCAGGTTGCATCTCAGGCTGGGCCTTATACACCATCGCTCAGCCTACGGCTAGGCCAAGGTGTGAATTACACTAATTGGAGGAAACCTGTGAGAAAAATTCCTTATATAATAGTAGAATGAAGGTCTGGAATCTTGAAGTGATACATAAAATAATGACAACGTGCTAAAACAAAATAACCTAGGGAAATGCTAAATGTTTCCAAAAATAAATTTGAAAGAATATTTATTAATGTGTTTTATTAGGTCTAATTATATATGATTAGGCAGTGTATCCTTGTGGATAGAGAACTTGATGAGACCATGGAAGTCATAGGTTCTATTCCTAGCTCTGCTACTGACCTGCTGTGTAACCTTGGCAAGTCAAATTTCTCTCCTGTGTCTCAGTTTTACCGCCTTCAACTTTTTTAGGCTTATGGCTGAAAAGTGACGCATAAAGGCCGGGTATTATTATATTACTTGCCAATGGTTCTAAGACTCTGGAGTAGACAGTCCACTTACATCAATGGGAATTTAACTCTATAAATGTAAATGTAACATAAGCTAACTAAGTAAATGTGGTCTAGATGAAATTACTCTCAGGTGGATGGACAACTGGTTTTAAGACCTTATTTAAAAAGTTGTTTTAAATGGCTCATTGTCAAGTTGGGAGGGCACATCTAGAAGGATATTTCAGTGCTAGTTCTAGGACTATTCAATATTTTCGTTTATGATTCTGATGATAGAGTGTACAGTAGGCCTACAAAATGACACCAAGCTGCGAAAGGTTACAAATTTTTTGGAGGATAGGAGTAGAATTCAAAATAACCATGAATAATTGGAGAATAGGTTTGACATCAGCCAGATGACTTCAGTAAAGATAAATGCAAGGTTCTACACTTAGACTGTGTCTAGACTACAGAGTTTTTCTGGGATACTGGAGGTGTCCCCAAAAAATTCTACCTCGTCCAGAGAATGCATCCGCTTTTTTGGAACAGTTTCCAAAAAAGCGGGTGCATTCTTCCGGCATTCCTGTATTCCTCCTGTGTAGATGGGCCAAATTTCAGAAAAGCATTTTCCGAAAAAAAAGCGGAAAAAGATACGCAAATTGCGGTTTGCAATTTGCGTATTGTTTCCCCAAAAAAGTCTGGAGGTAGCCTTAGGAAGGGGAAAATATCAAATGTACCCCTATAAAATGGGGAATTATTGGCAGAGTAGAATTACTGATAAAATGGATTGAGATTCTAGTAGATAACAATTTGAATATGAGTCAATAGTATGATGCATTTGTAAAGAAGTCATTTGTGGGTGCATTAATAGGAGTGTCATATGTAAGACAAATGACACAATTTTCCTGCTCTATTCAGCATGGATGAAGCTTCAGCTTGAATACGGTGTCCAGTTCTGTCTGCCAAAATGGTCTGGACAAGTTGAAGACAGTTTAGAGGACAGAAACTGTATTGAGGGGAACTTGATAACAGCCTTTAAATATATTAAGGGTTGTTATGAAGAGGATGAGAATCTACTGATCTCTGTTTCTAATGAAGGTAGGAGAAAAAGCAATGACCTTACTGTGCAGCAAGATATATTTAGATTATATATTAGTAAAATCTTTCTAGCTCTAAGGATAGCTAAAAGCTGGAATTGGCCTCCAAAGGAAGAGTGGTGAATTCCCATCATCATAAGTTTTAATGACCAAGACAAACATCTATTGACGATGGTCTGAATTTACTTGGTCCTGCATCAGAAAAGGACTCTGGCCTAGATGAACTCTCAGAGACACCTCCAGCCTATATTTCTATGTTTCTATGACTTAATAGGGGATTTCAGTCAACTGTTAAATGTATACATTCCAAATATATAAAAAGTCTGCAAATAAGAGAATTAACATGGCACAAGCAAATTATTTTACCTGATTAAAAACCACCAATACAAATATATACATTGTTTTGTTTGTTTTAATATTTCAGGAAGGTCCAAGTATGAAAGCATCATTTAATGCTGGATGTACCTTGTTACTGGGATCTCTGGTTGCTTTTTAGTTGTTAACACTTAATCATATAATCATAGAACCATAGAGCTGGAAGAGACATCAGAAGGTCATCAAGTCCAGCCCGCTGCCCAAGACAGGACCAATCCTAACTCAGGCAGGTCTTTGTCAAGCTGAGACTTAAAAATCTCTAGGTATCTAGACTCCACTACTTCTCTAGGTAACCCATTTCAATGCTTCACCATTCTCCTAGTGAAATGGTTTTTCCTAATATCCAACATGGACCACTCCCACCACAACTTGAGACCATTACTCCTTGTTCTGCCATCAGTCACTACTGAGAACAGCTTTTCTCCATCCACTTTGGAACCTCCCTTCAGGAAGTTGAAGGCTGCTATCAAATCCCCCCTCACTCTTCGCTTCTGCAGACTAAACAGACACAACTCCCTCAGCCTCTCCTCGTAGGTCATATGATCCAGCCCCCTAATCATTTTCGTTGCCCTCAGCTAGACCCTCTCCAATGTGTCCATATCCTTTTTTGTAGTGGGGGGCCCAGAACTGGACACAGTACTCCAGATGTGGCCTCACAAGAGCCAAATAAGGGGGAATAATCACATCTCTGGATCTGCTGGCAATACCCTTCTTAATGCACCCTATTATGCCATTAGCTTTCTTGGCTACAAGGGCACACTGTTGACTCATATGCAGCTTCTCATCCACTGTAATCCCCAGGTCCTTTTCTGCAGAACTGCTACTTAGCTGTTTGGTCCCCAGCCTGTAACATTGCTTGGGATTCTTCCGTCCCAAGTGCAGGACTCTACACTTGTCCTTGTTGAACCTCATCAGATTTATTGTGGCCCAATCCTCCAATTTGTCTAAGTCACTCTGGACCATATCTCCACCATCAAGTGTATATGCCTCTCCCCCTAGCTTAATGTCACCTGCAAACATGCTGAGAGTGCAATCCATCACCTCATCCAAGTCATTAATAAAGATATTGAACAAAACCGGTCCCAGAACCGAACCTTGGGGCACTCTACTAGAAACCAACTGCCATCTTGACATCAAGCCGTTGATCACTACCCACTGGCCCCAACCTTCTAGCCAGATTTCTATCCATCTTACTGTCCATTTATCCAATCCATATTCCCTTAACTTGCTGACAAGAATATTGTGGGAGACCATATCAAAAGCGTTGCTAAAGTAAAGGTATATTACAACCACTGACTTTCCCATGTCTACAGAGATAGTTACTTCATCATAGAAGCCAATCAGATTGGTCAGACACGACTTGCCCTTTGTGAATCCATGCTGACTATTGTTGATCACTTTCCTCTCTTCCAAGTGCCTCAAAATGGTTTCCTTAAGAATCTTTTCCATGATTTTTCCAGGGACTGAGGTAAGACTGACAGGCTTATAGTTCCCTGTATCATCCTTCTTCCCTTTTTTGAAGATGTACATTTGCCTTTTTCCAACCATCCGGGATCTCTCCCGAACTTCACGACTTTTCAAAGATAATGTCCAAATGGCTCAATGACATTTGCCAACTCCCTCAGTACGCTCGGATGCATTAAGTCCGGACCCATGGATTTGTGTACGTTTAGCTTTTCTAAATAGTTCCTAACCTGTTCTTTACACACCAAGGGCTATCCATCTTCATCCCATCTTGCATCACTTAGCGCATTAGTCTGGGAGCTGACCTTGTCCTTGAAGACAGATGCAAAGAAAGCATTGAGTAATTTAGCTTTCCCCACATCTTCTGTCACTAGGTTACCTCCTCCATCCAGTGGGGTCCCACAACCTCTCTGATCACCTCCTTGCTAACATGCCTGTAGAAACATTTCTTGTTATCCTTCACATCCTTTGCCAGTCGCAATTGCAATTCACCTTCCCGATAACCCCCTCAGCATTCTCGAGCTATACATTATAGCTCTCCCTGGTCATTTGTCCAAGTTTCCATTTTTTGTAAGCTCTCTTTTTGCATTTAAGTTCACCAAGGATTTCCCCTGTAAGTCAATCTGGTCTCCTACCATGTTTGATTCTCTTGCTATGCATCAGGATGGTTTCTTTCTGTGCCTTCTGTAAGGCTTCTTTAAAATACTGCCAGGTCTCCTGGACTCCTTTCCCCTTCATGTTAGCATACCAGGGGATTCTTCCCATCAGGTCTCTGAGGGAATCAAAGTCTGAAGTCCAAGGTATGTATTTTACTACTCTTTTTTCTTCCTTTGATCAGGATCCTGAAATCTACCGTCTTATGATCACTGCTTCCGAGGTTGTCACCCACCTCTACTTCCCCTATTAGTTCCTCCCTGTTTGTGAGCAGAAGGTCAAGCTGTGCACAGCCCCTGGTCAGACCTTTCAGCACTTGTACCAATAAGTTATCCCCAACATTCTCCAAAAACTTTCTGGATTGCCTGTGTACTGCTGTATTTGTCTGCCAACAGATGTCAGGGTGATTAAAGTCCCCCACGAGAACCAGGGCCTGAAATCTGGAAGCTTCTCTCAGTTGTCCGAAGAAAGTCTCATCTACTTCATCCACCTGATTCAGTGGGCTGTAGTAGACACCAACCACAACATCACTGCTGTTGTTTGCACCTCTAAACTTAACCCATAGACTCTCTTCATGCTTTTCTTCCTCTATATACTGGAGTTCTGAGCAATCATAGTACTCTCTTACATATAGTGCAACTCCTCCTCCTTTTCTCCCCTGCCTGTTCTTCCTGAACAGTTTATACCCTTCTATGACAGCACTCCAGTCATGTGAGTCATCCCACCATGTCTCTGTTATCCCAATTAAATCATATTTCTTGGATTGGGCCAGGGACTCCAGTTCTTCCTGTTTGTTGCCCAGGATTCTCGCATTGGTGTACAAACACCTCAGATAACCACTTGATCGCCCTACCTTCTCCATTCGAATCAGGGGTCCTCCTTTGTTGCTCCTTCCTCTTTGCATTTCTTACCAGTATCCAACTTTCCCACTCACCTCAGGGTTTTGGTCACCGTCCCCCAACAAACCTAGGTTAAAGCCCTCCTCACTAGGTTGGCAAGCTTGCCACGAAGATGCTCCTTCCTCTCTTGGTTAGGTGGATCCCATCTCTTCCTAAGAGTCCTTGTGCCCAGAACAAAGTCCCATGGTTGAAGAAACCAAAGCCCTCTCTCTGACACCACCTGCACAACCAAGCATTTACTTCCGCAATTGACGATCCCTGCTCAGTTCTTTCCCTTCAACAGGGAGGATGGACGAAAACATCAGTTATGCTCTGAATTCTTTGATCCTTCTTCCCAGTGCTACATTATCTGCAGTAACAAGCTCAAGGTCATTCTTGGCCATATCGTTAGTTCCCATATGAAGAAGCAGGAAGTGGTAGCAATCCAAAGGTTTGATCAGTTTTGTAAGCCTCTCAGTCACATCCTGAATTCGAGCTCCCGGTAAGCAGCACACCTCTCGAGATTCCAGGTCCGGATGGCAGATGGATGTCTCAGTCCCTCTTAGGAGTGAGTCCCCGACCACCCCCCCCCCCGTCGTCTTCTTTTGGGGGTAGTGGTCATGGAAGCTCCATCCCTAGGACTACGAATCCCATGCCTTCCAGTAGATGGTGTTCCCTTCCGGTTTCTTACTTGTGAGGTCCCTTCCAAAGCATTCACCACCTTAGAGTCTGTGGAGAGAGCCTGAAAGCGATTACTTACCTCTATAGCATTGGGGGATTCCTGTGCTGGCCTTTTTCCCCTTCTAGAAGTTACACACTGCCAGTTCTCTTCCTGGTCCTGTACTTCCCTCTATGGCTCTTCTGCCTGCCATGCTTGCAGGATTAAATGCTGCCTTCTATCGAGAAAGTCTTCATCCTCTCTGATCAAGCATAGTGTTGACACTTGGGCCTCCAGTTTCTTCCAAAATGGCGACCATCTTGCACTTAGTGCAGATGAAATCCATTCTTTCTTCCGGGAGGAAGACAAACATGGCACATGCTGTGCAGGTAACAACAGCAGACCTATCACCATCCGTACCTGCTGTCCTGGAGAAAGGATTTAAAAGACAGGTAAGAGAATCTTGCCCCGTTCCCTCTCCCCCTTCAAACTCCCTCTTTAAACTCCCTGTTAGCACTCACCTGTTCGCAAGCTCATTGGTCGCTTGCTCACTGTTTTATAAAGCCCTGGACTGCCCGAAAGTCCTTCCCTCTACCAAGGCTCAGCCAATCATCAGAGGCGTCTAGAATTCAAACTTTAATTAGAAGCCAACAGTTTCCAGCTGTCAGTCACAGTACACACTCCGTTAAGGGGAGGGAGAGGGGGATTGTATGGATGCTTTTTATACTCCATAGAACCAGTTACAATATAAACTCTGATGAATATGTTAAACAGAAAACAAAATGCAGGATTTTCAGACCCACAGTTTTGGTTTTGAGGCTCTCTCTCTTTCTCTCTCATTCTCTCTTTTAAGTGAGCATATTACAAAATTCTGTTCTAGTCTGATTCTTAGTCCATGTTCATGACTGTTGGTTTCAATGCAAAGTTCCCACTCAGGAGACAGGCCTCATTTTGCCATGGTTCTTTCCTTCTTTCTTGGTTCCTGGCTGTGAGAAAAAAAATTTGTAAGATGCTGGACTAATGGCCTTCAAGATTGTAGTTTGCAGTGCACAGAACAGATATAACATGGGCATTAATGGAAGTTATCCTACACTATCCATTCAAAATGCCTCAACTTTGATATGTAGAAATTAGCTCTAGATATGTACAAATAATTTAGTTTTCAAGGTAACCAAAGTATCCACTCTTTTGCCTGTGCTGTTAACAAGAGAGACAGTTAGTGACAATTAAGATAGTATTCTATACACACTAGTACATGTCCAAAGTGAACTAGATTGATATAATCAACTCACCCTAGCCAGCAAACAGCTATTCAATGGTCACCTGGTCATTTCAGACCAGTGATACACAAGTGAAAAGCTCTGTATCCCATTTCCAGTCCCCTGAGTCATCCATCTCCTGCATGCCTTTTCACCTTTACATTTCAAAGGTAGTAACTGCTTCCATTGCTTATATTTAGCAGAGGGATTATCATTTAAATTCTCTTGGTAATTTATCATACACTAGCTTCCTCATTATTATTTACATGCATGCCTGTCATATCAAGCCTCAGCTCTAGATTCAAGATTTACTGTCACTGCTGAGCTGGGAGCACTGATTTTACATAGTCTGTGAGGCTGAGCTCTCATAACCCCCAAAGATGTAAGAGAAATGTATGGGTGATTTCTCATTGCCCTAACCCACATTTCATGCTTTGTTGCATTTATTTTTTATCGCGTCTTTATTCTGGCCTCAGGTGGAGCTTGAATTTTCCATGCTAATGAGATATTTAGTTACATAACTGAGAATAGCTCAAGAAGTAGAGGAAAACAAAACCAAAGCAAAATATAAAAGCTAGCCCTACTCAAGACACAACAGGCTCTACTGGATAAAGCAGTAGGGGATAGAAAGGAATGGTGATACTATCCATGACACTAACATGCTGTGTGACTTTAAGCAAGTCATTTACTTCTCTTTGCTTCTCTTAACTGTCTCCCTCACTCCTGTGTTGTCTGGTGCATGTAAACTGTACATTATTCAGGACAGGAAGATTCTTATACGGTAAGTATGTAGCAAAATGGAACCAAAATCTCTGATGGAGCCTATAACACCACTGAGGTATAAATAAAATAATAATCCTTTGCACACCTATCGTACACTCTGCTTGCACACATTAAACATATTTGTGCAAATTAAGTTAGTAATGATTATAAGGTAAAATAAGGTTATGTCTCTGCTATGTGCCACTGGAGTGTACATGTAGCTACATGCTATAGTTCTGTCTATGTCCTCAATCTGAAAGGCTGTCAGAGGGGAGATCCCAGAATGACTTCAACAAGTCCCCACTGCCAGGGCTTTTCACTGCAGTGAGAAAAGTCTCTAGCAGGAGGGAGTCTCAGCCTATCTCTATTGTTTTCCCCATGTCACAACCTTTCTTCATTGCCAGAAGGAAGCTGACAAAGCCTTTCACAGTTGCTGGAGTTTCATTTACTTTAAGTCTGGAGCCATCACCAAGATCATCTAATCTGCTCTTCTGCACCTCACAGGCAATAGAATTTAATGCAGCCATTCCTGCAGTCTTTTCCCACTGCTGGAGTATTTCATTGCACCTAGGAAGGGCTCCAGAAGCTGAAATTTCATTGCTAGGGGGTAGAAATAGGGCAAGTCTTCTCATTATTGTGCTTTGCCAGGTGTGTATTTGGGGGCCTAGAAATGGGTAGGATTGAGACTATGCTGTCAGAAGTAAAACAGTCAATCATCAGTCTCTTCTTTTTTGCTCAGACTGCATCTATCACCTCTCTCAGACCATGTTTACACTAGAAGATGTAAAATGTTGACAATTACAGCACTGCTCACAGTGTGCAGCACAAAAATGCTATTGGGTGTCTACATTGTCAGCCACCAGCACAGCAATGTGACCACAATCACAGCATTTGCACCATTTTGGTGCATTATAGGCTGCGATTCCATGGAACACCTCTCCCTCTTCTGCCACAGAGGTGAAGGAGTCGTCACAGGACATTTTGGGTCATTCTCTTATGCCCTGTAGTGCATCACTTCATAGCCCAGCAACCCCCGTGCTTCTGTCTGCACTTGGTGCTATCTTTCAATGGCTTCCACGATGCATGTTCTGCCTCCTCAGTGTGCAAGAATGGATCCCCAGATGTTGACAAAAATGCTGATAGGTCTTACTAACATGTCATGAATGGAAGTCAAGTTATTTTTGAAGCTACAAAGTGACAATGAGAAGTCCAAACATTGTTTGTACAACATGAGATTTATGTGGTATTCATGGAGGTGCTCTGGAACATGGCTTTTGGTCTTTGGAAACAAGCACTGAGTGGTGGGATCGCATTGTCATGCAAGCCCAGGATGACAAGCAGTGACTGCAGAATTTTCATATGGAGAAAGACTTTCATGGAACTGTGTGCTGAGTTTGTCCCCACCCTATGGCACAAGGGCACATGAATAAGAGCTGCCCTGCCAGTGGAGAAACATGTGGTGATTGACGTGTGGAAACTGGCTACTCCAGACAGCTTTTGCTTGGTCACCAATCATAGGCTAGGTCTGCAATTTGTGTAGCTTTTTCCAATTGCTTTTCCAGAAGAGGCTTTTCTGCCATTTGGCCCTGTCTAGATGGGGCCAAATGGTGGAAAAGACTCTTCTTTCAAAGGTGCTCTTATTCCTCGTAGAATGAGGTATACAGAGCTCCCCAAAAGAGCGTGTTTGCTCTTCCACAAAAAAAGCAGAAGAGCAAACTCATTCCCTGAATATGGCAGAGTTTTTCCGGGATACCTCTGGTATCCCAGAAAACCCTAACAGTTTAGATGTACCCATAATAGGAAAGTTTACCCTTTCATAGTGGGAAAGTTCACCGTTGAACTCATGGTGATGGAAGTGTGTGAAGCCATCAATCACATCCTGATCCAAAAGACTGTAATTCTGTGCAATGTGCATGAAATTGTGCATGATTTTGCATGGATGGGCTTCCCAAACTATAGAGGGGCTTTAGATGGCACACATATTCCAATTCTGGTACCAAACCACGTCACCTCCAAGTACATGTACTACAAGGGGTATTTCTCCATGGTTCTGAAAGTATTTCACTGACATTAATGCAGGCTAGTCCGGAAAAGGTACATGATGCTTGTATCTTTCAGAACACTGGCTTGTTCAGGAAGCTGTAATCTGGGACTTTCTTCTTGGACCAGAAGATCACCATGGGAAAAGTGGAAATGCCCAGTGTGATCCTTGGAGACCCTGCCTTCCACTTAATGCCATGGATCATGAAACTATACATGGGAAACCTTGACAGCAGCAAGGAATGGTTCAATAACAGGCTAATCAGGTGCAGAATGATTGTGGAGTGTGATTTTGGTTGTTTGAAAGCCCACTGGCATTGTTTGTAAGGGACACTGGATCTGACTGATTATAACATCCCTCTGTGTTATTGCCATGTGCTATATCCTCCATAATATTTTGAAGGGAGGGGTGAAAGCTTCGTTCAGGATTGGACTGCTGCATCTCATCACCTGAAAGCATAGTTTGAACATCCTGAGATCAGGGCTAGTAGAGGCACACAGCATGGGGCCATGAGGATCAGGGATGCCTTGATGCTCAAAGTCAGTAAAACTTGTCTACATGCATGGGAGAGCCATGGCTCTGTTTGGTCCATGTGCTTGGTCAGTGTGATTTGTCCGTGTTCGCTTTCATGTAATAGAATAAAGATTGCTTTGAAACATATGAATGTCATTTATTAAACATAGTAAATGTAGGACCCATGTGAATCATAAAACATCTGCCATTTGGTGGAAGGTTGAGAGATTCAGGCCCTAAGAGTTTCACAGATTTGTACATGTCCACTGCCTGCAGCATGTCTGCTTGCTACTCCATAATGTTGAGGACAGGGCCGCATTATGACTTTCGTGGGCCCTACGCACTTTTGCCTTCGTGGGCCCCTCCCACGATAATAATATCAATATTAAAATTATTTGTTATATAACTTTAATACTTCAACATTTTTTTTCTGTTTTAGGCAAAATTTAATAGATTTTCGTGGGCCCTAAATGTTTCATTTTTTTTGATGTGAGAAAAAAATTAAAACATTTTCTTCGACCCTAAAAGTTCATTTTTTTCTTCTGATTTTAAAAGAAATTAAAACATTTTCGTGGGCCCGTAAAAGTACTGTGGGCCCTAGGCACTGTGCCTAATGGATAAGTCGGCCCTGGTTGAGGATGCTCCATGCTCTTCTTCCACTCTCTCCTCTCACCATCCCTCTACTCCTTCTGTTCTTTCTGTTCAGCAGCAGCATGACTCAGGATGCCATGCAAAAACTCCTCTCAAGTCCTTCAGGGGAGTTTTCTTGCTTTTTGGAGACTCTCCACAGGCAATATCACTTCAGACTGGCATGCCAAGGCCTGCTCAGTCAAGGCACAAATGCAACATGTTACAGAGGGTCATTTTTTAACACTAGATCAAGCACTGTCCCAAACCTTTGTAAACAAAGCATTGTTCATGTACTTAGCACTGACTGACTGACTGTCCTGGGGTGAGCGCACATACGATACAGGAATTCTGCAATGGTGAGTTCACTACTGTGGCAGAGAAATTCCTTGGTGCAGTGAAACAAGGGAATTCCTTCGTACAGGGAGGCATGAGTTTTCATTCATGACAGGGAGCAGGGGTTTTCATTTGTGCAGGGCCTTACTGTTCTCTGGGTGGGTAATTGGGAAGAGCACTGCAAGGGGCCCCATTTGTTAGTAATGGCCACTTCATTTTCTTCAGGCTGTGTTTATCGTGGAAGACATTTTTCTGCTTAAAGTAGGGATGCAAAGGAGGGTCTTTTACTTGACTATGGGTTCTGTCCAGGCCCATACACAACTCGTCTTTGCGTAGTGATGGTCCCTCCCCCAAACTGATGGCATAATAGTAGGGAATGTCAGTCGTAATAGGACAAAGAACAGAACGGTGTTGCCCGCAAATTCATGCAGGTACTTGGCCTAGCAGCTGCATGATGCTGTTAGATTACTGTGAAGTAAGAAATTGCATCAATGCTCTGTTCAGCACCTGAACAGCCCAGTCTTGGTAGAAGCAACACACGGAGCCAAGTTTATTTTCTGTAACTCTCCAGCTCCCATCAACTCGCTAAATGATTTTCTCTTCCTGGCTCAATCCACTGTAGGATGGCCCCTAAGGCCAGGAGTATCCACAAGAGTCTTCAGGGGGGAGATGGGACTCCACTAAATCTGTCATCCAGCTCTTTCAAGAACAAGTAGGTCATGAGGATAGTCCCAGAGTGGTAGTTTGCTTCCCATGCCTTGGCATTTCTCAGCTCCTTCACTTTGAACCTGCATTGAAGTACATCCTGGTGATGGCCCTTTTTGGTCATGCATCTTGAGATCTTCCAGTAGATATCATAATTTCTACAGCTGGAGCACAGCTGGGCCTGGACTGCCTCCTCTCCCCAAACACTGATGAGATCCAGCACTTTATCATGGCTCCAACCAGGGATACTCCCTGTGCAAGGAGCAGGCATAGCCATCTGGAAAGATGAAAGCACACCACACATCACTGAGCAAACAGAAAGAGGACATTCAAATTTCAGAAGGAAGGCAAAGAGTGAGTCTATGATTGGTCACCTAAGAGTAGGGCTGTAGAGTTGAAACAGATGACCTGAGAGGCAAGAAAAGTCATTTTCTTGGAAGGATGCTAAAGGTTAATCATGATGCAGTAATACATCATGGTGTCCACACTGGCACCCCAGGGCTGTATCCAGAGTGCAGCAAGCTCTACCCTTCACATTGATGTGGTTTACCTAGAGAACAGCAACTGGGATCTAGTGCATCCTAAGAGCCTTGCCAGGGTGGATACCTGAAAACTTATAGCACTGGGAGCTGATATACTGTGCAGTAACTTGCCATTGTACACTTGTCCTCACTTACCCAACACGCTTTTGACATCAGAGATATTTTATCCATTCTCACTCCTTCCTAATACTCTTGCTGATTGATTTTTCATTATCTGTTGACTAGAAATTCAATTGAATACTCATTTATTGCTTATTGCCACAAAGATGTTTATGCTAAGATTGTAATTTTCAAGCTTTTTTCATTTGCAAATATCTAAACGTTTCCAACGAATGTGCAGATCCACTAGAAATCTCAAACATAGTCCGCAGAATGCTAGGATCCAGGAACCACAGGTTGAAGATCACTTTTCTATAACAATCTTTTGCAGAGACATAGCCCCACACTAAGTTAAATATTCCAAAATATGCAATTGAAAATTTAGGCTACTAAATCAATATAAACTACTTATATGAGAACACTAAAGAATTGATGATGAAAAAAGGAAAATAAAGGAGTGGTTTAAAGTCACCTTTGCAATTATACCCATTCTAGCCCCCTCTCAGAATTGCTGATTACTCCTTGGCTACAGCTGAGGGCCTAACCATTGTACTGCTGTCAATCTTTCTCTTTTTTAAAATGCCTATAAATTTCTTTGACATTAAATGTTGTATTCTGCATATTCAGGGTTACCAAATAGTACCAGAAGTTTTACTCAGACAAATTTGTGACTTTCATACAGCTATGTTGGATAAATGGATTGATCTTCTCTTCAAAAAAGATGCTTCAAAAGCAGTATAAAAGAGAAAAGAAGGTCATTTCATTTGACTTTTCTCAGCAAAGAAACAACCTGCAATATTTGCTCTGAGCAGTATATTGCAACTAGCTGTGAAAATTCAGGAAAAGAATTAAAAAAAAAAAGATTATCTTCTACCTTCATTTACTCAATTAAATAATTTTGAAGGTTGTTTTAAAACTTGAAAAGGTCAAATTTTGCTCTCAGCTATGTAAAACTAATTATCATGGACTTGGAAGAGAGTTGTGTAACATCAACTGACTGTGTAGTTTACCCATTAATAATGCTTGCCGATTGAGACACATTCTAGCAATTGTTTCCAAAACTACGTACATTTTTTTACTCGTGATAATATGAGTAATTAATCCATTTTAAGTTAATCACTATCACACACTGCCTAAATATTTTGTATTCAGACTATATACTGTAATTCCAGAATGTGTTGCACTCGTGCTAAACTTTATTGTGAAAAGTTGCTGGTAAAGAAAAGAGATGCTATCTTCTATTTAGCTATGTAGAATCTGTCAGATACATTATGTGTATTCTGTTGAGGCACATGAAATATGAACTGTGTGTTAGGTACAGCTAGTGTGGTATGCTAAAGATGGTTGGAACAGATGTCTGTACTCTCAGAAATATGGATGAAACCTACATCAGATAAAGTGTGTAAGAACAATAGAATCTTTGGAATGTTCTGCAGATGTAACTGCTGAAGGCTGGTTTGCCATATAGGTTAATATTTTATCAGTCTGTATTGTGCTGATCTTTCTTTGATTAATAAAATGAGCTTGGTTATATGATGTCTTATCAATAAAGTAACTGAATCTTCAATAAAGAGTTGACTTTTGTATTTAATGTATAATACTGAGCTTTTGCATTAGAGAGCTCTTCATCATGGTGAAAGATACAAGAAATTGCTCCCACATATGTTGTGGTATCTCTGGCTCTCAAATTCCTCATTCCCCCATTTGTCTGTTTCATCCATGTTGTGTCATGTCATAAGCTTGGTTTGTAAAGATGCCAGTAAAATGACTGCCTTTTCTTGTTAATTATTTGTACATCTCTGTTGGGTTTTTATCCTTGAGTGGAGTCCCTAAGCTGTACTGGAATATAGCAACATATCATTTAAGACTAGCTGATCCTCGGAAGATCATCTACTCTAACCTACCATATCACACATGTCACCAGTCATCTCTATACTGTATCCAACAACCAGGATTATGACAGATAGATGTATGATAACCTTCAGGAGACAAAGCCATTATGTATCCTAATCAGAGAACAGGAGAGACCGAGGTGCAACAATCATCAAGGCACAAGCAAAGGCAATATAAATAACAAACAAGCTTGGACAAATTAATTTTCTTCTATAGTATGTACATTTGGCATATAATACTGCTAATATTATATTATTATATTTTTCATATTTTTTCAGTTTATTTAAATATGCACAGTCATGGAAAATTAGGGGGAACTGTGTCAGATAATAATTATTTAATTACAATAGGCACTAACATTCAAAAAGTAAAGTCTTTGTAATGATTGAACTAAAAATTGTCAACATCACATTCCAAAATATGCCAAATAAATATCAAACTTTAGTTATCAAGCAAAATTTTTCTCCCTCTCCCTATCTGTAAAGTCTGATTATTTTTAATGGAATATTTCTTTGTAGTTTTGTGTATGTATGATCTAATCAACATTTGCTAATATTTACCAATACAACTCTAATTAATAAATTATATATTATATATCAAACATTAATAATAATATTAATAAATATTCAGACAAACCATTCTAATTCAAAATAAGGTTGGGGTAGAAACAGTACAATTTTAGTTGCTCGCAGAAGTAGAGGGGGAATATTTGGCCAAAACTATGTACTTCCATGTGAAATATGCAAGTTTAGGAAATCATCAGAAAATGCATCAATATTGTGCCATGGTTGTGGCGCATTACAGTTATTATTCTAGATCGTTCTGTAAGTAACATGCATTTTCCCTCTCCTCAGAAAAACAGGGGAAGAAAGCTTTCTGTTGCCTAGGAAAAATAAAAACTCAGCCTTTGAGATGTTTTTGATATTATCAGCCCTCGGTGTGTTCAATATTTCTATATTTTTCAAGTTAGATCTGGCTTCACAAGACTGGGTTTGTATTGCCTCATAAATCAGCTCTCATTTAGATGAACCCCCATGAAAATTCTTCAGGACTTAATATATTATTACCACATAATTTACACATTCTACAGACTGCAAAGCACAGAACTATAAAATAATTTTACTCGGTGCTTCACCTGTTTTCAGGCTACAAAAAAAGGGGAAGGGTAGGGCAGAGTCAAGGATGACTATAATTAATTATTTCATTGCTTATTTTCACTGCTCTCTTAAGCTCTCCCATAGGAAAAGAAAAATGTGATATGACAGACTAAACTAGTTTATCTGAACCCAGGAGTCAACAGAACGCACCTTTCTTCTGGAGATTTTATGAAACAGGGCTATAACCATCTAACTCTTAATTTATTACAAAGAAAGTAGACAAAAATACAGCAATCCAGAGTTTCCAGTACATGTACCCAGTCTTACATTTTCTTGAATACCTCAGTGTCTACCAAATGTAATTGCAGTCTGTACAAGCTGGAAATGCAGAGTCATAAAACTTGCTGATTTCAGCGTTATGGAGCTGAGAAAGACATGGCTTTCTGGTGAGAGGATTTGAATCATTGATGATACGAGGACATTTTACAAGACTTTCCTCTTGCAGAGTCAGTTTGTTTTGACATATTTGTAAATCTAGTTTTAATAGCTGCTTGTAATTTTCCTTGAGAGATTTCCAAGAATAGAAGAGGTTGAGGGAGCTACACACTTAAGTGACCTGTTAAGGTGATTTACACAGCTGGAAATGATTGACTGCCTTCTTGCAATCTTGTCAGGGTGAAGAATAGGCTTTTACAAAATATTTTTGAATTCTATGTTCAGTTTTTTAATCACTTAAGGTAAATGAGATGTATGTCTCTACTAAAACAAAAGCAAATAGAAAAAGGATAGGCTCATAGTAGTCAAGACAGTACAGTAGGAAGTAGTTACATTAGATTGATACCAGTGGGATAATATTCAATGCATAAGACAAGGGAAAGCGACAGCTCTGGCTAGTGTTTAAGCAAGTTAGGGATTTGGGGACAAAGCTCTGTTTGGTTTTTTTTTTTAGCATTCCGACCATGTTCCCTTTTATTTCAACTCTTGGGAATGAAATTTAGGAGATGGAGATACAATTTCAGCCTGTGCCACACACCTCCTGTGAGAATCTGAGCAAGAGATTTAATCTTGGGTCTTAGTTCCCCATCTCTAAAAGTGTCTTAGTAGCACTCTTGTCTTGGCATGTTACAGTGGCATATTGGGAGGACACACAACCTTTGTGAGGCACTCCCTATATTTTAGTGATATCAGTAGAGTTTCCACAGGCTATAGTTCTCAAAGACCCAAAGAATACTTTAATCAAATTTACAAAACATTGCCTTACATAAGGCACATTTGGATCTGACCAGCTGCATGTATAGTATGTGCCTCTAACAGGAATCCTAAGGCATAGTACAGTACTTCATGTTACAAAGATAAGGGACTTTATGAAGAATGCACCTGGCATCTTTCCCATCTCTCTTAGCAATTAGGGTATGTCTAGACTACATGCCTCTGTCAACAGAGGCATGTAAATTAGACAGACCATCATAGTCAATGAAGCAGGGATTTAAATATCCCCCGCTTCATTAGAATAAAAATGGCTGCTGCGCTGTGCCGACTCAGCTGTTTGTCAGCACGAAGCGGCAGTCAAGACGGGGCAGTTGCACGAAGCATAAGAGATCAGTCGGTAAAGGCTTTCCTTGACCTGTCTTGACTGCTGTTTTGCACCAACAAACAGCTGATCTGGCACAGCGTGGTGGCCATTTTAATTCTAACGAAGCGGGGGATATTTAGATCCCTGCTTCATTGACTATGTCGGTATATCTAATTTACATGCCTCTGGCAACAGAGGCATGTAGTCTAGACATACCCCTAGTGTCCAAGCTCAGGTGTCCCTGATATGATTTGGCAGTGAAAAACAGACATTTTTGACTAATCTGACTATTAGGATTTTATATGTCAAGATGAAGATTTAAATTGTACCCATAATGTGGTAAGTAATCAAGCCTAAAACAATTAAGATGAATAACTGTAATGCTTTTTTTACAATGATTTGTAAAATCTTCTTGCTTTCATCATTATTAAATTGCATTAGACTTTTCCATAATGGTAACCAGCAGACTGTATCAAATAAGAGATAAAGTAACATGTTATTGTACAGCGTTCATGTCTTTCTGAGATCCATGAAAAACAGAAAGAAAGAGAGTAAACAGTGAATATTGTAAGCAGACCTAGGAAATAAGCCAGAAAAATAGAGCATGGCTATGTCAGAAAAAATTTTAGGGCTCAGGGAATTCGAGTAAATGAAAAAGGATCCAATGGGTGCATGCTGAAGCAATCCACTCACTGGGAGGATTCTGTGTGAATGAACCAAAGTGTCATTTTTTTTTGTCCATCACTATGGTAGCTGCACTGACAATGAAGCAAAGGCAAGTGTAGACTGACTTGCCAGGTTTATAACTCAGCAAGAAATGGTACCAAGGCCCTATTAGCAAGACTCTTCCAAAGCCCACATCTTTGATGTTGATGATAAAAAATGATAAAAGCCATATAGTGAGCAAACTGGGTATTAAGATGAAGGCTTGAGATACTGATTTGTCTCTAGTCAATATTTTTATTAGATATCTATCACAGTCCATTGCCATCTCTTTGGTTACTATATCCCCTGTGGTGCTCATTGTGCGTTAACATCTTCATAAGATGAGCCTGGAAGCTTAAATACAAAACTTTTTTGACACTAAAAATCACCATTTAAATAGAGACACTGGATTTATGGTGTAATAAAACATTCTATAACCCACTAACAACCCACCATCCTATAGCTGCCTTCTCCTCCCTCCCCCAATCCTTTTCCTTTTCTGTCATGCCTAGAGTGGTTTTATTTGGCCACTACACTTGTAATGATCCCTTGAAATATGTGCCAACTACTCATGCTAAACAATCTATTCCACATTGTATTTAGCTGTGACAGAGTATATTTCCCAGACCTGAAGAAAAGCTCTGTGTAAGCTCTAAAGTTGGTCTCTCACACCAACAGAAGTTGGTCCCATAAAAGATTCTACCTCATCTGTCTAATCTCTTTAACATTTTGAATCAAACTGAGCACAAACAAATGTCTTTGTTTTTTTCCCCAGTATTCCTGAAATATAGACTATAACAAAGCTTTTTATAGTAATAACTTATTTATAAACATATTTAAAAGGGTAGTCCTTGTAACTCTCTTAGGGTATGTCTACACTACCACCCTAGTTCGAACTACGTGTAACTGCGGGGCACGGAGTCCGAACTAGCGGACATTTAAAAATGGCGGCGCCTGGCAACATGCAAATGAAGCCCGGGAAATTCAAACCCCGGGCTTCATTTGCAACTCCGGTTGACTACATTACCACCCTAGTTCGAACTAGGGTGGTAGTGTAGACATACCCTTATATACCAGTAGATGCCAATTATTTCTGATATTGGCAGGTAGGATAATTTGTAAAAATTTTAAGTTAGCATTCATGAAGCCAAAGATAATTCATAGATCCTGGGATGGCTATTCCTTCTTCATATAAAAAAAGACATAGAGACCCTGATATCATAAGTGGTGTTTTATATGTAACCACTGACGACGAAATAAAAATAAAATTGTATTAACATAATTAAGAGTAATTCAGGTTTAGCAAACAAACTTAATTTTGAAAATTGCTCATGAATTATTGAAACTCAATTCCAATTCTTTTAAATATTTTAATTCCAGTGGGAATTGGGTATCACTTAGGTAGCTTTGAAAATCTCAGCCTATGTATATTTCTACTCACCACCATTTTCTTCATATGTGGTTTATGTTACATTTAATCACTAATTATTACTGTGCAGTGATGCTGCACTTTAATATCCATATTCCTTCATTCAGTTGTGTAGAAGTTATGTTTTGTATTTTTCATGTATGCATAATTAAAGAGAACAGCAAGAAAAAAAGAATCAGAAGTGAAAAAGGAAACAAGAAAAGTGTGCTAATACATTACATCCCTCTTGCCTTTGTGCTTTTAGGTTGTACGTTCTTTGGTAGGTAGTGTGTCTTCATTGTTGCTTAGAATGTATATGCTACTGCAACCAGAATGCATAATTAATGAATAAAAATAAACAAAAATACCAGGAAGATAGAATGTAAAATCCAGAGCAAGTTATGAAATTATTACCGGCTTATTCAAGTTTCATCTGTTATACACAGCAACGATGCTCACAGAGCTATATAAATAAGAATATGGTATGTATATTTGTTGTGCGTCCAAATTTTGGCACCTGTCTAACTTTATGCATATGTGTATTAAGGCAGTCTGTTCCAGATTTAAAGTTATCTATGTATGTCTACACTACAAAGTTAGTTCGAACTAACGGACGTTAGTTCGAACTAACTTTCATAGGTGCTACACTAGCGCTCCGTTAGTTCGAATTTAATTCGAACTAACAGAGTGCTTAGTTCGAACTAGGTAAACCTCATTCCATGAGGATTAAGCCTAGTTCGAATTTACTAGTTCGAATTAAGGGGTGTGTAGCCCCTTAATTCGAACTAGTGGGAGGCTAGCCCTTCCCAGCTTTCCCTGGTGGCCACTCTGGCCAACACCAGGGAAACTCTACTGCCCCCTCCCGGCCCCGGAGCCCTTAAAGGGTGCAGAGGCAGGGGGCTGATGTGCAGCAGGTGGTGCCAGGCAGCCTCGAGGCATTGCTGGCAGGCTTGCAGCAGCAAGTCCAGAAAGTGCACCAGAAGGTGCTGGGCGAGCTGTGGCTCCATGTTGCCACCTGCAGCGGCGTCCCCGAAGGGAAGCATCGACACAGACGGGCACAGAGACCAACGCTTTGCTGTCCCTTGGCGAGGTTGGCAAGCAAGCAGGAAAAGCTGAGAACGGGCTGTCCAGGGGGGTCTCTTTAAGCACGAGCCTCAGATAGCCTCAGACAGCAGCCACACAACGCAACTACTGACCTGATGCCCTGCCGGAACCAGTTTCAGCTGCCCTTAAATGCGCCCCTGCGTCCAATCAGTGTGGACGCGCTAGTTCAAATTAGCAAAACGCTAATTCGAACTAGTTTTTAGTTCTAGATGCGTTAGTTCGAATTAGCTTAGTTTGAATTAACTAATTCGAACTAAGTTAGTTTGAATTAGCGCTGTAGTGTAGACATACCTTATGTGATTAAATAATTCCAACTGTTAATATTTTTGGTCTGATAGAGTGATACCATTTCTTTTTGTGTGTCTGTGGCTTTTATTTTTTTTCCATAACTGTATACAAATATTACATCGAGACTAACCTATATCAGTAGGGGGAGCTTTAAGACCCATGAGCCAAACTTGTTTCTGTGTTCTGGTACTAAAGGCTTACAGTGCCTGAGGGCTGGAGTGTTAAACACACTGTTTTGCTCAATGAATAGTGGCACTGAGTTTTCTACAAATGTATATGTGTTTCTAAATCACTTGTAGGGTGTCTATAATCACCACATCATTTGTAACATTGATTTTTAATATATATGGTGAGTGCAGGATATTTTATAACCCAAATGAGAACCTTCTGGAAGCAAATAAATATTGCAGAGGAATAAAAAGCACATTGTTTATGTATCTAAAAATAGAAAATCATTTGTTTAAATAAACTCAAGCTGAGTGCAGTAATTGATGACATCTTTACCCCCTGAAGTTCCATGAAATGACTGCAGCATTATATAATAGTTAAAATGTGTCAAAAACAATTTAATCCTATCTGCTGAAATTGTCAAATATAATTCCAAATACAATTGAAAAGCAAAGCTGTCAAACATAATATTATCTCTCACTTTAATTAGTAAATTCTTAATAAACAAGAGAATTGGCAGATACCTTACATGCACCTAAACCAGTTAAGAATAGGCAATTAATTTTACAGGTTGTATTTTTTGTTGTCTCCCCCCCCCCCCCCCGCCTAATTTTCCTCTCCCTCCCCTAGCACCAAAAGAATCTATCTTTTACTTTTATATGTCCTTTTTAAATATTCTTCTGGGGTCCTGTTAACCTCCTTAAAACTTCAAGGGTCTCAAAAGGGTGGGAAAACTTAGCTATTGTATAATATCAAATGTATTATTACATAGATGACAATCTATGTTCACAGAAGACTGTGTTTGATATAGCTCCAAATGGAATCTTGGATTCTTATTTTTACCGTCTTTTCAGTGGTATAGGAGCTGGTTGATCTGGAATAATAAATGGTGCCTAGACTATACAAAATACCTGGAAAGAATTGTGGAAACTCACAGCTTCAGAAACTCACGCTGCTTTTACTAAGACTTCACTACTCATTACCGATGAAATATAAGGCAACAAATGTATATCCATGTTATTCATCCACCATCTCCATTTTCAATGGCCATGTAACTAGCCAAACAAAGCAAACAGGAAAGGTAAAGTTGAATCTGAAATCCCCTTGCCTAACAAATGTTGAAATACCAAGTACAATTTCTTTCAGTTTACATTATTTTGAAAATTTCAAAAATAAGCAAGGATAAAAAGCACTTTCCCAAAGTTGTTTATGTGTATTTGTGTATTAAAACCACTCACCAGTAGCACACTTTGCCTATCAAAAGCACATGACCACAAACATGGTCCCATCAATTGTTTATGAACATATCATGAATATTCCATAGAAAGAACATTACTTTAGTGAAGCAGTAAGAAGTCAAGAAATGCCATGTTCAAGGTTGCACGTGCAAATTTAACTCTTTCCCTTTTTGTTTAACAGACTTTACATATATTAACTGCATTATCATATTTCCACAGGCCTTCTTCCTCAATTAGTGTGTAGCTTGGAATGTGTACACTAAATAAGTCAAGTTTGTAATACAAACACACACACTAATGAGAGGCCAGACTTGACTGAACTAATAGCCATCTTGTGTATGGACTTAGCATACCCCACAGCCATCTTGTATGCTCAGCCACATTAAGCTGGAAAAAAATCTATAGAGTCAAGAAAACTTGGCCTTGGCGTAAGCAGATAGAAAAGTATAAGCTGCAGGAAATAGATAATATATAAACTAAGTCATGAGAATGGGAAGTGAATGGACAAGCTGAGCTTAAGTTTCTGCAATTTCTGTTCTGATAATAACAAATAAGAGGTTTTGCTGTTTCTAGACAAATTTTAAATGGTTAGAAAGTGTACTTTACAGAAGCAAAAAGTCACAGTTTTCTGCTGATTAAGCAATGCTATCCTGATAGTGTATCCCACTAACAAACCATACAAATAAGTAGACTTTGAGAAATTTTATTTAACAATCTTGAAAAACATGGGAAGGCAGTCTTAAGCATGTGAACCCCTCATAGCAATATATGAGGGGTGAAGATCGGTCACTGCTTTGGGGTAGCTATGTTTTAAATAAAATAATTGTTTAAGGCATAGATAAGGGGAAATCCTAATTTTACCTATATGAAGGTCAGAAGACAAACATGTTAAAACTTGCCTCTGTGATACCGCGGCCAAAACTTTGTAATCCCCACATGATAGGACTGCATAAGTCAGAGCCACAAATAACAGGACCCTGACCGACCATCAGGAGAGACCAATCTATTTCATTGGTAGTGGTGATCATTAGATACTTGGTATGTGTATTCTGCTGATTCATTCTTGATTACGAATAAATACAGGTAGAGGTTTAAGAATACTCATTGTGCAATAAAAGCTTTTTCATTGGGAAAAGATTCCATTAACTTGTTATTGGAATCCTGAGCCCAGGCTTGGTATGGAGTAGAAGCCCTAAATTGTGGGGGTAACAATGCACACATACATTAGAATATGTATGTACCTTTACAATCGCTGCACAATATTACACCCCTGCACTATGGTTCCTCCAATTCTGCTCTCAGTTAAACTATCCCTTACTTGAAGTGAATCCATCTAAGCCAATTGATTTTCTTATAATTCTAGAGGCCCATATCATAATCCCTAGTACATGGGTAGCAGGTAGTGTGGTTGGTGTACTCCGCTACCTCTCCAGCACTATGCCCCTGTTTCTGAACTTTGGAAAGTCTCTGCGAAGGTTTCCATGTAGGTGTAAGGGGCACGCTTATGTTTCTAGTGCTCAGGTGTAGTATTGTGCGTATTGTCAATAGTATATATATTTGCAAACCAAGGCCCTGATATGGTAAATTAATTCATTAGGGCACATCCTACACCTTTGTCTCCCTGAATTTAACAAGATTCTTCAGGACATCTGTGCTATCAGCTGACATTCCACCAAAAGGGCCTAAATGTTAATCATTCAATGAAAATCCCAAAGGGCAGGTTATTGAATTATATCCTTCATGTTTTAATACAAGTGGATATAGTAGGACCCGTTTATTTGGAAGCCATGTTCAGTGTAGTCAAAGATAATTTTTCTTTTACTAAAATGTCTTCCCATGTAGCAAATTGAATACTGGTGTTCCGAGTACTATTTTCTGAGATGTTTGAGGGCAGATTTTTAATACCTTACCCTTTTGATTTGTACACAGCAGGAAGAAAGATAATGATACATTAATGAAGTTTAATTAGGCTGCAACTTTATTAATTTACTGCTGAAGATTCCCAAATGTAGTAACGGTACCAATCTTCCTTTAATAAACATCACCACCTGGGTAGAGCTTTTCCAAGGCCCTTCATTCATTACTTTGGTTCCAACCTTTCTTGCTGCAATTTCACAATCTTCCTACATAACTACTGGAGCCACCTTCCTGTCCCTATTTTCTTAAGGGATATTCTCTCCTATTTTTTTTTCATACCATTTTATCAGGTAACAGACACCTCTTGAACAAATGTCGTCTTTGAATACATGAAAAGTTGTGACAATGTGAAATTATTAACTAGATAGTATGCAGAGAAGATGAAAACCCACCATGTTTCTCTGGTCATTTTTGCAGTCTAACAGTTAAGACTAGGGTAGTACCCTTTTAAGTAGCTTGTGACTCCTCTGGTGGTGCTGATCATATTCCATTTTAGAAATCACTGGAATCCAATCACAGCAGTAATGCTGGTTTGTGTAGCTAGACTTTTCATGTGGTGTGTATCAGTAAATGCAATTGTTTGAACTCCATCAGACTTAGGTAGTTCCTTCATCTTAATCTTATTTGGGAAAAATGATTTAGTTTGATAATGCAGGAGAGATTTGACCCACCTATACTGAGAAACTGGTATAGTACAGAAAATGATAGTGATTGTATTGAATGTACTTGGCTTGTTAAAACTTAAAACATGCTGCACTAGCAGCTCCTATTAAACCACCAGACAAAATATTTGCTGATATTGCGGAAGTTTTACAAAATCACCTATCCTCAAAGCCATTGTTGATTGTGGAGCATTTCTGCTTTTATAAACAGCATCAAAAATAAAATGGAACAATTTCTGAATATGTGGCTGAATAAAGTAAATTAACAAAGCACTGTCAGTTTGGTAAGAGTTTAAATGATGCACTAAGGGACTGGTTAGAATGTAGCATGCAAAATGAAGCAACCTAAAAATGTTTATTGACTGAGGCTGTTTTGACCCTAAAACATGCATTTGAAACTACTATTTATGTAGCAGTGATATTAGGAGCTTTTCATTTAGTTGACATATGTACAAATGCATACCTGAATCTGTCCCTACATTGGAGGCACTATTTCTCTTCCATGTAAGAATCAAATGAAGCAGCCCTTTTTCATTTTCATGGCAGATCATGACTTGAGAATTAGGTCAGACCTATTGCTAGGAGCACATGGTAAAAACTTTACCTTGAAGGAAGTTTAGTTTGCTAAGTTATAGTTACTAGAAGGCACTTCATCTTTGCTTCTGTTGTAACCATTTCTGACGTTAATGCATTATGGTTGTACAAATTGTAACTTCCTGGTCCAGCACCCTTGGGACCTGAGTAGTCCCAATCCAGGGAATTTGCCAGAACAGGGGAGGGCAATGTAGTGTGGAACTCTGCTTTTTCCCTGGCCGCCCAGGGACTCTGCTTTTCCCCAGGCAGCTCCACTGCCACCTAGAGCTCTGCTCTCCCCATAGCATGGAGGATGGGACAGCTGTCCTACTCCCACCCCATGGCTTCTCCATGGTGCTCCCCTCTCTCCACTGTGGCCAGGGACTCTCTACTGTTGTCCAGAGCCCCATTCTCTCCATGGTAATTTTGCTGCTGCCTGGGGCTCTGTCCTCCCACCCGTGGCTTCACTTTCTCCCAATGACTCTACTATCACTGGAGAGACATAAATATCTTACACAAAATGGGGGTTTTGAGGGGAAAAAAAACCATCCACACTGCTTGTTTTTGTGCAAAAGCCCCTTGCGCAAAAACAGCTTGAATAAATTATGCAAATGAAACACAGCAAAATGCTAATCCATGCTTTATTTGAATAGACTCTGCCGGCAAAGCTGGCAGTGCAGATGTAGCCTTAATGAAGAGGCTGGCACCTCAGACTGACACTCATGAAAAGCCAGCATGTTTGGCCATGGCTCACCTAAACCAGCTAAATGGGAATGTTAAGCCAATGGTGTGGATGATACACTCTCCCACTTGGAATCAACTCAAACCTTCTTAGCTGCAAACCTTCTCTTGGTGTTATGGATCTATGATATTTTAACAAGAAATAGGAGGAAGAAAACAAGAGGATCTGCCTCATTTCTTTCTGCCTAGGAGTTTGCAAACATACTGGAAAAGTGAGAGATTCCAGTTCAAAATTCCTTTTCCCTCTCAGGCAAAGGTGGGAGTAGAACTCTGAATCTCATATCCCCAGGTGAGTACTCTAATCACTAGACTAAAAAATTATGAATGAGTTCCTCCTCTAGCTTCTCATTATGACATGATAAGCATTTCTCCATGTTTGACCTAGTCCAAATGGAGAACGAAGACAGTGATGAATAACCTCACAATTAACACATTAGTCTTTTATATTAAAATATGCCCTTGTGTCTGAAATAGCATCTGCACCCATCATTTGGCAGCCAGTCATGAGCCAGGTGTTAACAGGGTATTTCTGGCATTCTGTGTTGCTTGGACAATATACTAGTGACAGGAGTGTGAGATGAAGAACACCTTGAGAACCCCCAAAGGCATATGCAAGGCTGCTTGAGGAAGATATTAAAGAGAATAAGCAAAAATGTGACTTTTTCAAAGATAAAAAATGGCCATATTTCTGATAAAAATGGGTTACAACATTACAAAGCTGAAGCTACTGTAAAGGCAACCCAACCAAAAAAAAAAAAAAAATTTACAGTTACTTCCTTTCTGGAAGTGGTCAGTTACTACTACATATTTTTCCAAATACAACAACAGTATTACATCCTCCAAATAAACTGTTTCAAAATTTACAGAAATGATACTTGTCCACACATCATAGTAGGGCTTTAATAAGGCCAGAAGCTAATTTATATCATCTGAAAAGTTCTTTGTAATGAGGCAGAGTTGCCTCCCTCAGAGGCTGAGCAGCAAGAACTACTCCCTGACCCCCGGCAGGGGGAGTCAGGCCAGACCCCCCGCCCCACCTGCATGAGCCAGAAGCAGAGGTAAAGGGCAGGAAGTATAAAGGACAAAGATTCCAGCTCAATTGGGCCATCTGCTTACATAATCAGAAGAGCTGCTAGGACTGTTGCCCATCAAATACCCTTTGGAGATGGATGACTCATGAAAATGGAGTCTTATAAACAGATGGGATGGAAGTAGCTTGGCAAACCAGAGTTTAGTCTGGTATGGTACTAGGAGTTGTCACATACTGCAGTGGGATCCCCACTGACCCAGTGGTAGGATAATTTGTCACAACTAGGAGCAGATAGGCTTGGGACCCTCTTCCCTCTGCTACTAACTGCACTGCCGAGGGAAGGGGGGGCATCTACCCACCTAAGGCTGGAAGGCCTCTGTTTGTTTGCTGTCTGTCCTAGAACTTGACTATGTTTGCTATCTTCCCAAGTGAGGGTGCTTGGGTGACATAATTCTGGTAATCGGACCCCACACCAAGGGCATAGGACCCTAAATTGTTGACTTCCACTATTCCTTGCTAATCCCCTGCCAACTGATTATTGATAGATATGTGGTATACTGAGATGATATGGCATCCCTCTGAGGCTGACCAGGAGGAATAACTCAAATTGACTACAGTCTTTATGCACAACAATGAATCTTTGTCTATCAAGTTAGCTTGTAATGCATTCCCATGTGAAATAGGAGCAGTAACATCATATGTGAAGATCATAGCGAAAGGCCTATAGAACATCAACTATACTGGCTTCCTTTTTTAATCCAGAGAAAGCAGTATTATTAATAGCTGCAGCATGGTTATGAAGTAATATTCTTCATATAAGGAGTCACCAGGAAAAGAGGGAATGCAGGTAGTAAGGCTGCAAGCAATTCAACAGCATGAACAGAGCTAAACGTTCAATAAGTTTCACTTGTTCAACTTAACCTGCATTCAGCTTCATTCTTTACAAATGAAACAAGTATGCCAGGAATTACATTAAGGCCATTAGAGAATTGCAAAAGTGAAAGACCTTGCTTGTGACTTGTGACTGGCTATAAATTGATACACAAATAGATGAAATTGGCAAAACATCAAGGCCTCAGGCAGAATTTGGAATTATGCTGGATGCTATACAATCTACACATTTCTCCAAGCTGGGTTCATTGAGATTCTGGAAGCTTTGAGGTATAATATATAGAGACCCAACCCTGCAGTCACTGAAAACAATGAGAGCTTTGCCAATGACCTCAAGGAGCAGTCCTAGGATTTGGTTAGTTCAACTTGAACTAAAAGAAATATTAAGGCACTCACCCAAATTGTTTTATTGTTAGTTTTCAAACAGCTATAAGAATATTGAATTTAACATTAGTTTTAGTAGGAGAAAATGACAGGTTGTACCTCTAAAACCCAGTATTCTCTGGTCAGGCAACATCCATGGTCCGGTAGTACCACAGATACTTCTACAGTAGGAATCCCGGGAGCCTAAGAGTAGAAGGGACAGCTGGGGCTGGGGAAAACTGGGTCGGCACTGAGCTGCAAGCAGCACGGAACCAGGGCTGGAACATCTATAACCCACAGCAGCGTAGGGCCAGGACTGGAGTCACCTGGTACTCCCAGCATGAAACCAGAGTCTCTAGACAATTCCCAAGAATGCGGGGCCAGTGCCCCACAGAAGCACCCTAAAGTGTGAGACTTGGACAGGAATCCTGCAGCAGCCCCTGGATATGTGTGGTTGGGCCAGAGCCCCACAGCAACCCTCAGCAGCACAGGGTGGGGCCAAAATCCCCAGGCAGCCTGTGTTGGTATGGGCCTGAAGCCCCACACAACCCCTGGGAATGTGAGACTGGAGCTGGAACCCCATAGCAGCGAGGGTGCAGAGTCCTCTGGCAGCCTCCAGAAATGCAGGGCCAAAGCCCCCACAGCAACCCCCTGGAGCAGGGGGCTGGGACCAGAGCCCTGCAGCAGCCCTTGGGAATGTTAGGAGCTAGGACTCATGCCCCTCAGGGAGCTGGCAGCAGCTGTGCAAGCAGCCCAGCCAGTTTGGGGGGAGTATGAGCCAGGGGGCCTGCCAGGGCAGCCTGCCACCAGGTTGGGCTTGGAAACTGGTAGAAAACCTCCCCTGGTCCAGCAAATTCTCTTGTTCAGGAGCAGTCAGGTCCCAATGTTGCCAGACCAGGGAGGTCCATTCTGTATATGGAGAAGAATTTGGAGCTGATCCTGCACCAAATAACTTGTGGACACCCACTGTAGCTGAAAATATGTAAAGAAAGAATTTGATACTTTATGAAGCATCCAAATGTAAAATGACCTTCCTTCTTATTATTTTACGTATACAATATTAACTGCATCTCAAGAATCCAGTGAAGTCAAACTTAGCAATATACAATACAACTTGTATCTTAGGGTATGTCTACACTACAGCACTAATTCGAACTAACTTAGTTCAAATTAGTTAATTCAAACTAAGCTAATTCGAATTAGCACATCCAGACTTAAAAACTAGTTTGAATTAGTGTTTTGCTAATTCGAACTAGCATGTCCACACACAGTGGACCCTGAACTGGGGTTAAGGATGGCCGGAAGCAGTGCTGGCAGGGCATCAGATGAGGACTTAGAGCATGGAGCTGCTGTCTCAGGCTAGCCAAGGGCTGTGCTTAAAGGGTCCTGACCCCCACCCTGGACAGACAGTTCTCAGGGGGTTCCCCGCTTGCAAAGCAGTCCTGGCTTGGAGTGCCCTGAGTGCCCACACTCGCCACATCACAGCACTCGGACATCAGCCCGGCTGCACTTGCCACAGGCTGCCATCTGGGGAGAGGGGTCAATCAGGGGGCTGCAGGAGAGTTTCCACCCCAAGGAGCCCGCAGAGCCACCCCAGTCCTCCCCATTGGGGGCTCGTACCCCATTCCTTCCTCACCTCCTTCCACTTACCCCTCCCTAGCCCCCCCTTCCTGATGTACAAAATAAAGGACACGTGTGTTCAAAAATAGAAACTCTCTTTATTGAACAAAACTCGCGGAGACTGGGAAAAGGAGGTGGGAGAGGGGAAGAGACAGGGTAGGAGAAGGGAGGGCAACTACAATGATGAGGGGTTTGAAGAGAGGCTAAGTGAGGCTAAAGAGACTGGGACTTTTCAGCTTAGAAAAGAGGAGACGGAGGGGGGATATGATAGAGGTCTATAAAAGCATGAGTGGTGTAGAGAGGGTGCATACAGAAAAGTTCTTCATTAGTTCCCATAATAGAAGGACTAGAGGACTCCAAAGGAAAGGAATGGGTAGCAGGCTTCAAACTAGTAACAGAAAGTTGTTCTCCACAAAGCAAAGAGTCAACCTGTGGAACTCCTTGCTGCAGGAGGCTGTGAAGGCTAAAACTAGAACAGAGTTTACAGAGAAGTGAGATAAAGTCATGGAGGTTGGGTCCCTGGTGTGGTATTAGCCAGGGGGTAGGAATGGTGTCCCTGGCCTCTGTTTGTGGAAGACTGGAGATTGACGGCATGAGACAAATGGCTTGGTCATTGTCCTCCGTTCATCCCCTCCGGGGTACCTAGTGTTGGCCGCTGTCGGCAGACAGGCTACTGGGCTAGATGGACTTTTGGTCTGACCCAGGATGGCCATTGTAAGCTCAGGGCTCAGGGTCGGGGGTTTCAGTGGGCCACCCTGATTTTCATGCAAACCTGCTCCTGGATGGCCAGGCTGGCAGCTCTCCTGCCCTAGATGGCCACTTTCCTGTGCCTAGTGCGGAGGTCATGGATGAGGTCCATGATGTCTGCACTAGACCAGGCAGGCGCCCGCCTCTTGCGGTCCCGGGTAGGCTCCCGGGAGCCGCCAGCCTGGTCCCGGGAAGAGGCGGAGGGCTGGGTGGCAGCGGGTGGCTGGCTCGAGCCGTGCCAGGTGCAGGGTCTGCTGGCTGGGTGCTGGCAGTCTTGCACCTGGCACGGGCACCGTAGCCAGCCCATGCCCCTTTAAGGGGTCCGGGGCCGGGAGGGGGCAGTAGAGTTTCCCTGGTGTTGGCCAGAGTGGCCACCAGGGAAAGCTGGGGAGGGCTAGCCTCCCACTAGTTCGAAGTAAGTGGCTACACAGCCCTTAATTCGAATTAGTTAGTTCGAACTAGGCTTAGTCCTCATGGAATGAGGTTTACCTAGTTCAAACTAAGCGCTCCGCTAGTTTTAATTAAGTTCGAACTAGCGGATCGCTAGTGTAGCGCCTATCAAAGTTAATTCGAACTAATGTCTGTTAGTTCGAATTAACTTTGTAGTGTAGACATACCCTTATAGATTTAAACAGATGTTTAAATTGTTTGCTAGAGCACAAACAGGGCTTGGAAACAGAGAAGAGTTTTTTTAGTAATAATTTTCATTCCTTTTGTCAGCTACTTGATTAGATGAGTCAAAGACAAATAAGGTTGATTTCTAATATTTTGTATCACTTTCTCAGATTGCTGTATACTTCTTTTTTTTAATTGTGCCAATTTACACATCAGATTTCTGTTTGTAGCAGCTTACCCAAAAAGGATGAAGTCGAAGGCAGTAATCTAATTTGCTTTCGGAAGCTTTGGAACAGGCCCATGAGATTTTCACAGACCTTTAAGTTCTCCTCTCCCCATTCGTTATTCCTTGGCTTCTTTTTTCCTTCCTTGTAGAGTGAATAGTGTAAACTTTTTTTAAGCTGAGAGAAGTACAAAAAATCTTCTGAGACAACCACCATTAATATTGTTTCATGATAATCTGATCTGGGCTCTGTAAGGTCAGAAAGACTGCCAGTGTATCAATCCTGTTTCACACAATAAGGGTACAGCTACACAGCAGGTCTAAAGTAAAATTAAGCTACACAACTTCACCTCCATCAATTGTGTACCTTAAGTTGAAGTAACTTCAATTGGCTTTTGGCGCTGTCTATCCAGCAGAAATTTGAAGAAAGAACACTCTTCCTTTGACTTCCATTATTCCTCATTGGAATAAAGGCTTGTAGTGTCGATGCACATTTTGTTATTTTGGAATAACTTCAGTTATTCTAAAGTAAAGCTTCTGTGTACCCAAAGTATCAAGCACATCACTTCTGTAACCTACAGAGAGAAGGAATTGCAACCAATAGCGTTGTGATTTCTTATCATTTTTAGATGTAGTGGTTCCAAGTTTGTTAACTTCCTGATAATTGATAAAAAAAACAAAGGAAGAAAGCAAGGTAATGCAGGAAGATTAGAGTAGTTGTTCAAAATGCATTTCGAAGGTACATTTACAAAGAATTATTCTGGAACAAATAAAGGCTATTTTTTAAATTTATGTCTCTTTCTTTCATGGGTTTATACACTTCTTAAGTATGATAATAAGATCCCAAATAGGATCTGATGTATTTGTAATACAATGAAATGTTTGTTAATATGAGACAGAATTAACACTGATCTTATTGTGGTAGTGAACATCAGATCATATTAGACTTTGTTTTCCTTTTTGTGCTGTAATGGTTCTATGCTGCACTTCACTGCAAATCAGATTAGTGTGAAAAGAAATATTTTTTATTAACTATGTTGGTTTTCCACAAACTGATCATGATGAGAATAAATACAGTTTATTATAACATATGAAAAGCTGTGCAACTATATGGAACAGTAGATATTTACTAATGGAGTGAGCAGGCACTCACATAAAAAATAAATAAGCCATATGTTTTAAGCCAAAGAAGTAAAACATTTTTAGACATGACACACTTTTAATCCTTTCACCACAGCCAATGATTGAATTGTATCTCTTGACCTTGGGAAAAGTAATAAATTATTCAACATATATCCAAATTCATGAAAAATGAATGAAAAATGACTGCATAATTTCTTCAGGATTTAGACAAACCTCAGAAAATGTCCTGAACGCACTTCATTTAGAGTTAAGAGAATTAAAAATATTTGTTTCTTATGACTACAAATGACTGTCAAACAACAAAAAGAAAGTAAACACCATACTGGTATCCATCATATCCACAATCAGCATTGCCTAGTTGCCCCATTATTTAGAATAAGTTATTTGAGACCAAGACTCAAGATTATAGTATGGTAATATGTGTACAGATCATATCACCACAGGGATGAAGACTTGATTAGAGCACTGTAGATGCTACTGCAATAAAAATTAACACAGTTGTGTTAGTAAAGCTGTACTTCAACTAGAGATTCTTCTTTACAGGGTTTTGTAATTTTATCATGAAATGTTGCTCTGGTCTAAAATTGATCAGACAAGATATAAGTCTGGGCTATATTTTGAATTTTCACCACATATGTAACAGTCTATACTTCCTTTCTGCAAATATAAAGCTCTACAGACTAAGGAGATAGAATATACTTTTCAGTCTATACTATAAATCAAGTCTGTACTATTTATATAAGTTTATTTTACATGGAGTGAAATTCCTCTGTAGGCAGAGGACTAACTCAAAGATAATATCAAGTCCCCAAAAGCACTGGAACTGATTCTATTGGTACTCACGGGCTGAGGCACACACCAGCAGCCCAGAGGATCTGTTCCTCCCCACTCTTTTGAGCATCTCCCTCCCAGCTTGATAACCTGTTCAACTGCATACAGGAGGCACTAGGGGTACGTCTACACTACAACGTTAATTCGAACTAACGAGTCTAGAACTAAAAACTAGTTCAAATTAGTGTTTTGCTAATTTGAACTAGCATGTCCACATTAAGTGGACCCTGAACTGGGCTTAAGGATGGCCGGAAGCAGTGCCGGAAGGGCATCAGAGGAGGACTTAGAGCGTGGAGATGCTGTCTCAGGCTAGCCGAGGGCTGCACTTAAAGGGTCCCGACCCCCACCCCGGACAGACAGTTCTCAGGGGTGCCCCGCTTGCAAACCAGTCCTGGCTTGGAGTGCCCGGAGTACCCACACTGGGCACATCACACCACTCGGCCATCAGCCCGGCTGCACTTGCCGCAAGCTGCCATCTGGGGAGAGGGGTCAATTGGGGGGCTGCAGGAGAGCTTCCACCCCCAGAAGCCCACAGAGCCAGCCCAGTCCTCCCTATCGGGGGCTCGTACCCCATTCCTCCCTCACCTCCTTCCACTTACCCTTCCCTAGCCCCTTTTCTTGATGTACAAAATAAAGGACAATTGTGTTCAAAAATGGAATCTGTCTTTATTGAACAAAACTGGGAGAGACTGGGAAAAGGAGGTGGGAGAGGGGAAGAGAGAGGGTGGGAGAGGGGAGGGCAACTACAATGATCAGGGGTTGGGAACAGGTCCCATATGAAGAGAGGCTAAAGAGACTGGGACTTTTCAGCTTAGAAAAGAGGAGACGGAGGGAGGACAGGATAGAGGTCTCTAAAAGCAGGAGTGGGGTGGAGAGGGTGCATACAGAAAAGTTCTTCATGAGTTCCCATAAAGAAGGACTAGAGGACACCAAAGGAAAGGAATGGGTAGCAGGCTTCAAACTAGTAACAGAAAGTTGTTCTTCACAAAGCAAAGAGTCAACCTGTGGAACTCCTTGCTGCAGGAGGCTGTGAAGGCTACAACTAGAACAGCGTTTAAAGGGACCTGAGATCAAGTCATGGAGGTTGGGTCCATGGAGTGCTATTAGCTAGGGGGTAGGAGTGGTGTCCCTGCGCAAGGTTTGTGGAAGGCTGGAGAGGGATGGCACGAGACAAATGACTTGGTCACTGTCTTCGGGCCATCCCCTCCAGGGTCCCTAGGGTTGGCCACTGTCAGCAGACAGGCTACTGGTCTAGATGGACCTTTGGTCTGACCCAGTACGGCCATTGTAAGCTCAGGGCTCAGGGTCGGGGGTCTCAGTGGACCCCCTTGATTTTCATGCACACCTGCTCCTGGGTGGCCAGGCTGGCAGCTCTCCTGCCCTAGATGGCCACTTTCCTGTGCCTAGTGCGGAAATCGTGGACGAGGTCCACAATGTCCACACTAGCCCAGGCGGGTGCCCGCCTCTTGCGGTCCCGGGCAAGCTCCCGGGAGCTGCCAGCCGGGTCCCGGGAAGAGGGGGAAGGCTGGGGGGTATCG